>NC_132780.1:338750-660000 GCF_048418805.1 Vulpes vulpes
TTCCTCACAGATTCTCGCCATGCCAGTGGTCCCTAACTGCAGCTTCTGTGTCCTCAGCTGAGTGAGGTCACCCACCCACCTTGCTGCACTGCCGCAGAAAAGGGCCCTCACAGAATGTTGGGGCAACACACACACACAAAGAATGCTGGGGCACTCTTCGGACTCATCTGCTGAGTTTCCCTTCTTTCAGTGACCACAGTTCTGTACTCTATGTTGTTCGGAGTCTTAAAAACAGTTGCTCCTTATGTTTTGTCCAGTTTTATAATAATTTTGGCAGGAGGACAAGACTAGTACCAGTTATTCGTCAGTCGTGGTCAGAAATCGAGGTCCTTTCTGTGCCTTAATTCTTGACCTTTATTGGCAGATGGCTATGCTAATTAGACATCCAGAAACATGAAGGGGAGCCCAGCTTCAGGTCTCCAACCAACCTTAGGGAAAGGATAAAGTTTGATTTGAATTTCATGTTAAAAGCAACATTTTGACTATTTAAACTCTAATAAAAATGTAATTAGTAAAAATTATTTAAAAAATAGTAAAACCTGAGGTGGACACTTGATGGGATGAGCACTGGGTGTTATTATATATGTTGGCAAATTGAACACCAGTAAAAAATAAATTTATTAAAAAAAAGAAACAGGGAAAAAAATAAAAATAAAAAATAGTAAAACCTTCTGAACTAAAATATTTATTACCATGAATGTGATACTGGGTTTATTAGTTAATGTCCTCTAGAGAAATAGAACCAATAAGAGATTTTTAAAACTTATATTAATTTTAATATATATTATATTAGTATATTACATATATTATGATTTATTGTAAGAAATTGGCTCATGCAATTATAGAGGCTGAAAGGTCCCATTATTTTATATCTCAAAGCTGGAGACCCAGGAAAGCTGGTGGTGTAATTCAATCTGAGTCCGAAGCCCTGAGAAACAGGGAAACCAATGATGTAGATTCCAGTTTAGGTCTAAAAGCCTGAGAAGATGGAGGGGTGGTGGTGGGGGGGAGATGGGATAATTGGGTGACAGGCATTAAGGAGGGCATGTGATATGGTGAGCACTGGGTATTATATGCAACTGATCAATTATTGAACTCTACATCTGAAACTAATGATGTACTACATGTTGGCTAATTGAATTTAAATAAAACAAACAAACAAACAAACAAACAAATAAATAGGTGCCTGAGAACCAGGAGTGCTGAGGGGTGATCAATATTCCAGCTCAAGCCATCGGGTAGGAAGGGCAAATTCATCCTTTCTCCACCTTTTTGTTCTATTTAGGTCCTCAATAAATTGGGGTGGTGGGTGTCCCACCCACACTGGGGAATATAAACTGATTTACTGAGTCCAATTCAAATGTTAATTTCATCTGGTTACATACATGCACACTCAGAAATAATATTTAGCCAAATATCCAGGAATTTCATGAACCAGTAAAGTTGACACATAAAATTAACCTTCATGTTTGGTTAATTCTTTTTTGTTTAAAATCTGGGACAAAGTTTATCATCTCATTTATGTCTAATTTAAGAGAATATTTATCCCAAGAATACAAGGGCTTCAAATCAGAAAATTTATTAACAATAACTTACCACATTAACAAATCAGATAATTTTATGGTTATTTCAATAGGTGAAGAAAAAACATTTAGTAGAATTCATCTTATATACATGACAACACATCCTTTAACAATAAGCAAAATAGGAATAAAGCTTGATTAAAGGCATTTACTTTAAAAGCTATAGCAAACATTATGCTTAATGGTAAAAGCTTCAAGGCATTACTAAAATCACGTCGAACACAAAGAAGTCAACTATCTCTGTTTTTATTCAAGATTTTATTTACTAGTATCTCCTGTCCTGATCTCAAGGCAACCCCAAATCTGGAGGTGGAAATTTTCATGGTCATAAAGAGTGCCAAGAGAAGCCCTCTAGTTCAGGCTCAAATAAAGGGAAACGAATGTCCTGGCAATGAAATAGGTGGTGTCCAGGACTCACATCCACTAGAAACTCTGAAAGAAGAACCTTCCTATCCACTCAGAAGAGGTATAGTTCCAAGAAGGTAGGGCAAAACCTTCTTTCCCTTTTTTACTCTCCCTCTCCCCTACTGGTTGGCTCTGCTCACGGAGTAGTTTCAGAAAGTGAGTGTGAAAACTAGGTAAACAAAATTCCAGATTTCTAGCTGGAAAAGGAGAGCAGGGGAAACAAGAGAGTACCAGGAAGATTTCAGAGTGGGAGGAGCTTGGGAAACAACACTATTAAGTTTAAAGTCCTAGGATCACCCTCAAGCTTTACATGCTCTGATCCTACCTAGCCTACCAAAGACATTAACAATAAACTAACAGAGAGACCCCTGCCTGTATCTCAGATTGCCCCTGGGTGATGCACATGCAGGACAAATCCAAATAGGGCTGTGAGGTCTCTTAAAATGAAACTAATATTAAGACCACATCCCATAGAAGACAACTCAGAATATACAGCCTAAGGCAAATCAGGTTGATTTCTGCTAAAACAAAAACATCAATATTCTTCTTAGTTATAGACAAGACCTAATGTGGTATAACACAACATTCAAAGTGTCCAAAATATAATCCAAAATTACATTGCATATGAAGAACCAGGAAAATGTCAAATCACATGGGAAAAGACAACAAGGAGGTGCCGACAGTGAGATGTTGGAACTCACAAAATACCAAAATATTCTAACATAAACATTGGATTTATCTGACAATGATCCCACCAGTAAAGCCAAACACTCCTAAAATGAATCAACAGATAGAAAGCATCAGCCAAAAATTATATATATAATATATAATTATATATAAGCCAAGAATATATATCATATATAAATACATATAATACTGTATTTAAGACCTACAAAAGAACAAAATAGAAATTTTAGAATTAAGATACACAATAAGTGAAATTTTAACTCATTAGATATGTTCAAAAGTGTAATGGAGATGACAGGAAAGAATATGTGAACTTCAAGATGAATCAACAGAATCCAATTTGAACAACAGAAAAAATATATATATTGATTTTAAAAATTCATGGAGCCTAAGAAACCTATGCGCCAAAAATAAAAGGTCCAGCATTTTTGTTACCTAAGTCCTAGGATAAGTTATAGTGTGCAGTGCAGTGCAGAAAAAAAAAAATATTTAAAGAAATGATGGATAGAAACTTTCCAAATTGGAAGAAAGAAAAAGAAAGAAAGAAAGAAAGAAAGAAAGAAAGAAAGAAAGAAAGAAAGAAAAGTGCATAAATCTACAGATTCAGGAAACTTAGCCCCAAACAGTGAAAACTCAAAGAAATCAATGCACAAGTGCATCATAATTGAACTTTTTATTAAGGTAAAATTGGTATACAATGTATAAGTTTCAAATGTACAACATATAATTTTATTATGTATTCTTTTTTTTTCTTTTTTTAAAATTATGTATTCTTTACACAGTGATCACCTCTGGAAGTTGAGTTTCCAACCATCACCATACATTTGACCTCCTTTACCTTTTTTACCCAACCCCCAATGTCCTTCCCTTCTGGGAACCACCAATTTGTTCTTTGTTTATGAGTTTAGTTTAGTTAGTTTGTTTTGTTTTTCAGATTCCATGTGTGGGAGAAATCATACTTTGCCTTTCTCCTATTTTATTTCACTAAAGTCTTACTGTTGAGGTCCATCCAGGTTGTCACAAATGGCAAGAGTTCACTCTTTTTTACGTCTGAATAGTATTCCACTGGATATTCGTACCACATCTTCTTTATCTAGGTATCCGACAAAGGACATCTAGGTTGTTTTCACTTATTGGTTATTGTAAATAACACTGCAATGAACATCCAGGCACATAGATTTTTGCAAATTAGTATTCTCTTATTCTTTAGATACAATACCCAGAAGTGGAATAACTGGATCTAATGGTAGTTCTATTCTCAACTTTTTGAGGAATCTCCATACTGTTTTCCATAATGACTGCACCAATTTACTACATTCCCACCAACATTTTGCAAGGGTTCCCTTTTCTTTGCATTCTCTCCAGTAATTTCACTTCTTATATTTTTTTTTATGGGACCCGGCCTAAATGGTGTGAGGTCATATCTCGTGGTCTAGATTTGCATTTCCCTAATAATTAGTGATGCCTAATACCTTTTCATGTGCCTGTCAACCAGCTGTATATCTTCTTTGGAAAATGTCTACGCAGGTCCTCTGCTCATCTTCCAGTTGAGTTGCTTGTTTTTTGTTCCTAAATTGTATGAATTCTTTGTATATTTTGGACAATTCACCCCCAGTTGGATATGCGATTTGCAAATATCTTCTCCCACTCAGTAGATTGCCTTTTCATTTTGGTGATGGTTTAATTCACTGAGAAAAAGCTTTTACTCTGATGTAGTCCCATTTGTTTATTTTTATTTTTATTTCCCTTGATTTAGAATCAAATCCACAAAAAGATCAAGACCAGTGTTAAGGAGGTTAGCACTTGTGTTTTCTTCTCAGAATTTTACGCTCTTAGCCACTATATTCAAGCCATGTACCCATTTTGAGTTACTGTGTGTGCATGGTGTAAATAATGGTCTAGGTTCATTCTCCTGCATGCGACTGTCCTGTCTGGTTTTCCCACCATCACTCATTGAAGAGACTCTCCTTCCTCCATTGAATGTTCTTGCCTCCTTTGTCATAAATTAATTATCCGTATTTGTATGGGTTTATTTCTGGGCTTTCAATTCTGCTCCATCAACCTGTGTGTCTCTTTTTATGCCAGTATCACACTGTTTTGATTAATATAACCTTGTACTATAGTTTGAAGTCAGGGAGCATGATATCTGAAGCTCTTTTCTTTCTAGGATTGCTTTGGCTATTTGGGGTCTTTAGTGATTCCATACCAATTTTAGAATTATTTGTTTGAGTTTGGAAAAAAAGTCATTGATATTTTGGGAGGGATTTAATGGAATCTGTAGATTGCTCTGGGTAGCATGGACATTCTAATAAAATCGATTCTTCCAATCCACGAGCACTAAATATTTTTCCATTTACTGGTATCTTCAATTTCCTTCATCAGTGTATAGGTCTTATCATTTTCAGCGTATAGGTCGTTCACTCTATTTAGTCCTAGATATTTCACTGTTCACTGTATTTTACTGCTAAGTTTCTTCCTAGGTATTTCACTGTTTTGATACAATTGTAAATGGTATTGTTTTTCCAGTTTCTCTTTTTGATAGTTGATCAGTGTATAGAAATGTTACTCACTTCTATAGGTTGATTTTGTATCCTGCAACTTTACTGAATTTATGTATTAGTTCTGACAGTTTTTTGGTGGAGTCTTTAGGGTTTTTATACATATTATCATGTCATCTGCAAATAATTACTGCTTTACTTCTTCCTGATTTGGATGTCTTTTATTTCTTTTTCTTGACTAATTGCTATGACTAGAATTTTCAATATTATATTGAATAAAAGTGGTAATACTGACCGTCCTTGTCTTGTTACCTATTTTAAAGGAAAAGATTTCAGCTTTTCACCATTATGATGCTAGCTGTGGGTTTGTCATCTATAGCTTTAATTATGTTATGTACCCTCTATACCCACTTTGTTGAGAGTTTTTATCATAAATGGATGTTGATTTTTTTTCAAATGCTTTTTCTTCATCTATTAAAATGATCTTATGATTTTTATTTTATTTTTTAATAAATTTATTTTTTATTGGTGTTCAATTTACCAACATACAGAATAACAACCAGTGCTCATCCCATCGAGTGCCCCCCTCAGTGCTCGTCACCCATTCATCCCCACCCCCCGCCCTCCTCCCCTTCCACCATCCTTAGTTCATTCCCCAGAGTTAGGAGTCTTCATGTTCTGTCTCCCCTTCTGATATTTCCTACCCATTTCTTCTCCCTTCCCTTATATTCCCTTTCACTATTATTTACATTCCCCAAATGAATGAGAACATACAATGTTTGTCCTTCTCCGATTGACTTATTTCACCCAGCATAATACCCTCCAGTTCCATCCACATTGAAGCAAATGGTGGGGATTTGTCATTTCTAATGGCTGAGGAATATTCCATTGTATACATAAACCACATCTTCTTTATCCATTCATCTTTCGATGGACACTGACGCTCCTTCCACAGTTTGGCTACTGTGGACATTGCTGCTATAAACATCGGGATGCAGGTGTCCCGGCATTTCACTGCATCTGTAAATCCCCAGCAGGGCAATTGCTGGGTCGTAGGGCAGGTCTATTTTTAACTCTTTGAGGAACCTCCACACAGTTTTCCAGAGTGGCTGCACCAGTTCACATTCCCACCAACAGTGCAGGAGGGTTCCCCTTTCTCCGCATCCTCTCCAACATTTGTGGTTTCCTGCCTTGTTAATTTTCCCCATTCTCACTGGTGTGAGGTGGGATCTCATTGTGGTTTTGATTTGTATTTCCCTGATGGCAAGTGATGCGGAGCATTTTCTCATGTGTGTGTTGGCCATGCCCATGTCTTCCTCTGTGAGATTTCTCTTCATGTCTTTTGCCCATTTCATGACTGGATTGTTTGTTTCTTTGGTGTTGAGTTTAATAAGTTCTTTATAGATCTTGGACACCAGCCCTTTATCTGATACGTCATTTGCAAATATCTTCTCCCATGCTGTAGGTTGTCTTTTAGTTTTGTTGACTGTATCCTTTGCTGTGCAAAAGCCTCTTATCTTGATGAAGTCCCAATAGTTCATTTTTGCTTTTGTTTCTTATGATTTTTATTCTTCATGTTTTAATGTGGTGCATCACATTGACTTGTAGATGTTGAATCACCCTTGCATCCCTGAAATAAGTATCACTGGATTATGGTGTATGATCCTTATAATGTATTGTCGAGTTTGGCTTGCTAATATTTTGTTGAGGAATTTTTTAAAAGATTTATTTATTTATTTATTTATTTATTTATTTATTCATGACAGACACAGAGAGAGAGAGAGAGAGGCAGAGACACAGGCAGAGGGAGAAGCAGGCTCCATGCAGGGAGTCTGAGGCAGGACTCGATCCCGGGACTCCAGGTTCACGCCCTGGGCCAAAGGCAGGTGCTAAACCGCTGAGCCATCCAGGGATCCCTGAGGATTTTTTTTAAATCTGTGTTCATCAGGATATTAGCCTGTAATTTTGTTTTCTTTTGTCATTCTTATCTAGTTTCGGTATTGGGGTAGTGCTAGCCTCATAAACAAGTTTAGAAGCAATTTCCCCTCTTCAATTTTTTAGAAGAGTTTGAGGAGGATATGTATGAATTCTTCTTTGAATGTTCGATAGAATTCACTAGTGACGCCAACTGATCCTTTTGTTTGTTGGGAGGTAGTAGTCTCATATGATCCTTTGTATTTCTGTGGTATCAGTTGTACTGTCTTCTGATTTTGTTTATTAGAGCATTCTCTTTCTCTTCATGAGTCTATCTAAAGATTTGTCAATTTTATTTATTTTTTTAAAACACCAGCTTTTGGTTTCATTGACATTTGGTATTTTTTCCCTTGTTTTATAAGATATTTTTATTTTTTATTATTTTTTTATATAAATTTGTTTTTTATTGGTGTTCAATTTGCCAACATACAGAATAACACCCAGTGCCCATCCCGTCAAGTACCCCCCTCAGTGCTTGTCACCCAGTCACCCCCACCCCCTACCCACCTCCCCTTCCACCACCCCTAGTTCATTTCCCAGAGTTAGGAGTCTTTCATGTTCTGTCTCCCTTTCTGCTATTTCCCACACATTTTTTCCCTCCTTTTGACATTTTGTATTGAACAAGTTTCTATTTTATTTATTCTGCTCTGACTTCTATTATTTTCTTTTTTTAAAATATTTTATTTATTTATTCATGAGAGCCACAGATTGAGAGAGAGAGAGGCAGAGACACAGGCAGAGGGAGAAGCAGGCTCCATGCAGGGAGCCTAATGTGGGACTTGATCCCGGGACTCCAGGATCACGCCCTGGACCGAAGGCAGGCGCCAAACTGCTGAGCCACCCAAGGATCCCCTATTATTTTCTTCCTTATACTAACTTTGAGCTTTGCTTGTTCTTCTTTTTCTAGTTCCTTTAGGTATAAACTTAGATTGTTTATTTGAGATATTTCTTGTTTCTGGGGTAGGCCTGTATTGCTATGAACTTCCCTCTTAGAACTGTTTTTGCTTTATCCCGTAGATTTTAGTATGTTGTATTTCTGTTTTCATTTGTCTTTGTTTTTCTTTTTTTAATTTCTTCAATTTTTACAATGATCCATTGGTTGTTCAGTATCATGTTGTTTAGTCTCCACACTTTTTGTGTTTTTTCCAGTTTTCTTTTTATAATCGATTCCTAGTTTCATAATTGTTGTCAGAGAAGATGTTTTATATGATTTCAGTATTCTTGAATTTATTGAGACTGGTTTTGTAGCCTAACATATAATTTTTTTTCCTGAAGAATGCTCCCTATGCCATTGAGAAGAATGTGTATTCTGCTGCTTTTGTTTTTTGTTTTTTGTTTTGCTTTGTTTTGTTTTTGTATTCTGCTGCTTTTGGGTGGAAAGCTCTCTCTATATAGGTTAATTCCATCTGGTCGAATATGTCATTTAAGGTCAATATTTCCTTATTGATTTTCTGTCTGGTTGATCTATCAATTGGCATAAGTGGGTTCTCTCTTTTTAAAGATTTTGTTTATTTATTTATTTATTTATTTATTTATTTATTTATTTATTTGACAGAGAGAGAGAGAGAGTGAGAGAGCACAAGTAGGGGGAGCAGCAGGCAGAAGCAGAGGGAGAAGCAGTCTCCTTGCTGAGCAGGGAGCCCCATGCCGGGCTTAATCCCAGGACTCTGAGATCATGAGCTGAGCCAAAGGCAGATGCTTAACCAACTGAGCCTCCCCGGTGCCTCATAAGTGGGGTATTTAAGTCCCCTACTATTATTGTATTGCTGTCAATTCCCACCTTTAATTCTGTTAATATCTGCTTTATATATTTTGGTGCTCCTCTGTAGGGTGTGTATATATTTCTAAATGTTATATCTTCTTGCTAATTGAACCCTGTATCATTATCTAACATCCTTCTTTGCCTTTTATTACCTACTTTATTTTAAAGTCTATTTTTTCTGGTGCACCTGTGTGGCTCAGTCAGTGAGGTGTCCAGCACTTGGTTTCTGCTCAGGTCATGATCTTGGGGTTGTTATTATTATTATTATTATTATTAATATTTTGCTGGTTTTAAGATTCCCTCTTTAATTTTCATCATATTAATTAAAATGTTTCTTGGTGGGGACATATTTAGGTTCATTTTATTTAGACTCTGCGATTCCTGGACCTGGATGTCTGTTTCCTCCCCCAAATTAGGGAAATTTTCATCCATTATTACTTCAAATGAGTTTTCTAGCCCTTTCCATCTTTTTTCTTCCTGGACCCCATAATGTGAATGTTATTTTGATTGATGTTGTTCCCTTAGGGAATCTTCACTTTTTATATTCTTTTCTATTTTTCTGCTCTGTCTGGGTGATTTCTATTACCCTGTCTTCCAGCTTGAAGATCTATTTATTCTTCCGCTTCATCCACTCTTCCATTGAAACTCTGTAGTTTTTTTTTCTAGTTTAGTTATTGAATTCTTCAGCTATGTAAGTTCTGTTTTGTATTTTCTGAAATTTTCTATCTCTTTATTAAAGATCTCACTGTATTCAACCATTCTCGTAAGTTCAGTGAGCATCCCTATGACCATTATTTTGATCTCTTATTCAGGTATATTGCTTATCGCCATTTTATTAATATCTTTTTCTGAGGTTTTTGCCTTGTTCTTTCTTTTTTATTTAAATGCAATTTAAATACATAACATATAGTACATCATTAGTTTCAGATGTAGGGTTCAATAATTCATCAGTTGCATATAGCACCCAGTGATCATCACATCATGTACCCTCCTTAATGATTGTCACCCAATTACTCCATCCTCCCACTGACCTCCCCTCCAACAACCCTCACTTTGTTTCTCATGGTTGAGTGTCTCGTTTTTTTCTGCCTCTCTGATTTCTTTCCATTCTGTTTTCCTTCCCTTGTGATCTTCCCTTGTGATCCTCTGCACTGTTTCTTATATTCCTCATATGAGTGAAATCATATGATAACTGTCTTTCACTGACTGACTTATTCACTCAGCATAATACCCTCCAGTTCCATCCATGTTGATGTAAATGATAAAATTTTATTATTTCTGATGGTTGAGTAATGTTCCATTTATATATTACATATATACCACAACTTCTTTATCTATTGATCAATAGACATCAAGACTCTTTCCAAGTTTGGCTATTGGGGACATTGCTGCTATAAACATTGGGGTGCAGGCACCTCTTTGGATCAATACATTTATATCTTCAGGGGAAAAACCTAGTACTTCAATTGCTGGGTTGTAGAGTAGCTCTATTTTAACTTCTTGAGGAAATCCCATACTGTTTTCCAGACTGGCTGCACCATCTTGTATTCCCACCATAGCGTAAGAGGTTTCCTCTTTCTTCTCATCCATGCCAACACTGTTGTTTCCTGTCTTATTAATTTTAGCCATTCTGACTGCTGTGAAGTGGTATCTTATTGTGGTTTTGATTTGTATTTCCCTGATGCTGAGTGATGTGGAGCATTTTTTTCATGTGTCTGGTGGCATCAAAATGCTGGACTTCAAGCTATATTACAAAGCTATGATCATCAAGACAGTGTGGTCCTGGCACAAAGACAGACACATAGATCAATGGAACAGAATAGAGAACCCAGAAATGGACCCTAAATTCTATGATCAAATAATCTTTGACAAAGCAGTAAAGAATATTCAGTGGAAAAAAGATAGTCTCTTCAATAAATAGTACTGGGATAATTGGACATCCATATGAAGAATGAAACTGGGCCTACAACATACACAAAGATAAACTCAAAATGGATGAAAGACCTAAATGTGAGACAGGAATCCATCAAGATCCTAGAGAAGGACACAGGAAGCAACCTCTTCGACCTCAGCCACAGCAACTCCTTGCTAGACACTTCTCCAAAGGCAAGGGAAACAAGGGCAAATAATGAACTACTGGGAGTCCTCAAGATAAAAAGCTTTTGCACAGCAAAAGAATCAACAAAACTAAAAGACAACCTATGGAATGGGAGAAGATATTTGCAAATGACATATAAGATAAAGGGGTAGTATAAAACCTATAAAGTACTTATCAAATCCAACACCCTAAAAACAAAAACAGGGGCAGCCCGGGTGGCTCAGTGGTTTAGTGCTGCCTTCAGCCCAGGGTGTGACCCCGTGGTCCTGAGATCGAGTCCCACATTGGGCTCCCGGTGCATGGAGCCTGCTTCTCCCTCTGCCTGTGTCTCTGCCTCTCTCTCTCTCTCTCTCTCTCCCTGTGTTTCTCATGAATAAATAAATAAAATCTTTTAAAAATGTAGTCAAGAAATAGGCAGAAGACACTGATATTTCTCCAAAGAAGACTACAAATGGCCAACAGACACTTGAAGGATAACTTATAATATTTCTTATAAGGCTTGTTTAGTGATCACAATTCTTTTAGTTTCTGTTTTTCCTGGAAGAGTTTTATCTCTCTTTCTATTTTGAAAGACAGACAGCCTAGCTGGATAAAGTTTACTTGGCTGCATATTTTTCTCATTTGGCATCCTGAATATATCACGCAAGTCCTTTCTGGCCTGCCAGGTCTCTGTGGGTAGGTCTACTGTTTCTGCCTTAATATTTCTGCCCTTGTAGGTTATAGACCTCTTATCCCAAGCTGCTTTCAGGATTTCCTTTTTGTCTCTGAGATTTCCAAGTTTCACTATTATATGTCGGGGTGTTGATCTATTTTTTATCAATTTTGAGGGATGTTCTCTATGCCTCCTTGACTTGAATGTCTGTTTCTTTCCCCATATTAGGGAAGTTCTCAGCTATAATTTGCTTCAACATACCTTCTGTTCTTCTCTCTCTTTCCTCTTATTCTGGGATTCCAATTATTCTAATATTGTTTCACTTTATGACATCACTTATCTCTCAAAATGTCTCCTCATGATCCAGTAGTCATTTATCTCTCTTTTTCTCAGCTTCTCTGTTGTCCATCATTTTGTCTTCTATATTACTAATTCTCTCTTCTGCCTCATTTATCTTAGCATTTAGAGCCTCTATTTTTTATTGCTTCTCATTAATAACCTTTTTGATTTTGACTTGATTAGATTTTGGTTCTTTTATTTCTCCAGAAAGGGATTATCTAGTGTCTTCTATGCTTTTTTTCAAGCCCAGATAGTATCTTTATAATGGTTATTCTGAACTCCAATTCTGACATTTTACTTATATCCATACAGATTAAGTCCCTGGCAGTCAGTACTACCTCTTCTCTTTTTTAAGGTGAGTTTTTTTCATCTTGTCATTCTATACAGATAATGGCTGAATGAGAGAACAAAATACTAAAAAAGGCAAAAATGACCCCCAGAGAAACATACTAAACAAATCAGAAGAGACTCAAAACTGGAAAAAAAATTAATTTAATTTTTTAAAGATTTTTATTTATTCACGAGAGACAGACAGACACACACACACACACACACACACAGAGAGAGAGAGAGAGAGAGAGAGGCAGAGACACAGGCAGGGGGAGAAGCAGGCTCCATGCAGGGAGGCTGATGTGGGACTCGATCCCGGGACCCCAGGATCATGCCCTGAGCCAAAGGCAGACGCTCAATCACTGAGCCACCCAGTCATCCTTTTTGTTTTTTTAAAGAGAATATAGTCAGACAGGTAAACAGAACAGAGAAATACACTGGCTCCTGTATGTAGTTTGGTCTGTTTGTTAGAAAACTAGATCCCAAAATTATAAAGAAAGACTTATATATCTACAAAAATAAAATTACATACAATGAAAGGATAGAATGTACCTATAAAAATGAAAATTAGAGGAAAAAAGCAAGTAATACAAACAGGCAGGTGAACAGAACAGAGCAATACACTATCTCCTGAGTGTATTTTGGTCAGTTTGTTAGAAGAAATACATCCCAAAATTGTAAAGGAAGAAAAACTTAATATATATATGAAAATAAAGTTAAATGTATATTGAAAGAATAGAATGTAATTGTAAAGACGAAAATTTAAGAAGACTTTAACAAAAGAAAAAGAAGGAGAAGATAGGAAGAAGAGAAAGACTATCATCAGACAATTGAAGAGAACAGAGCCATAGACTAGATTCTGGGTGTATTTTGTTCTGTTTGTTAGAAGAAACTGCATCCCAAAATTGTAAAGAAAGAAAATCCTATATATATATATATATATACATATATATATACAAAAATAAAATTAAATACAATGAAAAGACAGAATGTAACTGTAAAAATGAAAATTTTAAATGATTTTTTTAAAAGTTGATAAAATAAGAAATTGGTTGAAAGGAGAAAGAGAAAACCATGTGGGGAGAAAACCGTGAATTCTATTGAACACTGGGTGTTATATACAACTGATGAAGCACTAAATTCTACCTCTGAAAAAAAAAACAAAAGAAAAAAGAGGCCCAGAACTAGCGCGATGCCATTTCTGCCACAAGGCCATCTCAGATTCAAAGAGGGGAAATAGGCTCTACTTGAGGTGAGAGGTGAGGAGTGTCATGCTTGCACAGAGAGGGAAGGAATTGATGGGAGCCAACCTTGGAGACTCACTACGGGGGCATAGAAAGGGCTGTATCTGGTCCTAGAATTTGGAGCTGCGCCTACTTGGATCAAATGGGAAGATTAGGCCAGTTCTAAACCTTAAGGATAAAAGTTCTCTCTGCCTTGCTTGCTTCTCCCACTTGCTTCTATGCCTTCACCTTGGAATGATCAATGGGCCTGAGCCCAGAAAGAGGGAAAAAGACCCTAGAACTACAGTTGGTAAAAGAAGCCCTCATAGTGTCCTGCCTGGACCACAAGGAGACAACTTTGAGACTGAGGCCAAACCCCCATCTAAGGAGTTCATGTGGCGTGTCCTCTACGCTCTCAGAGACCCAGGGAGCAGAGACTGTGCCAGAACAGGATTCCAGTGTTTGGGGATTCCATATCTCAGCCCAAAGCCGCTATGACCCCCAGTCAACTGGACTTCTGTGAATGGTGGATTTTGTGGGTCGGTTTCTACTCTGGGGTGGCTTGGATACGGTAAGATGAACACGGTGGCCCTGGGTAGCCAGAGGAGAGAGTGATGGGAGCTCTCATCCCTCTGACCCAGAGCAAAGGCCACCTCAAGTACCGCACTCAGAACAATCTCTCCAGACCCGTGACAGGTATCTATGCTTGTCACAAAGGGGAAGATGCTGCCGTGTCTAGTGTGTGGAGGCCAGGGATGCTCCTGAGCACCCTACAGGGCACAAAACAGCACATGATGAAGAATTCCCTGGTCCGAACTACCAGCAGTGCTGATTCTGGAAGCCCTGACCTTCACCTCCCCTCTTGCCCCGACGTCGTTGTGAGGGGGCTACTTAGAAACGTCAGGAAGGACCACAGATCAGAAGTGCACTTGCGCATTTTGTCAAACAACCAAAAGGGCCCAGAGACACAGTTCGGTTACTGCCTTGTCTCCAAGGACGGTTTCCTGTTTGCTTCCATTGTGTGATCCCTTCAGGGCGCACAGTGCTTCTGAGGAGCTACGGAAGCACATACGTGGGAAACCAAGGCAATAGCTTTTTATCTTTGTTCACCACTGTTTCCCTTACCCTCTCACCGTCTTCCCTCCCTTGATCAAAAGATCCGGTTCTCTGAGAATCACAGGCAAGGCTGGCGCCGCATCCATAATTGATATTTTCCTCCTCCCTCAGAGAGCTGGGGCATTCGACTTTGAGCAGTGGCTTTTCACATGGAGAAGGCCGCAGTGTCCTTCCAGCACCGTTTTGAGTTGCAAGACTCTTTGGTGGGTGGTTTCTTTTTTCCTTTTATTGTTCTGCTATTAGCGCAGTAATAACAATCGTAACATTTCCATCCTTTCAGACCTCTCACAGGGGATGACATCCGTGAAAGGGACTTGAGCTGCTGCTGGTGACATCTTTGTAATTTTTTGAGCTCTGCAACAGGGCCAGCCCTGGCTGCTCATTAGCGCACCCCTGGTAATGAGGTCTCCCTGACACTTCTGTGCAGTTTGATTTGTCAGAGGGCAGCACACCGTCGCCTCGAGTGTGAGCTGAGCCCTGTTCTTCCTCTGATGTGACAACACTGGCATTTTCCCAGCTGAGGGGTTGCGCGGCTCCCCCAAGCCTGCCCTGGATTTACATCATCCGTCTGCATTACTCAACACTGTGCCCAGCACTGCTTAAGAACATGAGGTTACATTCGTTCTTCAGGGTATATACGGACATTAAATGAGGTAAAGTATAGCTACGCTAGCAGGGTAGCAAACAACCGAGAGATATGAAGTTCCACCAAAGGTTGTACAGCAACACGCATAAATGACCTCACTTAAAAATCTTCCCTATCACTGATACATTTATATAGGCACATAGAGCATCTGGAGGGGTGAGGTAAAAACTGTTGGCGGAGATTATCCTAAGGCTGGTAAGAGGTGGGCAGTTGTGCAGAAGTTTCCCTTTCTGTGTCTTTTTTTTTTCTTTTTCTTTTTTTTTTTTTTCCTTTCTGTGTCTTATAATGAGCCTGTTTGTGGTGGACAAGTGCTAATTGCCGGACCGGCGTCCATCCCACCCTCTCCTGGTAAGTGCCTCCAGCTCTCTCCCCTCTCCCTCCCTCTCCTCCTTCCCTGCCCCATTCTGTCTCCCCATTTAAAGTCCCAAAAGACCTTCCAATGGTTTCCTCATGTGGTTTCACATGACAGATAGTGTTATCATCTCATCTACAAGCTGTTGCTGTGCCACATAACAAAAATACAAATGCTCAATACTTGGCGAAGCAAAAACAAGGTAAAAACAATAGAATAGCTCAGCTAGGAGAGACCTGGTGGGAGAGGGGCCGAGGGAGAGGGAGAGAGAACCTTAAGCAGGCTCCGCCCCCAGCACAGAGCCCGGTGCAGGGCTGCATCTCACCACCAGCTCTTGAAATCAAGAGTTAGATGCTGAACCAACTGAGGCACCCATGTACCCCCCAAAGGAGACTTTTTGATTCTAACACAATCCCCTGATATGGAAGATATTACACCCTCAATTAAATATCTTCCTTCGCGCGGTTCTGGTAACAGAAAGTACATTGAAAAACAGCAATTGGGGATCCCTGGGTGGCTCAGCGGTTGAGCACTGCCTTCGGCCCAGGGCGTGACCCCAGGATCCAGAATCGAGTCCCACGTCGGGCTCCCTGCATGGAGCCTGCTTCTCCCTCTGCCTGTGTCTCTGCCTCTCTTGATTTCTGTGTCTCTCATGAATAAATAAATTTTAAAAATATTTAAATAAAAAAAAAAGAAAGAAAAACAGCAGTTAACAGTCTGGTCCAGAAAGGGCTCACAGGTCAGCCTAGCCAGGAAAATCAACCAAGAGGCCTGCTTTCAGGCTATCGTAGAAAGCTCCCACCTGCGCTCGAGGCTCTGCTCCATCAGGGTTTAGCCACAAGATCTCAAAGTCTTAGACGATGTCTGTAGAGCAAACCAAGGCGCCCGCCTGTGTGATTCCAGAACTTGCAAAGACAGGACCCAGCAGAATTGCGCCCGCCCCTCCCACACCCTCGCCCACTCCCTGGGCGTCACTATGAACCACAAGACGGCACCTGTATCAGGAGAGGCACATACACTGGTCATCCACATTAAAAAAGGAAATGTTAAAAAAAGCTATTGGTTTTTTTCCAAAATCATCTTTTTTCTCCTGCGTTCAGTAATGGCTTTCTGTTCCAACAGCTTTTGCTTCGGTAGCCACAGGCCCCTCTTCAACACGTGTCCTTCTCTTGGCTTCCAGGGTGTCCTTCTCTTGGCTTCCAGGGTGTCCTTCTCTTGGCTTCCAGGGTGTCCTTCTCTTGGCTTCCAGGGTGTCCTTCTCTTGGCTTCCAGAGTGTCCTTCTCTTGGCTTCTAGGGTGTCCTTCTCTTGGCTTCTAGGGTGCCCCATATTCTCCCTTCCACCTCTGAGCCCACTGTTTCTCAGTCCTGTCCCTGGTTGCCCCTTGCTTAGGCCACTCGGAAGCCTTGGTGTAGTTAGAGACTTGTCTGAGCCCTCTTCTTCCCTCACACCCTTTCCAGTGACTTCCAAGGCACTTCCTTTTAAGACCTCTCTTCTGAACTTGATTTACTGTATCCTAATAAATGGTGTTCCTAAGCAGCCTGGTATAGGGAGAAGAGCACTGCGGTGGGACCTGGCAGGCCCAGATGTGAGCCCCAGATCCCCTAAAGTCCATCTGTGAGATTCTGGGAAAGGCCCACCGCTGTCTTTGAGTATCCAAGTCACCGTCTATGAGATCACAGTCCTTCACAGGCCCCTGCGAGCACTAACTGTGACAATGTACGAGCAGGTCATTTGCAAATCAAAAGGGCTAGGACCCGAGGGGGATGACTGTGCCTGGTGCCAGTGGCCCCTTGATGAGGGAGGTCAGTCAAGAACCACTCCTGAGACCCTGGATCGAGTCCCACGTCAGGCTCCCTGCATGGAGCCTGCTTCTCCCTCTGCCTCTGTCTCTGCCTCTCTCTCTGTGTGTGTCTCTATGAATAAATAAATAAAATCTTTTTTTTTTAATTTTTATTTATTTATGATAGTCGCATAGAGAGAGAGAGAGAGAGAGAGAGAGAGAGAGAGAGGCAGAGACACAGGCAGAGGGAGAAGCAGACTCCATGCACCGGGAGCCTGACGTGGGATTCGATCCCGGGTCTCCAGGATCGCGCCCTGGGCCAAAGGCAGGTGCCAAACCACTGCGCCACCCAGGGATCCCAAATAAATAAAATCTTAAAAAAAAAAAGAACCATTCCTGAGCCGCAGGTAGTCCATGAGCCAAATTCAGAAAGTGATAGTCATCACTGATGGGCTATCCAGCCCCCTCTTCCAAATGATTCCAAAAACATTCTGAAACAAATGATTATGCAAGAGAAAATACTTATGCAAAGAAGGCATTTTAAAGCCCTTTGAAGCCAATGATCCAAAAATATAAATGTGTACACATGCAAGAAATTTTTACAAAATAGTATTTACCCCATTAATATGTGATGCATCCACACTATATATTCAAATAAAATATTCTCTTTGTTTTTTTTTCTTTTTTCTTTATTCCTCCCTCCTTCCCTTGCACCTTCCCTCCCTTCCACGCCCCTTCTTTCTTTCTTTTGGCAGGGGGTGCTGGGTATAGCTCATTAAGTTTATTTCAGAATCCACGAATGCAACCCCAGGAAAATGACCTGAGCCGAAGGCGGACGCTGAACCATCTGAGCCACCCGATGCCCCTCCTGAGACCCTCGAGTCATTCCATTCAAATTCAAGATTCTCAGGTTACGAGTGACCAGCAATCCCACCAAAGAACAAGCCGGGTATCAGGAACAACATCTAGGGGAGCGGAAGCCAGACCGCCAACCCCAGCAGCAATCCACCACCTCCGTCGTCCTCCTCTGTGTGTTGCCGTCAGCAGCGATGCCGGCGGGGGCCTCTGCTTGGCCTTAGCGTCCTGCTCTTCCCGTGGCTACAGAGAACCCCGCACCATGCTCCCGTTGATGACAGGTCTCCACATGTGGACAGCAGTTTACAGGCACCAAGTACTTTCATATATGTGTCTCCGTATGACAGCGAAAGCAATCCCCCTGCACTAAACAGCGTGTATTAGTTTCCTCTTGCTGCTGTAACAAGTTACGACAAACACGATGGTTTCAAACCACGCAGAGCTGTTCTTTCCCAGTTCTAGTCATCAAAAGTCCACAGCTGGGTCTTACGGGGCGAACCTCAAGATGTGGTCAGGGGCAGTTCCTTGCAGAGGCTCGAGGGAAAAAAATCCGTTTTCTACCTTTTCCACCTTCCAGAGCCTACCTGGCCTTTCTTAGCTCGTGGTCCCTCCCTTCATCATCAAGGCCAGCACTATAGTATCTTCAAATCTTGCTCTGTTTTCATATCACCTCACTTTCCCTCTGATTTTGCCCCTTTTGGCTCCCTCTTGCCAGGACTCATGTGATTACTCTAGGCCCACTTAGAAAATCCAGGAAATCTTCCCATCTCAAGGTCCTAAACTTAATCACGCGTGCAAAGTTCTTTTTACCATGGAATGTACCGTATTCACAGGTTCTGGGGACGAGGTTGTGGCCACTGTAGGGGGTGGGGAGGCATTGTTTTTCCCACCACAGAGAGAAAGGAACTAATATTGATTAACTAGCTACTACAGGCGAGGCACTGGGCTGGTGCTTTACACAGGTAGCCACAGACCCTACCAGATGAACCATTATTAATCTCATTTTAGAAAATGAGAAAATTAAGGCTTGGATGGTTTAAGTAACAAAGTTACACAACTAACGAGTGACAGATTTGAACTCACATCTGAGACTAAAGTTAGAGCCCTCTGCTTTGCTCCTCCTGTGTAAGCAATTGGCTGTGACTAATCCCTAGGGGCTCCAGGAATCTGTGAAATTCTCCAGACAGAAGGGAATAAATTTCAAATTATAAGCATTCCAGTAATAAGTTCTCAGTCTTTGCATTCTAGAACATGCTGTGGGGTCACTGACTTAGGCATGTTCCTGGAGAACTCTTGGCTTTTTTGTGCTTTCCCATCTGTGCAATGGAGTGAAAATAGGAGTCCTGTACACCCCAGGATATGACACCAAGAAATAAATGTTCATACAATTATAAATAAGCAATTCACCAGCTTTAATATGGATTAATTTAATTAAATCACCTGTAAGTTTATTATAGAGTTGATATAATTTCCACAGTTATATTGTCATATTAAAAAGGCAAGGTATTGGAATTCAGACCATCAGAGCAGATTTTCTGTAGAAGCATAAACATCTGCTTTGCAGTCTAACTTGAATGGGGATTCTTCTCAAGAATATGACTTTTGGGACACCCGGGGGCTCAGTGGTTGAGCGTCTGCTTTTGGCTCAGGGCGTGACCCCAGGGTCCCGGGATCAAATCCCACATCGGGCTCCCCAGGGGAAGCTGCTTCTCCCTCTGCCTGTGTCTCTGCCTCTCTCTGTGTGTCTCTCATGAATAAATAAATAAAATCATTATTTAAAAAAGAATATAATGTCTAATTAAGCAGGTGATTATAAGAAAGTTGGATTTTCCTATGACTGTTCTCCCTCAAAAATACAATGGTCTCCAGCTCATAGGGCGTGTTCCAAGCAGCAGAGAGCAGGGAACTGATGCAAACACCCAGACCATTTAAAAGATAGCTTATTTTTAAATTATTTTTTAATTATTTTTTATTATTTTTTATTATCTTTTATTTTTTTCAATAATAATTTTATTTTTTATTGGTGTTCAATTTGCCAACATACAGAATAACACCCAGTGGTCATCCTGTCAAGTGCCCCCCTCAGTGCCCATCACCCATTCACCCCCACCCCCCACCCTGAGGGCGCCTGGGTGGCTCATCTGGTTAAGGGTCCAAGTCTCTATTTTGGCTCAGGTCATGGTCTCAAGGTCTTGAGATTAAGCTCCGTGTCTGGCTCTATGCTCAGCAGAGTCTGCTTGAGATTCTCTCTCTCTCTCTCGCTGGCCCTCCCCCTGCTCATGCTCTAAATAAGTAAGTAAGTAAACAAATAAATAAATAAATAAATAAATAAAATCTTTAAAAATATAAAATAAAAGACAGTTTACAGCCTCATACTTTTGCCTCCTTCATCAATGTTTCAGGCAAACGCGCTTTTAGGTACCTGCAATGTTCTGATAATTTCCCCACTGTTGTTATAGGAGTCCAAGGAAGCTTTGGGAACCTGGGAATCTTGTGACTACTCAGAAAATAAGAGTGAATAACATTGGCTGACTCTCTGCGGATGCCGTTCCAGGTGTCTCACCTGTATTAACTCGGTTAATCCACTCAGTACCCCACTGTCCTATCCTCATAGAGCAGATGAAGAAACTGAGGCACAGAGCGTAGTCACTTGCCCGTAGTCACAAAGCCAGAATTTAAACCTGGCCATCTTGGCTTTGGAACCTTCCGGCTAAGCTACCCATTACCCCCAAAGGCTGTCAACTACGGTAGACAGCAGACAAACTCATGCCTCAGCCGCCTGTTGACCGAGGACTGACCCCAGAGCGTGGGCAGCCTCGAGGACTACCGCCGTTTCTGCAGCCAGCACTGGCCCTTCACACTCGCTCTGTCCTCCTGTCAACCACTGATGGATAAACCCGAATTAGCCTAGTGTCAGAAAAATTTAATGTGCAGTTTTGAGGACGTGGCCCGAGGTCCCCTCTCCTGGGCCGCTCCTAGTGGAACGTGCTCACAGACTCTGCCAGAAGATGCTTCCAGGTCCGTGGTTATTGATTTCCACTTCGCACAAAGCCCTCTTAAGTCAAATCAAACTTGCTAGGAAATTGGGCAGAGGAGGGGATCTGTCCTTTCCTTGTCTTCAGGGCCTTGCAGGTGTGCGCCCTCCCCTAACCGGCCCATGAGGCCCGCGATGTCCTCAAAGCATTACTCCAGCTCGCTGCCTTCACCTCTGTCAACTTCAAGGCAATTCTTCACCTGCGTTTGACGTTGTTCCTGCCTGGTGCATAATCTCTTACGGCAGAGGACAAGCGGTATCGCCGCCACGTTGCTTTCCTCCGCCCTCTGGGCTCCAGGCTGACCGAGGGACTGAGGGATCTGCAGCTCCAGAGGCAGGGGTGCAACTAGAGGAGAAGGCCGAGCCAGCAGAGCCGTCGGCCCGGCCCGGGATGAGCTCCTGAGCCTGGCCCTCTCCTCGTCCTCGAGGGCTCCCCCGGAGTGGCCTTGCTCAGAGGGCTTCTCTGGATTTCCAGTTCAAAAGAAAGTCACCCCTTTATGACCTTGAGGTAAGCAGAAATGCTTTCACAGGGCAGAAATAATACCATAAAAGACGAATTTGATACATTGGTCCATGCTAAAAATAAAAACTTCTGTTTATTGAAAAAGGCCATAAAGGCCAAAAGGCCTCAAAAAAAGCAATAAAGGCCAGTGTCAGAGTGGGGCCATATGTTCACAATACATATAGTGACAAAGACTCATGGCCGCCATGTACAGCTGGGGATGACAATCGCCTCCCCACTCACCTCAGATTCCATGAATGTGGACATGCTTGGAAACGACAAATTGCTTCATCAATATAAGGAGTGACGGGGGCACCTGGGGACCCAGTTGGTGGAGCCCAGGTCATGATCTTGGGGTCCTGGGAGCCAGGCCCATGTCAGGCTCCATGCTTAGTGCTGAGTCTGCTGCAGACTGTCTCTCCCCCTCCCATTCTCCCTCCACCTTGTGCTTTCTCATAATAAATTAATAAATTAATAAATTAATAAATTAATATCAAATAAATTAATAATAAATTAATATCAAATAAATCAATAAATTAAACAATACATTAATTAATATCAAATAAATTAAAATAAACATCAAATAAATTAATAATTAAATAAATAAATATAAGATAGATTAATAAATTAATAATAAATTAATTAATATCAAATAAATTAATAATAAATTAATTAATATAAAATAAATTAAAATAAACATCAAATAAATTAATAATTAAATAAATATAAGATAGATCAATAAATTAATAATAAATTAATTAATTAACATCAAATAAATTAATAAATTAATAAATTAAAAATATATATAGACATATTTGGGTCTTTTTGGTGAGTTATTTCAACAGTGCCAGACAGAGCCAAGTAGCATGAATCAAGCACAGTCTCCCTGCTCCATACCCCACAATAATTAAGGGATAATCTTTATCAAACCTAATCTAATCGTGTCACTCTCCTGCTTAACACCCTGTAGTGCCCCCAGCCTACCAGATGCCGTCCAGGATCCCTAGCATGCCCTTCAAGACCCCTCATCACCAGTCCCTGCTGCCGAGTCTCCACCCCCATTCTCACCGTGGCCCCAACAGTGCTGAACTCCAGCCACCCAGACGTTTGCTGTATCCTAGGCCCGTCACAGTCTTCAACATCCTTGCACCTTCTACAAGCTCTTCCCTCTACTGGGAATGTTCTTCCTTCCATCTTGGCCCCAGCAAATGACCACACTCAGTCCGAGACGGCAGGGGTGTATCCACTCTGCTGCCTCGGGGTCCTGGGGGTCTTCAGTCCCAATGCCCCACAACCCCCTAGCCACAGGGTAGAGCAGCCCCTGAGTGGATTTGGACACGAGTCCTTCCCTGGATTAATACCCAAACATTTGAAAAGAGCAGCCCCTTTCCATGCATGGTTGCCAAACTGCAAGGAGTGAGCCGGGTGCTGCAAGCAGCCGTGTCTGATGATGCACAGGGACACCAGTCTACAGCAGGAAGCTGGCACCGCGGGGGAAGCAGAGGGAGAGACAGACAGGGAGGCAGAGAGAGCCAGGTGGCCCGGGAAGGGCATGGGGTTCCAGCCCGCTTGAAGCCCTCGGTTCTATGAGAGTAACCAGCCCTTCTTTGGTTGAACTAGTTTGGGTTGGGCTTCTGGCCAGCCAACCACAGAATATTCTCCGTGGGGGAAAATGTATCTTATGAGACCTAAATATATGAGTTGCTCCTTCTTCCTCACCCCTCAGTCCCGGGCTGCCATACAGCAGGGGTTCTCATTCCTGGTGGCACATTAAGAACTCCTGGGCCATCTGAAAAATCCCAGTGCCCGGGCTTCTTCCCAGCCTTGTCGGAATCTCTAGAGGGGAGGCCTGGGCATCTGTACGTCTTAAGTCGCCCAACAGCTTTCAGCGGGCAGCCGAGGATGAGGGCTGCACAGCCTGAGGCCTACACACCAAACAGAAGGTCAACCCCATCCCTTCGTCTTGATGATGGGGAGATAGAACGTGAAGTCAGCAGATGAACGCGTGAGGAAGGCTGGTGGGGAGACTCCAGGTGACACCGCGTGCGACGGGCTTTCCTAGAGTTGGCACAGCAGACAAGCGCGCGTTCACAAGGCAAGGCGACCAACCCCAAGTCCTGGCCTTGACGTAGACAGACGGGTCCACGCTCCAGCTCTGCCGCTCATTAGACAAGTGGCCTCGAGCAAGTCACTTCGGGTCCCTCAGTTTCCGTATCTATCGCTGGGGTTGACGACGCCCACCTCTCCCTCCACCAGCATCAGACGGAGCCACTCCTGCGGGTTAGCTGGCAAGGGAAACCTGGATTCTGTCGGAGCAAGGCCCTAAGGGACCCACCGCTTCCAACGCAACTTCTCCATGTGCCGCGTCAGTTAGGGTGACTCTTCGATGGCCAGGATCCCCTCGTCTCCTCCGTTCGGGGCTGTCCCCAGGCTCGGGGAAGCTCGGCCTCCATCTGCCTCACCAGTCACTGCGTCCGCCCAATGTTTCTGAGGCTCTGCAGAGGGTGCGACGCCCTGGCCGCTGACCGTCCCCCTCACCCAGACACGGTCTCGTTGCCTACAGCCCGGGTGGCACCAGCCGTGCTTTGCCCTTCGGAGCCTCCTGCCAAGGCCTTCCCTCGAAGGGTTCCCTTAAACGCCCGCGCGCTTCTCAACCACACCGGCCAGAGATTCCAGATTCATGCCGCTCCACGCTAATAGCTCCCAAGAAAATAAATGAAGGAGACATCCTCACAGTTGGCTGAAAAAACAAAGAAGGTTTGTTCAAAAGGAGATTATATACCTTGGTGCAATAATATTCAGTTCTGGGTACCTGGTGGAGAAATCTGTCTTGGAAGTCATGGGAAAAAGAAGGAGCGGCAGGCAGAGGCAGAGGGGGACGCAGGCTCCGTGCAGGGAGCCCAATGCGGGCCCCATCCCAGGACTCCGGGGTCACAACCTGAGCCGAAGGCAGACGCTTAACCACCTGAGACACCTAAATGCTCTAGGATTTTAATGACTTACCACGATAAGAGACAGTATTCTTGCTCAGATCAAAGTCTAATGTACGCTCTCCATCAGGCCACTCTCCTGGGGGCTCTCCTCCACCCCGGCCCCTTCCATGTGTGGTTCTTCCCCGATCTGGACCCTCTGATTCTAGTACATGAACCCAGTGGATGGAGAAAGAAAGAGAAAGTATGGAGGGTGCGGGGCCCGTGGGTGGGATCTAAAAGGGCCCACAGGCCCTCGATCCCGCCCGACTGCATGAGAAAGGAGTCTGGCCCTGGGCTTTAGGAGCACCTACGTCACCTCCACAAGCAGCATCTGAGTTACCAATATTTACCTTTTCATTTTACATCTGACTTTTATGCTATGCTCACAAATATGTTGAACATCTGCTGGGGACCAGGCACGTGCAACCAGAGTATCCAGAGAAGAGTTAAGTGCATGGGAGGGAGAGGCAGCACAGCAGTTAGGAGCCTGGGCTCTGGAGTCAGAATCCGGAGGTTCAAATTCTGCATCCACCTCTTTTTAGCCAGGGAGTATCTTGAGGGATCAATTTAATCTCTCTGTACCCCCATTTTCTTATGTGTTAAATGGGGGTGACTGTACTTCTATCATGGGCTGCAGTAAGACTCAAATGAGAAGATACATGGAGAGTAAGAGCCCTGCCTGGAAGTGGACACTCCCTCCTCTTCCTCCTCTAGGGCTAACAGATCCCCTCAGGTTGCTCAGCTCAGGTATCTCAGCTGCTGAGGTCTTGGCAGGTTTGTTTCACCATTAAAGAGGAGGAAGGGACCCTTCCTCCCAGATGCCAGCCAGGAGAAAGCCAGGCCAGGTCATGCTGAGACCAATATGCAGAGGCCACATGGGGGAGGGGGGGGCTTGAGTAGGTCATAGATCCAACAGGTTACCTGAGGCCAAATCCCAAATTCATAGGCTTAGGGGCCAACCCACCAGAAGCCCTGTCACTGTTACCTCCAAGAGTAGGCTCTAAGTTCATCCTCGTCACCCTCGATGCCAGCCTGAGAATGTTCAGACTCACCCTAGGCTGGGTCTGTCCAGAGGGGGCAGCCGCAAGGCAGGACTCAGCCCAGGAAGAGGGGATTGTAGCCACCGTCTGCATCCTTGGGCCAGGAAACACCGTAGTCAGAGGCCGTAGGAAGCTGTATGGATAGACACAGTCGTCCTGTGTCCTTCCTCCTTTCCCAAGGATCCAAGCTATCGGCATGAAAAAAGGACTTAAGAGAGTTGCCAAAAGCAGCAACCACACATGGATGCCATGCTTTATATTTTTTTCAAAACATTTACACCATCACAGTGTCTTTATTCCCTTCGGAGGTGTCAACGGCAGGGGAATATATTCAACATCTGATTGCATTTCAGTTTCCTCAACAGAGGGGCAGTGACTAGTCAAGGTGTTCAGATTTGCAGTATTCGTGGAAGGGGCGGGACCCAGATCCATTCAAATCTGTCATCCTCTGAATCCGGGGAATCTCTAAAAGCCTTGGCATGCACCCAAAACCTTCCAGGAATTGTTGTCAAGAACCAATTACAGTTGCAGACTGCAAACCTCCTAGAAGGGGTACAAGGGAGGTTGGCACATCTCTTACTCATCTCCAGAGCAGGAGCCTCGTTTCATCTTCCATCAGAAGGGAAGGGCTGCAGGCCACGGTCTCCCCCGCCACAGGCTTCTCTGTTGATCAAACACATAATAGAACCAGCTCTAAAGGGGACATCCGGGTGGCTCAGCTGCTGAGCACCTGCCTTCAGCCCAGGGCGTGACCCTGGGGTCCCACGTTGGGTCCCTGTGTGGAGCCCGCTTCTCCCTCCACCTGGGTCTCTGCCTCTCTCTCTGTCTCTCATGAATAAATACATAAATATAAAAAAAAACCATCTCTTAAAAGTCCACAAAACCCAATAAACGTCCAAGAAAATAATAATTAGATATATGAGTACTGGGCTGAGTCTAAATGAATTATGTGGGTCTCATTTACATCTCACGAGATGAAGTTAACTTTCTCAAAAAAAAAAAAAAGAAAAGAAAAGAAAAGAAAGAAAGAAAGAAAGAAAGAAAGAAAGAAAGAAAGAAATAGTCTTAGGCATCTTTGCTCTTCTGACAGCAGCCAGACATGATGAGTAAGTAATGAAATAATGCAATTCAAATTGCACCTGCTCTCAGAATTCCCTCTCCTTCTGTGCAGAACAGATTACATTGGCTTGGTTTTATTTTTTTTCTTTTCTTTTCTAAATCAATGCACTGGCTGTAATGACGTGATGAAGCAATTATTAATGCTGATGATTGTTGGAAGCCTGACTTCCAGGCCTAGTGAAACTGGGGGCATTTCCTGCCATGAAGGGCAGTTCCTTGCAAGAACACCAAACCCATTGCAAGAATCCAAATCAATTGGTAAGAAAGCGGGGAAAGGGTGATTCTCACTGATTTCCTTTTCCTAGAGAGGAATTCTGGGGAGAGCTGAGCCATAGACAAAAGACCCCACAGTGTCAGGCCTTAGTGTACAAATTTCTCTGAGACTCAGAACAAGCAATCTCTCTCAACAATCTTTAAGTTGAATCTCTGTAAAGCCCTTCAAAAATATCTAAAGCGCTCTCACAGTTTGTTTTGAAAACAATTGGGTCCAGGCAAAATAAAACAGTATATTTTCGCTCCAGTCCCAATGTCTTATGGGACACGAATGTCAACACAACATTCATCTCAACACGAATGTCAGATCAAGCCTAAAATGAACCGTTACTTGATCTATTCCCTTTTGTCACTCTTTTAAATAATATTCGAACATCCCGTGGGGGAGAAAAAAAGAAACAGGTGCTCGGCTGCCCCCTGCGGTCCGTATTAGGGGTACAGCTCCTCAACCCTTAGCTGGGAGTAACTGACACGACCTCCTGGGGGGGCTGTTTGGCAAATACCAAAATGTTTTCAGCATTGACCCTTTGACCTGGCATTTACATTCCAAGAAGTGTATACCCCAGGTATTGTGCACACTCAGAAAACAGTGTGCACAGGGATGGTGATTGGAGCATCGATCTCTACAGTAGCAAGACGGGAAGCATCCTAAATACTCATTATTAGGGGAGATGCTAAATAAATCATGGTGCACCCAAACAATAACATATTTTGCAGCTACTAAAAACAACGAGACTGCTTTATATGCATGCAGTTAGAACAAATTCCAGGAAGTGCAATTAAATTAAAAAGCAAGGTAAAGGACGCTGCCACTTATTGGGGAAGCATTTGACCATTCAGCATTTGTGTATATCGCAAAATGGTCACCACACTAAGTCTAGTCAACATCCACCACCGGGCAAAGTTACAAATTTCTTATAATGAGGACTCTTGAGATCTACTCTCCTAGCAACTTTCAAAAATGCAGTCCAGGACTACTAACTATAGTCACCACGCTCTTTTTTCATGCCCTAGTCTGATGATTCCAACATCCCTGCCACATGTAACTCTGGTTCTGGTGCTTGTGTATTCTCTTCACACTGTGTTTTTTGCCTTTTAGTACACCTTGTAACTTTTTGTTGAAAAGCGGGTAAAAGGAACTGTGGTAAACAGGCCTTTAGCGATGTCGTGGTGAGGTAGGGGAGAAAGAGAAGTACCCAATTTGTATACAATCTGTCCTTGCTGTCATCTCACTCTTTTTTATTGAGATATAATTAAGGTGTGACACCATATTAGTTTCAGGTGTACAACGTCTAGATTCAATATTTGTATATATTGCAAAATGATTACAATGGGTTTAGTTAACGTCCATCACCATACATAATCACAGTTGTTTTCCTTGTGATGAGAACTTTTAAGACCTACTATTAGTAACGTTTAAAAATTTGTCCTCAATGTGGTGGCCTCACTTCTCTGACGGATCTAAGAATAATTACTGATTTTTGAGTTTGTTCAGCTTTTTACTCATTGTTAGGACAAACTGGTGACTTCTAAGTTCCTATATGCCAAACTGGAAACCAAAAGTATGAAAACCATTATTTTTTTAAGTTTAAATTCTTTTTTTGTATATATTTTTATTGGAGTTTGATTTGCCAAGATATAGTCTAACACCCAGTGCTCATCCATCAAGTGTCCCCCTCAGTGCCCATCAGCCAGTCACCCCCACCCCCCGCCCACCTCCCCCCCCACTATCCCTTGTTCGTTTCCCAGAGTTAGGAGTCTCTCATGGTTTGTCTCCCTCTCTGATTTTTCCCACTCAGTTCCCCTCCTTTCCCCTATAATCCCTTTCATTATATTTTATATATTTAAATTCAATTAATTATCATATAGCTTATTATTAGTTTCAGAGGTGAGTTCAGTGATTCACCAGTCTTCTGTGACCCCCAGTGCTCATTACATCACGTGCCCTCCTTAATGTCTATCACCCGGTTACCCTATCCCCCCATCCCTTCCCCCAAAGCCATTATTTTGTGATTTATATACTATACTTTAAACACTGCTTCTGTACCTATAGAGTTCTTTTTTTCTTTTCAACAGATTCAAAGATCAACTAAGGATTTCAAGCTGACCTGGTTGAATTTGCCTCACTCTTATTTCCCCTTCTTGTTCTTCAAGAATAATCAAGTTAATTTTGCTTCTCAAGACGGACTTTAGATCTGGAGACTTAATGTGGATACTGGGCAAACAGGTTTCAGCAAGGAGTTAGAAGATTTAGTTAGAAGCCATTGAAATTCAATATATCTTGCCTTTCTTAATTCCCATAAAATACTTTAATGTCCCATTGATTGCCAACTCAACTGTTTTAACCAGTACCCAGCACCTACTTGGCAGATAGCGAGTTTTGCAAGATATTATGCCATTAATTGCATGATAATATTATGTTCATGATAGTAATATAAATGAGGCAATAAAAAGCAGTTGTGAATGATTAAATGTCAAGGACTAAGAAAATTCATTGGAATGACACTGAAGCATGGTATAACTTTAGAAAGACACTCTTCAATTTTGGAAATAGGCAGGCAGTGTTTTTAATGAGCAGCCTATATTCTTGTTAAGTCCCACTGCTGGAACTGAACCGATTTTTTCATAACGGTTCACCAGTTTTTAGATTCTGCTGAAACTCAGCTGGAGAAAGAATTTCTTTTCACAGCTTCCACTGTGTAAGGTATGACACTAAAAGAAATAAAAAGTTTTTCTATACTCAAAGTTTGCAAGTTTTGTATTAGGACTTTCTGGCTTCTCAATATTTCTACCCTACTGATCACAGCATCGCTCCTGCTACCATGTGTCCTTCAGGTGCTGGGCAGGGGCATTCTTCAGGAAAGAATTCTTCTAATCTCTCTCCTTCTGTCCTGTTTCCCTTCAGGTCTAGATGAGGCGAGCATCCTCAGGAGCCACGGCAAAGACTTGGGAGAAACAATAGGTGAAGTGACCAATACCCGTTCCTTTCAATTAGGAACGAGGGTTATTTAGGCAGAGACTCCAGCAAGAAAAATCTCATTCATTCATCTGATCAAGTGGACTTTAAGCACCTACTCCTTGCACCTACTCTACAGGAGTGAAAGTGGAAATACAAAGATAAATAAATCATGTCCTTGCTTCCAAATTAGTAGAAGGGGGAAAAGCAAGAATGCGGGGAGAGATTTCTAATCACCAGGATTCCTTTTTGTGTGGCCAAAGCCCCATTGTTTGGAGGGAATGCTTTGATGGCTACTTGGGAGGGGGACGCGGGTGAGGGTGGCCGCTGCGGACCATCTCAAGACTGACTTCCAAAGGGATTGGATAGAACAGGATGGACGGAAGATCAGACTGGAAGTGATCTCCACTGTAGTGGAGAGAGAATCCAGCCGAGTCGGTGCCTGCTGGAAAGAGGGAGGGAGCAAAACAGAGACTAATCCCAGGGGGATTGACCAACAGAGGTTCAGAACATGATCCGCTGAGACACAGCTGGGGTTGTAGGCTCTGGGTATGTGACCCCTCCTCTTACTTTCTTACAAAGATACCTTTGTGTGCTTCCTTTTAGGGAAGCATATTCATTAGGGACCTGAAGAGCCACGATACACAGAAAATTGTAAGATTCACAATAACGAGGCAAATAAAGCGAGAGGCTAGGAGAATTCAGGGAGAAAAGTGGTCACGGCCAGATGGAAGCTAAGGGCAGGCTTCACGGAGGAGGTAGCATTAGAGGGTTTTGATGTTGGGGGGACGGGTTTTGCTGTATGGTAGGGAGTAGGGCGATCAACAGGGGCACTGGGGGGGGGGGGGAGGGAAAGTGCAGGGTCTGTGCCAGGACCAGCTGTGGGGCCAGGCCGTCGTGCTCCAGCTCGCTCAGCCCCTTTCCCACAATTTCTGTGGAACAAGCTGCTGGCCTGTTTGCTTTGCGCAGCTACTGTGGTTTCTCATGTTATTTGGAGATATCACCTGAAGGGATGCAATTAGGAAACAGAAAGGCTTGGGGTAACTTTAATCTTTCTAAAGAGTCGCCCATACCTCCCTGGAGCCAACAGCTCATTTTTATTCCTCACCCGCTGGGCTCCCGGAGCTGACTGCTGATGCCGCTGCGTGGCGGAGGGGGGCAGGGGGGAGTCGTGCATGCCCCGGAGCCCCCCCAGGGTCCACTTGTTTATGGAAACTAAACTCACCTCTGTTTACCTCCTGTTCCGCTTCCCAGAGAAGTTTTCCTGAGTCTTTGCCACACACACACACACACACACTCACACACTCACACACTCACACCACTGCCTTTGGATAAGGCTGCCCTGTAAGAGGAGCACAAGGAGGGAGTTCTCCGCAAATCCCCAAATCCCCACACTCCGTGGTCACCCGCACGGATTGCTGCAGGGAGGGTGTGAGGGCTTCACCGATGGCTGCACCCAGGTCCCTGCAGCAGCCAGAGCAGCAGCACCGGGTGCTAAATGTGCATGGACACTGGGCATGGGGTTAAATGGGACCAGATGGGGCTTCCCCGACCTTTGACTTTGCGCCTCTCCCACGCGCAGCAGCCACCTTCCCCCTTTCCTATCACCCGAGCTGTACCACCCTCTATCCTGACGACTACCTAGTTCCAAGAGGCTGTGTACTCGAGAATAAAGAACGGGCCTCAAGACACAGTGTTCAGGTCCCTACTCTCGCTCTCGCCGTGTGACCTTGGGCGGAGCAACCGATCTTTTGGAGCCTCCATTGTTCATCTGGGAAATGCAAAGGAAGTGTGAAGTTATTGTCCCCAACCCCCCTTATGACAGGATTTCTCAACCACAACATTATTGATATTTTGGGCTGGGTAGTCCGCTGTCATGGGTGGCTGTTTTATGAATAGAATGGGTTAGCAGCACTGGGCATCTACCCTCCAGATGCCAGTAGCATCCACCAAGTTTTAACAACTAAAAGTGTCTCCTGGCATTGCCAGATGTCCCCTTGGAGACAGAAAATACCACTGTCTTACAGCAGCCTTGTGAGCCAGGTAGGGTAAAGGATAAAACAATGTCCAGCCTTGTGAGCCGGGTAGGGTAAAGGATAAAACAATGTCCAGCCTTGTGAGCCGGGTAGGGTAAAGGATAAAACAATGTCCAGCCTTGTGAGCCGGGTAGGGTAAAGGATAAAACAATGTCTGGCAGGACAGACATTTGGGAATGAGAGAGGAATAATCTGGGAGGGGTGACATCCTGCCCCAGATAGTCCAGGCAAGGGATCTCTTTTATAATAAAGTCAGACCCAAGAAAAAGGTGAATGTGGGAGATGGCAAGTGTTTTGACTCCAGTCAAGATTCTCTCTATCAGTGAGGGCAAAGGCTGGTCTATTTCCAAAGTACCTCAAGTCAAACTCTCTTCACTACAATGAATATCAACTTTCTTCTAAAGACTGTGTTACCATTTGCTTGGAAATGTGGATGGACCTGGAGGGTATGATGCTGAGTGAAAAAAGTCAATCGGAGAAGGACAACCATTATATGGTCTCATTCATTTGGGGAATATAAAAAATAGTGAAAGGGAATAAAGGGGAAAGGAGAAAAAATGTGTGGGAAATATCAGAAAGGGAGACAGAACATGAGAGACTCCTAACTCTGGGAAACGAACTAGGGGTGGTGGCAGGGGAGGAGGGAGGGGGGTGGGGGTGACTGGGTGACGGGCACTGAGGGGGGCACTTGGCGGGATGAGCACTGGGTGTTATGCTATATGTTGGCAAATTGAACACCAATAAAAAATAAAGAAAAAAAAAAGAAAAAAAAGACTGTGTTAGTCAAATCTCACAAGAGAAATAGAATACTAAGCAGATTTTGGCCCTACTTCTTAAAAAATAATGACTGGAGCACAAAGAAGAGACAGAGGGTCTTGCCTTGAATGATAGACTTTTTATAAAGCATTAAGGGGTTAGTATTTCTAGATAATACCATACTGTTGTGTTAAAGTATAATTCTCAACAAGATAAAATCTTGAGTCTTAGGCAAATGTAAAATAAACATGTGCCAAAGATTTTACTTAACTCATTAATTAAGGGAGAACTAGTAAGATGTTAAAACCGTATCAAATGAGAGCTTGAGGAAAAGGATATTTTAGGCAATTTAATAAAACGGTATTAAGATAATAAGTGCTTGTGCCCAATCATAATGGGTGGGGCTTTTTCCTCACAACCAAGCAATTCTCCCACACCAGTCGGGTGCCCTACAATTCAAACAGTTCTCACACTGTCTACCCAGAGATAGCATGAGATCCCACAGGTCAAGGGGTCAGTCCCACAAGACTACCTCCACCTTCAGATTCCAATCACAAGTCCTGACTGTCACCTGTGCCTTCAACTCATGGCTCTCCATTGGCAATTCCAAAGACCCTCTTCCTTGAGTCGGATTAATTGGCTAGAGTGGCTCACAGAACTCAGAGAAACATTTTACTTACTAGATTACTGGTTTATTATAAAAGGATATGTAACTCAGGAACAGCCAGATGGGAGAGATGAATAGGAGAGGGTGAAGAGCTTCCATGCTCTCTCTGACCCCACCACTTTCCCCAAATCTCCACATGAAGCTCTCTGAACCCCATCCTTTTGGGGTTCTATGGAGGCTTCATGACATAGGTATGACGATTAAATCAATGGCCATTGAACTCAATCTCCAGACCCTCTTCCCAGGAAATAGAGTGGAGGAGGGGCGAGGAGAGCAGTACTGAACGTTCCAGCCCTCCAATTACACGATTGGCTTCACTGGCAGCCAGCTGCCATCCTTACGTGCTATTTATTTATTTATTTATTTATTTATTTATTTATTTATTTTTATAAATTTATTTTTTATAAATAGAGAAGGCAGACGCTTCTGTGCCCTCCTCCCCTTCCACCACCCCCTAGTTCATTTCCCAGTTAGGAGTCTTTCTAAGTCACCTCATTCACAAAAGACGCCTTAATCCTCTCATCCCTTAGGAAATACAAACGGTTTTTAGGAACCCCATGCCAGACAGGGGGATGAAGACCAAACATATATTTCTTATTATAAGTCACAATATTACACATATGGTTTCTAGGTTAGATACAAAGCTAGTTAGCGCCCTCTGGGCCTTGAACCACAACCTTTGTGGTTATCTTTTCCACCAGTTAGAAATTATTTGCATATCACTCAGACCCAAATCTACAAGTTCACTTCCACCCTTTCAGGGCTGTAAAACAGCCCCATCCCAGAAAATCTATCAAAGGTGCCAGCCCAGCACTGCGCTGAAAGAGCACCCAGCAATCTCTTTGACCTATTTCCACGTTGGGACTCATTTTTCTAATAGTTGAATGACTGAATGCTGCCCTCCTGGCCCCTCAATTGCAGTAATAAATCACCTCTGCCCCTGCCTTCAAGGATTAAAATCTTGGAGGGCACGAGACACATGAAAGTTAATCACAATCATGTGGCAAGAGAAATAAATGTAAACTATCCCATCTGGAGTTTTAACGCTGGTGGGAGTCTACACAACTCTTTGGAGATCAGAGTGTAGTACTTAATAGAGGGCAGAGCCCTGACCTTCATCTTATAAAGTGTGGAGTCAAACACAAGTCGCCATCAAAATTGATGTATCAGGGAATGTAGAGATTAAATCATGTAAACTTAATCAAATCTAAGAACTAGAGGCAATAATATGAAGATCGAACATTAAGGGGAAGAGAGAGGTAGTTAAAACATCATTTTCCACATCGGTCTATGGATAGATAAGCAAATCGAGTCTGCGGCCTTATACTCTGGAGGTGACCATCAGTCTCCAAAAGACAAACATGGCTAACAGGGGGGTCTGCAGGGTGGACTGTGGGAAGAAGATGCCCAGCGATGGCAGCACATGCGGGAACACGGTCACACCCGCCTACACGAGTCTAGGCAGGCTCCAGGACCCAGGCCACACTGAAATACGATGTGATAACTGATGGGATATTGCCTGTTTGTCACCTGGACAGCTAGAGGAAAGCATCCGACACGGAAGGAACAGCATGAGCAGCAGCCCAGGAGTAAGCAAGAGCAGGGCACGTTTATGAGGTCCAGGCTGGGGGACAGAGCTGGGCAGGCATGTGCCGGACCACACAGACTTTGCGGGTTGTGCAAACCATTTCAATTTAACCTGTAGACACTGAGGACATGATTCAAAGGTGGTTATTGCTGTCGTTTGACTCATTTTGCTGGAGCGGACACGGTGTCTGGGAAACGGGACCACAGCGGCCCAGTCTCCTGGGAGGGACGGAGCATGAGCGTCTCGCACATTCACTTCTATTCCTCAGGACTTACTCTCGACTAGACCGCAACCAAGCCCGAATAAAATACAGGACTTCCTTTTCAAAGACTCACATTCTAGTAAATAAAATACTAGGCATTTGTAATGGGAGGTTGACCAGTAACCCTGGACAATGATTAGAAACCTCCACTCTGCCGTTCACGGGGCGCCAGAGCGAGGCAGCAGGTGTCTGGCCCCTGGACTCGGGGCCCAGGGCAGGAGCGATCAGGCACCTGGATGAAGGAGGGCGTCCTGGCAAGATGCTCCAATGTGGCTGAGTACAGACAGCGCCGGGCTGCCTCAACCTCCCTGAGCGGCCGCGCTCAATGATTTCTACCCCAAGGGCAGCTGCAGAGGCAACAGTTAGTCCTGAGCTTTCAGCACATCCCTGGAGTCTCCGTGGCAGAAGGGAAATCTTAGAAAGAAAGATCTTCCTGAGAATCGAGAATGAAGGTATCAGAATCAGCAGTGGGTTTGGGAGAATGAGCACCTTCCCAAATTCTCCTGCCACAAGGAAAGGGAATTTTAGTAAAGAGAGGCCTTCCTGAGCTAAAGAAGGGCCGACGTTTCATCCTGAGTCAAAGCAGAAGAGCCTTCGGAGGAGTGAGTGTGGGTCCCTGAGAATGAGCCGGGCGTCTTCTCCTTCCTGAGATCAAAACTGTGGGTGCAAAGTGGGGGCCACAGAAATCCCCAAGAGGTTTAGAGGACGTGAGAGCACGGCAGACCCGAGCCGCTTCTTTTTAAAATTAATTAATTAATTAATTAATGATAGACAGAGAGAGAGAGAGAGGCAGAGACACAGGAGGAGGAGAAGCAGCCGAGCCGCTTCTAGGGTGCGGGCGCCAGTGCCCGTGAGTCCCCCATCGAGCCTTCTCTGTGACCCTGGCTGCGCTACTTTCCCTTCCTGCCCACGCTGTTCCTATTATGTAGAAATGCTAGTTCCTTAGTAATTTATGCTGACTGTGGATCCCCCAAGGCAAAAAAAAAAAAATCTCTTTTTCTCCTTTTTAGAGATTTTATTCATTTTCTTTTGGGGAACATCATGATCCACATGAAGTCCCGAAAATGAATGTGTCAAATTATTTTGATTTGCAGCCAGGCTGACAACTCAGCCTTGGCTTCCCTCATTGAGGGGATGCCATTGGGACGGTAACTATTGAATGGAAATGGGGCTTTTAGGGAGACGAGCTGGGCAATGGGGTGTTGCCTCCAGGGGAGGGAGCATGGGGCAGGTGGTAGAGGGCCGGGAGACCTGCACCCCGAAGTTCACAGCAGCAATGTTCCATGCTGTGGGGGGAGCCTCGGTGTCCACCGACAGATGATGGACAGAGAAGCTGTGGTCTCTGTATACGGTGGGATATTCCTCAGCCATTAGGAACGACAAAGACCCACTCTCAGCCTCAACCTCCTCCGCTCGACAGCAGGGCCGAGGCCTAGAGAGAAGACGCCCTGCTCCACCTTGCCGGCGACACTGGCGTTGGCAATGGCCTGGGCTTGCCCGGGGGCTCGGGCCCGAACCATCCTTCCGTCGCCCAGGGTGAGGGAGCCCAGGACCTGCCGCCTCAAGCGACGCCGTCGGTGTCCCGAGCTGCAAGCGCTCGAGGCCAGCAGGTGCAGGTGGGCTTTCCCTCAGTGGCCTTCACCCGCCTAGCGACAGGCCCCCCAGAAGGACGGCGACTGGCCCCAGTCTCCTCCCCGGGAGTTTTATCCACCAGGGAGGATGGACACTGTCATAGGAGGTGAGACCAGACGCGGACACCACAGAGACAAACCCTGTCACCGGCGGTCACACCTCCCGCCTCTTCTTCTAGGGGCTCATTCATCTTTCCTAAAAATCAATAAGCTTCCCCCAACGGCCTGCACCCCCTCCCCCTTCTGTTATCAACATGGCACCGGAGGTCTCAAAACGCACAGATTTTTCTAGGAATTCCCCCCATTTTTCTCCTGATGCTGCCATGCGTATATCAAAGAATGACAAATCTGTAAGACTTTCCTCCTGCTGGTCTCTCTCTTGTCAGCTGCCAAACCCAGGAGGGAAGGGACACTTCTCCCCTACGAGGACCACGGCCTGTGAGTACCCGGAGCGCAGGGCCCGTGCTGGGCCGGTGCAAAGCTCCTGTCCTGCGTGTAGACGTGGGCTTTGCACCTGTGGGCCTCCTCCGCCCTATCCGGAGTACTGGATTCAGTCCTTAAGCAAAACCACCACCCGGAATCCTGTGCCCTCCTCGGCATTTCAAAGCCCATCGGTGAGTATTTCCGTCCTGTCTCCCAGAGTTCACTTTTTTACTTTGGCAGAGTCCCAATAGTTTATTTTTGCTTGTTTCCCTGGCCTCAGGAGATAGGTCTAGAAAGAAGTGGCTACAGACAATTTCAGAGAGATTACTACCTATATTTTCCTCTAGGATTTTGAGCTTTCAGATCCCACATTGAGGTCTTTCATCCATTTTGAGTCTATCTTTGTGTCTGGTGTGAGAGACTGGTCCAGTGTCCTTCTGCACGTGGCTGTCCAGCTTCCCCAATGCCATTTGTTGAAGAGACTGTCTTTTTTCATTTAAATATTCTTATTTGCTTTGTCAAAGATTAGTTGACCATGTAGCTGTGGGTCCGTTTCCAGGTTTCCTATTCTGTTCCATCGATCTGCGTGTCAGTTTTTGTGCCAGTATCATACTGTTTTGATCACTACAGCTTTGTAATACAGCTCGAAGTCTGGAATTATGATGCCACCAGCTTTGTTTTTCTTTTTCAAGGTTGCTTTGGCTACTTGGGATTTTTCGTGGTTCTATACAAATTTTGGGATTTTTTTGTTCTAGCTCTGTGAAAAATGCTGGTAGTATTTTGACAGGGATTCCATTGAATGTGTACGTTGCTCTAGGTAGCATAGACATTTTTACAATATTTGTTCCTCCAATCCATAAGCACGGAATGTCTTTCCGCTTCTTTGTATCTTCTCCACTTACTTTCATCAGTGCTTTGAGGTTTCCACCGTCCAGGTCTTTCCCATTTTTGGTTAGATTTTTCTTAGGTATCTTAATGTTTTTGGTGCACTTGCAAATGGAGTTGATCCCTTAATTTCTCTTTCTGCTGCTTCATTATGGGTGTATACAAATGGGATAAATTTCTGTACATTGATTCGTATCCTGCAACTTTACTGAATTTGTTGATCAGTGGAGTCCTTGGGGTTTCCTATATATAGTACCATGTCATCCCCAAATAGTGAAAGTTTTACTTCTTCCTTACCGATTTGGATTCCTTTTATTTCTTTTTGATGCCTGACTGCTGAAGCTAGGACCTCCAATTCTACATGGAATAAAAGTGGTGAGAGTGGGCATCCCTGCTGTGTTCCTGACCTTAGAATAAAAGCTCTCAGTTTTTCCCCATTGAGAATGACATTAGCTACGGGTTTTTCAACAATGGCCTTTATGATATTGAGGTATATTCCCACTAAACTTACTTTGTTGAGGATCTTTATCATGAGTGGATATTGTACTTGGAGAAATATCAGTGTCTTCTGCCTATTTCTTGACTACTTTTTAAAGATTTTATTTATTTATTCATGAGACACAGAGACACACACACACACACACACACACACACAGAGAGAGAGAGAGAGAGAGAGAGAGAGAGAGAGAGGCAGAGAGAGAAGCAGGCTCCATGCAGGGAACCCGATGTAGGACTTGATCCCAGGTCTCCAGGATCATGCTGTGGGCTAAAGTCAAGTGCTAAACCGTGGAGCCACCCAGGCTGCTCCTTTTTTTTTTTAAATATAGTTTTTTGAAATTTTATTTATTTATTAATGAGAGAGAGAGAGAGAGAGAGAGAGAGAGAGAGAGAGAAGCAGAGACAAAGGCAGGGAGAGAAGCAGGCTCCATGCAGGGAGCCTGATTCAACTTCTTTACTGATTATCAGTCTGTTCAAGTTTTCTATTTCTTCCTGTTTCAGTTTTGGTACTTTATAATTTCTAAAAATGTGTCCATTTCTTCCAGGTTGCCCAATTTGTTGGCATACAGTTCTTTCTAGTATTCTCTTATAATTGTTTATATTTCTGTGGTGTTGGTTGTTATTTCTCCTCTATCAACTGTGATTTTATTTATTTATATCCTTTACCTTTTCTTTTTGATTAGTCTGACTAGAGGTTTATCAATTTTATTAATTTTTTTCAAAGAACCGGCTCCTAATTTCATTGATCTGTTCTATTGATTTTTCTTTTTTATTTTCTATATCCTTTATTTCAGCTGTAATCCTCACTATTTCCCTCCTTCTGCTGGCTTTAGGTTTTGTTTGTTTTTTCTTTTTCTAGCTCCTTTAGGTGTAAGGCTAGATTGTTTGAGATTTTTCTTACTTCTTGAAGTAGGCCTGCATTGCTATGTACTTGCCTCTTAGGACCACTATGCTGCATCCCAAAGGTTTTAGATCATTGTGTCTTCATTTTCATTTATCCCCATGTATTATTTTATTTCTTCTTCTATTTTCTGGTTGACCCACTCATTGTTTAGTAGCATGCTCTTTAGCCTCCATGTGTTTGCAGTCTTTCTAAATTTTTTCATGTGGTTGATATCTAGGTTTCATAGACTTGTGGTCAGAAAACGTGCATGGTCTGATCTCAGTCTTTTTGTATTTGTTGAGGCCCGATTTGTGACCTAATATGTGATTTATTCAGGGGAATGTTCCATGTGCTGGAAAAGAATGTGTATTTTGCTGTTTTAGGGTGGAGTGCTCTGAATACATCTGTTGAGTCCATCTGGTCCAGTGTGTCATTCACAGCCCTTGTTTCCTTGCTGCTATTCTGCTTACATCATCTGTCCACTGCTGGGAATTGGGTGTTAAAGTCCTCTACTATTATCGTATTATAATCAGTTCTTTTATGTTTGTTATTAATTGTTTTATATATTTGGGTGCTCCCATATTGGATGCATAAATATTTATAGTTGTTAGATCTTCTTGTTGGGTTGTCCCCTTTCTTATGATATCGTGCCCCTCTTTATCTCTTGTTATGGTCTTTGTTTTAAAGTCTGGTTTGTTTGATGAAAGTATTTCTACTCCAGCTTTCTTTTGACATCCATTATTCATCCATGATGAATATTTCTTCATTCCCTCAATTTTAATCTGCAAGGTCTTTAGATCTAAGATGAGTCTCATGTAGACAGAATATAGATGGGTCTTTTTTTTTTTTTTTATCCATTCTGACACTTATGTCTTTTGACTGGAGTGTTTAGTCCATTTACATTCAGAGTCATTATTAATAGATATGTATTTAGTGCCATTTGATTACTTGTTTTGTTGTTGTTTCTGGAGATTTTCTCTGTTCTTTTCTTGTCTTTGTCACTTTTGGTCTCTCCTTTCCACTCAGAGTCCCCTTTAATATTTCTTGCAGGGCTGGTTTAATGGTCATGAACTCTTTAGTTTTGTTTGCCTAGGAAATTCTTTATCTCTCTTCTTTTCTGAATGACAGTCCTAGTGGATAGATCATTCTTGGCTGCAGATTTTTCCCATTCAGCCCTTTGAATATATCATGCTAATCCCTTCTGGTTTGACAAGTCTCCTTGAGAAATCTCCAGCTAGCCTTATGTATTTCCATTATAAGTTAAGGACTTATTTTTGTCTTACTGCTTTTAAGATTTTTTTTATTTATCAGTATATTTTGCAAATTTAATTACAGTATGTCTTGGTGTTGACCTGATTTTGTTGATTTTGATGGGAGTTCTCTGTGCCTCCTGGATCTGGATATCTATTTTCTTCCCCAGATTAAGGAAGTTTTCAGCTATTATTTCTTCAAATAAATTTCCTGCCCCCTTTTCTCTCTTCTTCTCCTGGGACTCTTGCGATATGAATGTTATTACATTTTATAGAGTCACTGAGTTCCCTAAGTCTATTCTCATTTTGCATAATTCTTTTTCCTCTCTTTTGTTCAGCTTAATTATTTTCCATTACTCTGTCTTCTACATCACTAAGTCATTCCTCTGCTTCTTCCAGCCTGCTGTCATTGTATCAAGTCTATTTCTAATTTCATTTATTGCACTCTGCATCTCTGATTGATTCTTTTTTAATTGTTTTATCTCTGTAGTAAGGTTCTTACTGATGTCTTCTTTTCTCAAGTTCAGTGACCCTTATGATTGTTGCTTTAAATTCTCCACCAGCCATGTTACTTATACCTATTTCACTTAGATCTCTGGCCATGGCCTTACCTTGTTCTTTCATCTGGGATAAATTCCTCCATATTGGCATTTTGTCTAAGTCTCTGCCTTCTTCTGTTTGTTAGAAAAGCCAGTTATGAAAGTAATGGTCTAGTGAAAAAGAGGTCATGTAGTGTCCAGTGCCTAGTGAATAAGAGGGAATTTGGACACACAGAGAAACATCTGACCTGTGTGGGCACAGAGGACAGCCGTTGAGGACATGGTGAGAAGGCAGCCACCTGCAGTTCCTGGGGCTGCTCGTGACAGCTGGATGCACATAAGAGACAGGTAGTGCCAACAGACACAGCCTGCCAGCTCTCCAGGAGGAGAATCTGCAACTCTAAGTCAGTCCCTCACCTAGAAGGGTGAAGGAAATCAGCTTTATTTTAAAAAATTTCTGATGGTCTTTATTTTCATCTTTGACAATAAGTAGCAGTGCTTTTCCACAGGATGTTGAAAGGATTAAATAAAAGAATGGACATGCAGCTCTTAGCACAATACCTCAAACAAGTAGGTCTTCTATAAGCATTAGCTATGAGCCTAGAAAAGCATAGATCTCCAAAAGCAATTATTGAATAAATGAAAATACTCTTTTATACGCTTCACACACATTACTTCATTTGAGTCCCAATTCAAAAACTAATCATATAAACAGATCTTAGAGCCTGGAAAATCAAGGCTCAGAAGGCAAAGTGGATTGTCCAAGATTGCACATGTAGCAGGGACGGACCTGGGACTCACACTTGCATATCCAGGCTGCAGTTAATTTTGGAGATGATCCCAAGAATCAGTGAAGGAATGAGAAAGTGAAACAGGGAAGAGAGAAAACCAATGAGCAGGTAACTGGGCTGCTTACCACTGTTGTGATGGGGCTCAGTCCTTCTGGGGACCCTTTAAAGGATTCTGTGGGACACACCTCGGAATTATCCTGGGGAATTCATCCACCACCCTTCCCACTCCTGAATGCCTGAAGGTTGCTCCACTAACATCTCAGCCCTCCCGCTTCACTTTCTGTGGACTGAGCCCACACATCACAGGCCATTGGGCACCTGCGGCCAGAGAAAGTGCTCAGAGATTCAAGGGTTCGTGGTAGCTCTGTAAGGACAGTGTCCACCAACCCTGCAGGTAGCTTCTTCATGGGCCAAGGGCATATGAGTCAGGCATTGGCAGCATCTGGTAAAATGAAAGCTCCCAAGGACGGGGCCCATATCTACCTCATCCAGCGCAGACATGGTCATTAGCCCTGGGTGGATGTTGGGATGGATGGATAGAAAGAAGGTAGTAGAAAACTGGATAAGCAGAGGTATCTGAGATGGAAGGAAGTTTAAAGTGGAGACTCAAGCTCCAGAAAGACAAGATTCAGTCTTTATAATTTTGAGACCGTTTTGCTACACAAACATATACCCCTCCAATGGTAAAGGGGAAACTAAGCCTCAACACAGAGGTCAAAACTCCATTCACTACTGCCACCTCCAAGGACATATTTTGGGTGGGATCCTTTCATGGCATCACTCGCATAAATCATAATGAAATACATTCTTTGCTCAATGGCTGGTATTTGCCAGGATGACCAGCTGTGCCAAGACAGCTGCTTAATTAGAACGGTCTTAAATCAGTCACAGATGCCTTCATGTTCGAAGCTCTGAAGGCCCCCGGCCACGCCTCCTCCTTCCTCCAGCCTCATCTTTTCTCTGCTTTCTAATGGCGAGTGGGACGTCTGCAATTCAGAGCCCAGGGGCGAAGGGCAGGGTGGTACATTGGGGTCACCCACACACCCTACATGAGTTAGAGCCCAGCCTGGAAACTGTCTCATGTGGGATGTGGAATGTCACAGCAGCACAGGCCCCCTGGCGGGGGCACCCGGCTCTGTAGCTTTTCTTTTTTTTTCGTACCTCAGGGCCCTGAGCTCAAATACAATCTTAAGCAGAATATAAACAAATGTACCAACTTGGTCAAATGAAAATGGTTATGTTTGGGGCAGCCCGGGGGGCTCAGCGGTTTTAGCCCTGCCTTCGGCCCAGGGCGTGACCCTGGAGACCCGGGATCGAGTCCCACATCGGGCTCCCTGCATGGAGCCTGCTTCTCCCTCTGCCTGGGTCTCTGCCTTTCTCTTGCTCTTTCTGTATCTCTCATGAATAAATAAATAAAATATTTTTTAAAAATGGTTATGTTTGTTTTCAAGAAAAGCTGCATGTCAGTTTCTCACACTGATGAAAGAAGGTCTTTCTGTTTCTGGTAAGTGGGTTGAGTTGCTCCTTCAGGGGAAGGGAGGGAGGCCGAGGCCCTGAGGAAAGAGCAGCAGGACGTGGGGTGGCACCCTGCTGCTTCCGGGGAAGGGGGGTCGCGGACAGGGAGGCAAACTCGCAAAGGGGCAAAGGGAGGGGAGACTGACCTCACATTCAGAGTTCTGACGGGCCGAGGACGCTCAGGTGGATTGAGATGAAGAACATCCCGCGTCAGCAGGGTCCAGCCTGGCAAGAGGGCAAGAGCAAGGCAAGCAGGGTCGGTTGTCGGGTGGTGGGCGAGGAGGCCCCCCATGTGTGCTCGCTGAGAGAAACGAGCCGTGACCAACCACGACCCCGTCTCCCTGGCCCGTACACCCCTGAGCCCGGCAGGGCGAGGGCGGCTCGAGGCCCGGGCCGGAGAGGCCGGTGAGAGGCCTGCACCTGTATCCCAGGCCGTGGGGGGCTGGGTAAGCACGTGCAAGGCCCGGTGTCCCAGGAGAAGACTTTGCCCAGGTCGGAGTCCCCGGCGGCGACCTGCTCTAAGGTCAGGCGGGTGCCGACCCGGTCACTGGGGGTCCCGGACCCTCGCGGCAGAGGGCCCTCCCGGGGCGGCGTCCTGGGTGGTGTGTGCCTGCCTCGGACGGGGGGGCTGCCCCACATTTGGTCCCCTGACTCCCTGGACTGGTGAGACGTAGGCAGACGTGCCCCAGGTGAGAAGCACCTGCCAAGGGGGCTCCTCCTGCGCGGGCAGCAGAAGGGGCCTCCGGAGACACAGGCCCGGCCACCCAGGCGGGGAGCAGGCCCGCAGCCCGAGCTGCAGCGGGAGCCCCGCTGTCCTGCGGCCCCGCTGTCCTGCCCGCGGCGCCCGCCACTCCCACGGCGCCCACGGGCATGGCCTCCCTGCGCCTTGGCCTCGCAGCTGCTGCTCAGCATCGGGGCTCGAGTCCCACCAGGGCCCCACAGAGCAAGCACCTCAGAGGCCCACAGTCCAGGTGGCCCCCCGAGGCTCAGTGGCCCCTCGTCTCCCAACTCCGAAGCCCACGGGCGCGACCCTCGGGGCTGAGCTCGCAGGTTCAAGGAAGGCTCTGCGGCAGGGCGGCTGGAGCCCGGGCCACACGTCTGAGGTTCGGGTCGCCGCCTACCCAGAGGCAAAGGGTGCGCAAGGGGAGTGGGTGGGCGGTGGCCCGGAGGCCTCAGGACTCACCGGGTCCCAGCAGCAAGCCCCGCGGGGGCCGTGGACCCATTTTACAGCCAAAGCCAGCACGCGGTGGAGACCTCAGGATCCAGGCTGCGTTGGTCACGTCCCGAACCCACTGCCCTTGCCTCGCCCTGGAGCCGCTCCCCGCTGGCTGGCTCCACGAGGCCCCAGGCCCCCCTGGTGGGGTAGGCCACACGCCGCGCCAGGTCCGCGTCCCAGGGACCCGAAGCCCGACGGCCCGGGGAGATGTACTGCTATACGGTCACTTCCCAGGACATACACGGGCGTCATCGGAAAAGACACGCGTCCACTGTGTCCCGTGGGGACCTGGCGGCCTGGGCCAGCGAAGGGCAAAACCGACCAAGTCCCTGCTCTGGTGGCCGTTGTAGGTGAGCCACAGACACGTGTGAACAGACTGCACACCTTGCACCGCGTGCCTGTGTACGGGCCGTGAGCGGGGGCGGGGGGGGGCACGGGGCAGGGCTCGCGGGAAAGGCCTTCCTCGGGGTCGCCGTGTGGGCCGAGGAGGAGGACTGGGTGGGCTCCCTGGGAACAAGCATAGGTTTGGATTCGCGCCGCAGTGAGTGTCTAAGTATTTTCGTGATGTTTAACTTGCTACTGGCAAGAACCAAGTTTTATCTTGGTTAATTGGTAATTAACTCTTCCTTGGTCTCCCGAATTAGCCAAGAGCTCCTTGAGGCCGGGGATGACGTCCTACTGGGCTCCCAGGGAAGGGACAGTCGCACCCTCAGGCCCAGGGCCCGGCGCGGGGCAGGTAGCTCCAGCAGAGGCACGGAGGGCCCCGGGTTAACGTCCGTGACGCCCGGGAGGAGAGGCAGCAGGTGAGCCGGTTAAGGGCACCGGCACTCGGAGATGGTTTTCATCCAAAGTAGAGCCCAAAGGGCAAGCACGTGGATCCCCACCACACCCCGCTTTTGTCCGACTCTGGTCACCGTGTGTCTTCCCACGGGTGCCTCCTCCTAACGCATCCGTCAGCCTCGCAGCGGGGAGCCCGGGCCAGCGGCGGCAGCAACCGGGAGCCTGTGGCGATGGGAGGCTGGGCCCGTCCCGGGCCTGCGGAGCCCGAAGCTCTGTCTGCGGCCCCAGCACCGGAGCCGCGGAGCCCGCCGCAGGCAACCAAGCTGCAACCCGAAGTCTGCAGGCCGCTGCTGCACAGCCAGCGCCCCCTTCCCTCCCCACGTACCCCGGCGAGCTCATGGCTACCAGCCTGGACCTCCGGCGAGACTCGTCCCTGGCCTGCGGACCGTGCGTGTACCCCGACTTCTGCGGACCGTGCGTGTAGCCCCGACTTCGCATCCGCTCAGATTTCCCAGAGGCCCCGCTCTCTACTGTGTCCCGGGTGTGCTCTTCCCCAGCTCTGGCCCTTGATGTAGTTGCTTCGTGCCATCTATTTATTTTATCTTATTTTAAGATTTTATTTATTTATTCATGAGACACAGAAAGAGAGGCAGAGACACAGGCAGAGGGAGAAGCAGGCTCCTTGCAGGGATCCCAATGTGGGACTCGATCCCAGGACCCCGGGGTCACACCCTGGGCCGAGGGTGGGCTGTAAACCACTGAGCTCCCCAGGGATCCCCTCACACCATCCATTTATGTGGCTAATCTAGAAACCTCTGCTGTTTTCTCGCCCTGCTGCCTTCCCTTCCCTAATCCAATACCCGTCCCCATGCTGCTGACAGTGGGATCTTCAGTTTTTTTCCAAGTTTTTCTTTTAATGCCAGTGTGGTTGACACACAGTGTTGTATTAGCTGCAGGTGTACAGTACAGCGTTCAGCTATTCCCTACATTACCTGGTGCTCATCATGGCGCGTGTGCTCCTTCCTCCCTTCCCCCTTCTTCTCCCCTCCCCTCCCTCCGGCTCCCCTGGTCACCATCAGTTTGTTCCATAGAAGGCTCTGTAGGTGCACACGCTGACCCTGCCTCCCGTGTAACGTGACCCTTCCTGGTGCTGCACGGCCAGGCCCTGCTACCTCTGACTTCACCTGACTACAGCCTCCCACAGACAGGTGCTCCTTGAAACCCAGACACGCTGTCCAGTGTCCCGCACAGCCAGGCTCCTGTCCCTGACTGGTGTCCGAGCATGCAGCTTCCTGACTTGGCCTTATCTCCTCGCCCCTGACCTGTCTGTCCAAACCTCACCTACTTCTACCGTTTCTTACTTTTCATATCTCAGCTTCAGGATCTTCTTCTTGGGGGGACTCCCTGTTGGGGAGTGGGGCACGTGCCCTTTACTGGTTGTCTACTGCTGCATAACAGGTCGCAGCTCACCTAGAGGAAGTCAGTGCCCGTGCCTTAGCTTACTCATTTTTCAGGTCGGAAGTCAGGGCGCTGTGTGCTGTGTCCGCCCCCCACCCCGCCCCCACAGACTCTCATGGTGCTGAATCAAGGGGTTGACCAGCTGTTTGCCTCTGGAGGCTCCAAGACGGAATCTGCTTCTAAGCTCCTTCAGGTGCTGGTCAGCTTCAGTTCATCATGGTTGTAGGGCTGAGACCTTCGTTTGCTTCTAGCTTTCAGGCAGGGGGTGGCCTCAGGCCCCAGGGGCTACGACGTGTGCCTTCCTTGCCATGTCGTCCCCATTATCTTCACGTCCAACAACAAAGAATCTTCCTCGTATCAGATTCCTTTTGTTCTTTCCACGTCTACCTCCATGAAGAACCCAGATCCTTTTAAGGGTTCACCTGATTAGGTGGCCCGCCTGGGATAATTCCTGCATTTTAGATCAAATATTTGTGTGAGTTTCATTGCACTTACAAAACCCTTCACCACAGCACATAGATCCTTATTTGATAAATAACTTGGAGAACTTACGTTCACAGGGGCGGGGCGGGGGGATCTCAGTGGCCATTTGAGCCTTCTGCTGGCCACGCCGTCTTGATTCTCGCTAGTCTCCTCTACTAGTGTTCTAATTAGACCTCCCACTAACCAACCTTGACCTGCCCCAGGCCTGACGCTCCGGTCTCTATGTTTTTGTCCACACTGCGCCTCTACCCAGGACACCCCTGCCGTCATTGCATCAGCCCTGTAGCTGGTGTCAACCCCTTCGCTTTTGCACCCTTTAAACACTTCTCCCATCGAGGGCAGCACACTGACCCTGCTCAGGACGAGGACATCTCATCACCTGGTAGCACATGGAGAACAGGGAGCACCGCTCACCTTTGCTTCCTCACCCCCCAGCCCATGATGCACATGAGATTTTCATTAAACCTGCAAAGTGAACTGAATTTAAACCCGGAAATATCCTGACTGCCTACTTATAGGATCTGAGAAACCAAGTACGGTAAGAGGAGACAGAGGAAACGGAGGGCTGACTAAGAGGGAAATGCCCACCTGGGACCCCAGGCTCCCCAGCTCATGGCTTCTTGTCCACTCACAGAGGTGGTGAAGTTAGTACCGTTGGAAGTCGCAGTGCCTCGCCTTGGGCCACTGAAACCATCAACATGAACAGAATGCTGAGGATGCGGACAACGGGCCACCCAATGTGGAGGCCAGCCCATCCTCTCCCAGGAAGGTCCCTAATTAGCTTGCCAAGGACTCGGGCAGTCAGCAGAAAGATTGAGATGTAGACTCTGAAAATTTTCATACACAATAGAAAAATATTTATTTTTCATTCTTTTAAAAAGATTTTATGTATTTATTCATGAAAGACACAAACAGAGGCAGGGACACAGGCAGAGGGAGAAGCAGGCTCCCTATGGGGAGCCCGATGTGGGACTCGATCCCAAGACTCTGGGGTCATGCCCTGGGCTGAAGGCGGATGCTCCACCACAGAGGGCCCCGGGTGCCCCCCAAATCTGAACATTTTAAAGCTCGTATATATCTTAGCTGATGTGCAAGCTGCAAAGGCAGAGAGAAGAGAGGAAACGGCCTGTGACACAGAAATTATTCAAGACAACGTGAGTCACATTTTACGTATTTGAATTCAGGGAGGGATGGAGGTTTGATCCAGGAAGAGCGGAGCAGGGCTTCTCTCCAATGCTCTCTGGGGGGCCTGCGGGCAGGACAACACGATGCCACAGGAGCCCAGCTGTGGGGGGCAGGGGGTGGGGGGCCGGGCTCCCACGGGGGCTGCAGGACACAGGGAAAGCAGAGGTGGTTCCCAGCTGGGAGACGCAGGCTGAGGACTCATACTGTGAAGAGGACAGAGTCAGACCCACACCAGGCGGCTTACCGTCCATTGTTGTGGGGTGACGTCCATATATTCTGATTTTTATTTGTAAAAAAAAAGGGGGGTTGGAAAGAATAAGAAAATCCTAGTAGAAGAGGTTTGGAACTACTGAATTGTCCACTTTTCAGTCATCAGACCGATTGAGTGTGTCGCCACCAATACCCCGTTGAATCTCTGGTCATTCACTTTATAGACAAAGAGGAAACAGTCGCCCTGGTGGCTCCTGGTCTCCACCTGTGTCCGCAGACACGTCCCTGGGTGCCCACAGCCCTGTTCAGCTTCTCATCCTCCATGTGCCGCGTTGGCCTCCGTGGGGACCTGGACCTCAAATGCTGCCTAAAACTGCCCGCAAGACAGTCATTGCTGGAGAGGTCACCTCGAAAATGCTCCGGGATGTAGGACTGTACCTGAGAGGGGTTCTGTGCCTGCTTCATAGGGCGTGGAGCTCACAGGGTGTCCACAATGGAGCATTTACTCTGCAGCCATCAGTTGCCACCAGTAAATTAAAATAAAAATTAGGCTTTTGCAGGAAGGGAGAAGGGGAAATGTGGAATCAATTAGTTCACGACACATATAAGCGTGTATTTTGGAGGAGTGGCTCATGTCTCTCAAATAATGTAGATCCAGCAGGTGCAGAAGTGGGGCCACTAAGTAGCATTGATCTGAGGGCAGGTGTGCTTACTTTGCTTGTTTCTGTAAACCTGGTGCCATGCTTTATAGTAACGACTGGAATTACTGAACGCTTTCGTGCGCCAGGCACTCTACGGAATTATTAATAGGGTTTGTTTATTTATTTATTTATTTATTTATTTATTTATTTATTTATTTATTATATATTCAACTGTAAAGACAAGCTTATGAGTCCTGTTGACAGACCGAGAAGCAGAGGCAAAGAGCCCAAAGCTCTCACAAACCAGTAGCACAGAAGCAACTTGGGACCATAGAGATTTTTTTAAATTTTTGCCCGAAGAGAAGGGTTTTATTGTCTGTGTGTGTGCGGGTTGCGTCCTTTCCATGCCTTCGGGCAGGACATGAAAGGCCCAGGTTCTGCAGGCCCCCTGCCCACTGCTTGCAGTTGCACCTGCCTGGTCCCATTGGGCTGCCTCGCATCGGGTGGTGGTGGACGCCCGGGGGACCTGGAGGAGGCCGCCGGGTGGGAGTCCTCACACTGCGCTCAGGCCCGATGGTGTCAGCCAGCCCAGGGGCCCCGAGGCCCGTGCCATCCCACAGCCCACGGCCGTGGCCACGCTCAGGTGCCCTGGCCTGCTGGTCACCGGGGGCGGGGGGGTGCAGCTCCCAGGGCCTGGAAGGCAGGGCCCGCAGGCTGCCTGCACCCATGCCACAGCTGTCAGGGGCAGCCCTCCCCTGGATGGGGGCCGGGGGGCACCTGAAGGGAGCCGTCTGGCCCCTGGTAGGTCTCCAATAAGTCACGTTGCATGAGTGCCTGAAGAAACGAATGAATGAATATGTGCGCTGGTTTTAGAGCCCACGTGGGATTGAGGGAACTGCAACATGCACAAAGGGAGGAAAAGCCCCCAAAGGTGGAAGGAACCAACTGAGAAGAGGCATCTGAAACCGGGAAATCTTGGAGCATTAAAATCAATTTTCTCCTAGAGGCAATGCGGCATCCAGGGTTGGGCCTGGAACAGAAAACGGGCTCTAGTGACAGAACTAGAGAAATTCAAATAAAATACTTAGTCTATTTCATTGTCATGTGCCGACGGTCATCCGCGGTGTTAACGTGATGGAGGAGCAGGACACGGGAGCTTTGTACTAACCCTGTGACTCATCTGTAACCTAAAATTACTATAAAAGTAAAATGAAATTTTATTTAAGAAATCGCATGTCTCTTTGTCCTGCGTGTCACGGAGATCCTTCCAGCCTAATTAGAGTAAGTCTTATTAACTATATTCACTATGACCCGTATTAGAGCTACGTGCGTCCCACGGCTCCCCAAAATGGATTCAAGCAACAGGTTTAAGGATATTTTGTAAATGGAGGAGCGAGATTCACTGTAGGACACGAAGGAACTGGAATGTTTGGAGCACGTGTCTCTCAGGTGAGGCTGGAGCAGTGCGACACACTCAGTCTTCCCGAGGCTCAGCCCAGCTGCCCCCTGGCAGGACTCAGGGCTTCGAGAAACTGGTCTGCGAGCTAGCTCAGAGTCCTAGAGCCGCCCTGGGACCCAGGACTTTTCTCTCATCAGCCCCACCGATCCCCAGGACCCCCAGGATGTCCTCCCAGACCCCACAGGCCCCTGTCACTGCCCATGTGTGCTCTCTATCCTGTGCTTTTCTGAACCTTTCTCCAGGCCCTGCGTTTGCAAGCTAGAGTCACCTGCCATGGGAAATCCTCTCCCTCTCCCTCTCCCTCCCCACCTCAAGGTGGCTCATAGCCAATGACTGACCAGTGAAGACCACAGAGCTCAGTTACCTCCCTTGGAGGACAAACTCTGAGGTGTAACCTATGCTCCCCAGAGGCCCCCCTGGGATCAGTTTGGCTAGGATTTCACCTGAAATTACATTTTTGCTTGACTGCTTTTCGTTCCTTGCTTGGTTTCCTCCATATGCTACTAGTATGTTCTTGTTTGCTCATTTTTTAAGCATCTCCTTAATCAATCATCGGTTCAGGGCCTGCTTCTGGGAGAACTAGATCCAGACAGTGCGGTAGTGTGGCCGGCGGAAAGAATAGTCATCAGAAGAGTTGTCCTCAAACCCTACCTCGATACCTACCTTCTGTGTGGCCTTGTAGAGGAGTTCCCCGCCTCGTATCTCAATGAGTAGGAGTAATCACCGCTCTTCCCAGCTGACCATGGAGCATTCATGAGATAGAGTGTCAAGGGCTTGGCACCCCTTCCCGGGTCTCTGGGAAGTGCAGCTTCCAAGCAACCTGGGCCCCTTCCCTATTAGAAGGCTGCGTTTGTGGACCTCCGGTCAACTCTGTGCGTCTGGGTCAATAGAAGATATTAGCAAATGCTTAGCCGAGTGTTCGGACTGCATTTACTCTCACACTCACCATCATGAAAAGTAAACAGCAGAATAAATTGCCCATCTGCTGTCATCAATCACAAATACAATCTTCCCCCGCTGTAACACAAGGCAAATACTAATGACAAAATCCATAGCTTGGGAGATGATAGAGTGCTGGCCAGGACTTTCCTCTCTTCATAGCCCCGGTCTACGATCTATTATCTAAATGCACAGTAAGTGGCCGAAGCAATCAATATGTGATTGGCAGGGTGGTTGCCTTGAGCCTTGAGTCTCAGAGCCTCGGGATGGTGTGTGCTGGACTGTTCTAGAAGAGAGGGCCATGAAGGGCCTACTTGATGAGCAAAGCTTCCTGCACCATCGAGAGCCCAGAAGTGGGACCTTCCCATCCTGAGAGGGTGAGGGGAGCCTTCAGAAGGAATAAGACAAAATACATCATAGTGGATCAGTACTTTGGTTTGCCAAACACGTACACATATATACAATAAGTTTAAAATAACATTTTTTTTTCCAGTTTCAAAGCAGGTAGAAATTTTGACAAATATAAAAGCTCAAAGAAGAATACTCAGATAATGTGTGATTTCATTGCCCAAACAACAGCCACTATTAAAATATCCCGCTATATACTTTTCAGACTTTTTCTCCTCAATCTAGGTACACACACACATATACATAAATAAGATTATGCTGTTATCCAACTGAATTTTACTTCTGTGTTCATGTCTTGATGTACGTATGGTTATAAAATATGTACAACTTTGTTCAAATATATGTGAAAACCATTGTTCAAGAGTCGTATGCTATTTTATTATATAAAGGTGTCTTGATTTATTTAAGTACTTGCCCATTGTTGGACCCTGAGTGATCTCAGTTTCATGCGATTATGAATAGCACTTTAAAAACAAGGTTGTTCATCAAAGTTTGTCACATCCTGGATTAGCCCTTTAGTAGCAAATCCTCGAAGAGCAATCACTAGGTCAAGGGCATAAACGTGTTAAAAATTTTGAAACACAGTGTTAAATTGCCCTTCAGGAAGCTTTGCCAATTTACATCACTGCCATGGGGCATGTCTAGATCTGCTTCCCTGCATGATGACCAACCCCAGAGATACAGATGCAATGAAACGCCGGGACACCTGCACCCCGATGTTTCTAGCAGCGATGTCCACAATAGCCAGACTGTGGAAGGAGCCTCGGTGTCCATTGAAAGATGATGGATAAAGATGTGGTCTATGTATACAGTGGGATATTCCTCAGCCATTATAAATGACAAATACCCACCATTTGCTTCAATGTGGATGGAACTGGAGGGTATTATGCTGAGTGAAATAAGTCAGTCGGAGAAGGACAAACATTATATGGTCTCATTCATTTGGGGAATATAAAAAATAGTGAAAGGGAATAAAGGGGAAGGGAGAGAAAATGAGTGTGAAATATCAGAAAGGGAGACAGAACATGAAGACTCCTAACTCTGGGAAACGAACTAGGGGTGGTGGAAGGGGAGGAGGGCGGGGGGTGGGGGTGACTGGGTGACGGGCACTGAGGGGGGCACTTGACGGGATGAGCACTGGGGGTTATTCTGTATGTTGACAAATTGAACACCAATAAAAAATAAATTTATTAAATTAAAAAAAACTTTTTAATGAACTTTCAGATCATGGCATTTACAGATCATGCATTTGGGTTTAATGGAAAAAGGTTTTAGTAACAAAGAATTTGACAAAAAGATAACCTAAAAATAGCCACAGGAATCTACTGTTCTGCTTACTGGGTTAATAAGAGCCTCTGTTGTTCTGGGACACAGGGTGTGTGTACCTGTGCGTGTGTAGATGTGTGTTTGTGTGTATGCGCATGTGTGTAGGAGGCCCTGGTGTGAGCTAAAACCATGGGAAAGGGCTTCCTTCTCCTTCTACCATGGACCCGTATTTCTATTCATAATTCTAAGACAGAGCCTTCCGTGTCACTTAGAAGTCCAGAGCTAGAATGGGAAATATCCCAGGTGACATTCATTACACGACTATTTCTAAAATAACTGTATTTGTCACTGGGGTAAGGTTGTGACGCAGTGGAACTAGTCCCCTCGCTCACTGAGCTTCTCTCTAGTTGAGTGCGATAGGAAGACCGGGTGCAGATATGTCACGATCTGTATACAACCGTGGGGAATCAGTGAGGGCTCAGTGACACGCAGGAAACGTGACATGTGGCGATGGGAGCAGCCTAGAGAGCGTCTTAAAGAGGGTGTCCACACTGTCCATTAGACGCGGAAGCTAACCCAATGCGCGGGAAGCCGGTACATCTCTTAGGTTGAGCTCCCCGAAGTCTTTTGGGGTCACAAGTACAATGAGCAAATAACCTCATCATCTGTTCCCTGTTCACTCTTCCAATCTGACTTGGTTGATTTACATGACAGGTTGGACCTTGATGAGAAATCATTAGGTGATCATTAATGAATAGCATTAGGAATGTTAATTTCTCGATGTATGTTGGAATATCCCGGCGAGGAACTGAGATCGGCCAACCCACATTTGCATACCCTCTGGACGGCAAGGTATAAGGCGAGTGACTATCCTCTGGAGACGGAGGTCCGAGGAGAGAGCCCACCTGCCTCCTGACAAATGTCTCCTCTCATCAACGCTTGGCAAAAAGATTTGAGAGGAGTAAGGGTGAGAGTTTGTTGGATTGAGTTGAATCTCCAGACTTTCGGGTATGGGCGCATGATGAAGCCTCACGTGTAGACTCTCTCGTGTCCGGACAACGGGCCACCTGCACGGATCGAGGAGGTCTGCTGTGAATCTGCTTTACGGCCTGAAATCCCTCGTCAGGGCTCGCGGGTAGGCCATGCCTGTTGATGGTGGCGAGCCAATGATGGTGCTTGGTGTCAGGGCCGCTTCAACTCCAAGGCTCTACTCTACTCAGGGGTCTCCACTCCTCCCGCGCCCTCATCGGCAGCCCCGGCCCTCCCTCCACATCCTTCTGTCCTTCCGACCGCCCCTCCCGGCTCAGTGAACAGGGCACCAAGCAGAAGCCCTGAGGAGCAACCCAACACTAAAGGGGCTCTCAGGAGAGATGGGAAAGGGGAAAGTCGGGTCTTTTGCCCCTAAATTATCCCCACGCTCAATTTTTCTCTTAAAGCAGCTACATTTAAGAAACAGCATTTCTACATGGGGTTTCTCCAGGAGGAAGGCAGGAACTCGAGGGCTTCTCCACCACAGTGTCTCTCTCAGGCTTGCACAGGGCTAGTCACGTGCATAGTCGTCACTCAATATATTTCTGGTGAATGAGTGAATGACTGAATGAATGAGTGAATGTGTTGCTCTCTTCCACTCCAGGACTCTCCACACGCAATGTTGGCATTGCCCTTCTGGCTACTTTAATAAGCGCCCTCTGCCTTGGAAGCGCGCAGATGCCCGGCTACCAGTGGAGGGAGTGATTGAAGATGATGGGAGTGACTTCCTTGCCGACGGGACCGCCACCTCTGAAATCCAATTTGAAAGATTAAAGCACTCTTGACAACGTGAGGCCCCCTCAGTAATTTCCAGCTGGAAATCTACGACTCCACTTCCCAGAGTCAGCTGCCCCTCCCATCAGGCCTGGAGCATTTAAACAGCAAAAAAACAATCAACAACAACAACAACAACTACAACGAAGGATGTAACTCAAATGGCTCTGGAACATTCTGCAGAAGGAAAAGATGTGACGTGCTGAATGTCTCATGAAGATGAAACAAGTCGTCACGTCTCTTCAGAGGACGCACAATCCCCTCTGCTCCCTGGCTTCTAAATGCAAACAGAAAATACCCGGATCTCTGAAATGACGAAGGCTGCAACTTCAAGTCACCGATGTGAGCAGGAGAGGAAGTACCTGTCCTCGGCCTGTGGCCTTCCTGTTTCTCCAAGGTGGATCCTTGGGGGGCTTCACCCGGTCAACGTGGGGGCCGTGCACAAGCTTCAAAGAACCCTGCTTGTGCCATCACCAGCCACTTGACTTGAGGAAACGCTTCCCCTCTCTGAGCCATACGTTCTTCATCCACAAATGGTATATGTGAGTCCTGGTCTCCTATTGTTGTGGATTATCTCACGTTTGGCACGTGAGGACTCTCAGAAATTTCACTATTTCAGCTCAGAGGTCACTTCCTCTAGGAAGGGTCCTGCCCCTTGCATGTTCCTAAGGCCACTGAACTCACTAGGCCTCCCTGGCCTGTGTCTTGCGCTTCCACCCACAGCCAGGCTGTGAGCTTCAGGAGTATATAAAAAATAGTGAAAGGGAATAAAGGGGAAAGGAGAAAAAATGAGTGGGAAATATCAGAAAGGGAGATGGAACATAAAGACTCCTAACTCTGGGAAACAGACTAGGGGTGGTGGAAGGGGAGGTGGGCGGGGGGTGGGGGTGACTGGGTGACGGGCACTGAGGGCGGCACTTGGTGGGATGAGCACTGGGTGATATGCTATATGTTGGCAAACTGGATGCCAATAAAAAATAAATTTATAAAAAAAAAAGGCGTAAGGACAGAGCCCACGTCTCCTGTTGGCACATAGGCCAACCCTGGCAGACACGGATGCTCGCTGAATATCGAGTCCGTGACCACCTGCCTCAGCAAGGTGCTCAAAAGCCAGCACCAGGGCATGGCATTGCCCTCCTTCGTTCCTGCAGGAGCCATGTACTCTGCTTGACGCTACTCCTTGCGCTTTCTCAAACTTCTGGTGATGAAGTAAAAGACCACTGCGTTTCACCCTGATGTCTGTCTGTCTTTGGATGCTCTAATTTCACTGTCAGAAAAACATCTTATTTTTTTTATAAATTTATTTTTTATTGGTGTTCAATTTGCCAACATACAGAATAACACCCAGTGCTCATCCCGTCAAGTGCCCCCCCAGTGCCCGTCACCCGGTCACCCCCACCCCCCGCCCTCCTCCCCTCCCACCACCCCTAGTTCGTTTCCCAGAGTTAGGAGTCTCCCATGTTCTGTCTCCCTTTCTGATATTTCCCACTCATTTTCTCTCCTTTCCCCTTTATTCCCTTTCACTATTTTTTATATTCTCCGTATGAATGAGACCATACAATGGCCAAACTGTGGAAGGAGCCTCGGTGTCCATCGAAAGATAAATGGATAAATAAGCTGTGGTCTATGTGTACAGTGGAATACTCCTCAACCTTTAGAAATGGCAAATACCCACCATTTGCTTCGATGTGGATGGACCTGGAGGGTATGATGCTGAGTGAAATAAGTCAATCGGAGAAGCAAAACTCTTATTTTGAATTCATATGATAAGTCCGCGAAAATATAAAAAACTGGAAATAAAAAAAAATGATAATGAACCCATCAGGTCTTATTTGTTCTTGTGATTTGTGCCTCTCTCTGCCCTATGGCGGATGCTCTACAACCATACAACCGTCTTCAACACAACCGAAGCCTCCGTCCTCCGCCGCACACAAGGAAGGAGGAGCTGCTTTTGCAGAAAAATACCAATTACCGGCCAACGGTTCTCCAGTCACAGCTTCCTTCTCACATCCGACATGACAAGGAGGTATCTGATCCAGGCAACCAGAATCCCTGGGATCCTTCTCCTCTCCTGTTCAACCCTCGATGTCCTTCAGAAAACAGTTTCTTAAAGAGCACGATGGTTAAGGTGCCAAGCTACCAGGTCATCAGCTACAATCCCTGGTGTCATGCAGAGCTGAGGTGCAAGGATGCCCCCAAGGCAGTCTAGAAAAATGCTCTGTGTGTGTGGAGACAAGGGCCTGGGGAAGGAGGAGCTCATCCTGGCATTCAGGGCTTTGCACCACACACCACCAGTGCCCAGAGGGACCAGGCTCTCTGAGCATGAAGAAAGGGTCAACATGGGGCACGTCCACGAGCAGTCTCTGCATGGCTACCTTGACGCCTGACCCCAAGCCGAGCCCGAGCCATTCCTTCGATCTCTCTCCTTCTATCAATGACCTTGAGCACTCTGAGACTGGAGCGCTTCTGTCTTCCTATCGGTTCAAAGAATAAGTCACCACTTACGGCTATAGGAACTAAACCATGCAAAAGACCTTTAGGACCTCCAGGCTCCATACCTATAGGCAGAACTCTAAGAATATCAGGCACACGTGAGGATTAAGTTGAAGCCATACACCCAGGCAGATACACGCTGAAAGTGCGCCGCGAGATTTACAAGGATGTCAACTGCCATCTGTTTCAGTGCTGCTTTTAAGAGCCAAAGATGGGAAACAGTGAAAGTGTCACCCGTAGAACAGGTTAAATGAATTTTGATTAAGTCCTAAAGTGAAATATTATGCAGCCGTTAGAAAGAAACGATGTGGAACAAGAGGGTGCTACGCCAAGTGGAATAAATCAGAAAGAGAAAGGCAAATACCAGATGATTTTCACTCATACGTGGGTTTTAAGAAACAAAACAGGGATCCCTGGGTGGCGCAGCGGTTTGGCGCCTGCCTTTGGCCCAGGGCACGATCCTGGAGACCTGGGATCGAATCCCACGTCGGGCTCCTGGTGCTTGGAGCCTGCTTCTCCCTCTGTCTATGTCTCTGCCTCTCTCTCTCTCTCTCTCTCTCTCTCTCTGTGACTATCATAAATAAATAAAAATTAAAAAAAAAAAAGAAACAAAACAGATGAACATTGGGGAAGGGGCGGAAAAATAAAATAAGATAAAAACAGAGAGGGAGGCAAACCATAAAAGACTCTTAACTGTAGGAACGAACTGAGAGTTGCTGGAGGCGAGTGACTGGGGAGATGGGGTAGTCAGATGGTGGGCATGAGAGGGCACTCGGGAGTCGTGAGCAGCCGCTGCATCACAGATTCTCCCCCCGAAACTAGTAATACAGCATGTTACCTAAATTGAATTTGTATTTTATTTTATTTTTTACCTGAATTGCATGCAAATAATTTTTTTTTAATTAAGTGATGTTTCCCCCAAAGTTTTCTGCATGGTCCAAACCTAATCATATTTCACAGAAGAGGAAACAGTGATTGAGGACACAATGTCGGCCTTTGAGCTGGGGGGGGGGTTGACCGTGTCTGCCCGACTTGCAGCCGTGGTGGGGGGCTCCGCTCACCCCTCATGCACCCCGGGTAGGCACCTGCAGCGCCCGGCGCCAGCGGATCTCAAGCCACTCGCCCACGTTCACCGAGCACCACAGAGGGAGCACGTCAAGCCCAACCCCGTAGAAGGCAGGCAACGGCCGTATCTCTTCCCATTTGTGGTGCTCTTGGTGATTTGCAAGATCCTCTGCCCCCTCTTCCCTTGTGAGCCTCCCAGCTACCCTCGGGGGTCGGACAAGGGGATTTTTTTCTTTTTTTTTTAGTCTCAGAAGTTTCTGCACCGGCCGGTGACCTGGTTTCCTCTCTCCACCCCACACCCTGAAGGTCTACGCTCTCCCCGAAGGTTGGCCCGAGGCCCCTGAGCTCAGCTGAGTCGCGGGACGAAGGCGAAGTCCTTTCCTTTGGTGGCCCACGACTCATCCTGGGCTCCAGGCCAAGCCCCGGCCTCTGTTTTGCTTCCTCTTCCTCTTCCTCTCTCTCGACAACACCTAATTAACGTCCTCCTGCGTGTGGTCCGTGACCCTCTGAGCCCCTGGAGCTGCTTCCAGGGCAGGTAGATCCAACTTCTGCATGTTTTCTTGTTCATCTGTTCATTCCCTCAAGGCTGAAAGGAGTTTCTGTGACTGGAATGACGGGTCACCTGTCCGGGGAGATACCTGGAGCTCTGCACGGAGCGCGGCGGCGGGGAGGGGACAGGGCGCTGCTCGGGGCCCGTCCCACTCCGCCCTGGAAAAGCCTCCCGGTGGATTCTATTTCCCCGAGGTCATGCAAATGTGTGGGTGTGTGTGGGGGGACTCAACAGTTTTAATCACAAAATAAACTTTGTTACTGGGGGGTTTGTAGGGGATCAGCCTTAACTGCGCCAGAAGAACGCGACCCCAGCTTCTTTCCTAGGAAAACTGGTTTCAGAAACAAACACGCAAACTTTCTTCTTGGTAGAACGAGTCTATTCAAAAGGCGAGCAGAGACTCCGTCTTCAAGACACCCCTCACCTGAAAGCACTCCCAGAGGCCAGCCCTGTTGCCTACACTGGGAATTCTCCAAGAGACATGGGTTCTTTTGCTCTAAGGCGATGATTCTTAAATTCTTATGGGTAAAACCCCGCTAGGGAGCTGATCAAAAATACAGATGAGCAAACCTCATACCCCACAGGCATGATCAGCTCGTCAGTCTCAGGTAGGATTCAGCAATCTGTACCTTTAGGGTCCACCGGGGATGGTTGGGCCCACGTGCTCAGAAAACCTTCCCGAGACATTTTGCTTGAAATCATCAACCAACAAGTGTTCTTCTAAGAAACGGAGAAGATTGCATGATGCCCACCGAATATAGGGTTTTCAAGTCTTAACCTAGGTGCCTGGGGGACTGCTGGGATCCCCGCAACTCTGTGGGTCTCGGGGGGTCCTGGCTAGCCCTACCTAAACTCTGATTTCATTTCTAAGACTCATCCCAGAGCCCATTTTTGACCTTTGACCACCCAATTGCTCCATGCTCTCCAACTTCTGTGAATTTCCCCCCAAGTGCATTGAAAAGCTCCCCCCTCACATGAGTATCTGTATAAGTGGGACACTTTAGTATAAGTATAAATGGGATATTTGGTGCACACTTGCAATTGGAAGATGGATCCCAGAGAGGAAAAAAAAATGGAAAGTGTGTTCAGGGTCAACTGAGCTGTGTAGACCACTGGACCCAGCGGGCAGCAGTGCGGGGCCGTTGCATTTGGTTTGCCCTGTGTCTCACTGTCACCTATAGAAGCATCATGGAGCGTGACCCTCTTGACCACAAACACTCCCTGCTCCCGATTTACTCCCCTTCACACACCTCAGGCTTGCAGAACTGAGCTCCTTTTAAATTCCACATAAACTCTGATGAAATAGGACCCAAGTGAAGGCCCAAGGCGGCTTTTCTGTGAGTAAAGGAATTCAGATTCAGAGCTCTGGTCTCACGGCAGGCTCAGAGCTTTAGGGAATATGCTAAAGTGGCAACATCACCAGCTCTGCAGGCAGATTTCCCGGATGCAAACCCGACCCCCTGCCTCTGGGTCTGCTCACTTGCAGAAGGCGTGTTGCACTCCCCGTCGCCCCGGCTTGCTGAGGACACCAAGGGAGATGAGGTGTGCGAAGCCCTCGCATGTGGGGAGTCTTCCCAAGGGTGAGCTCCTCTAGCTACTGGGGAGCAAAACACCTCCTGAGCCTGGATGGACTGAGCCAGCCGGGCCCTGAGTGGGGGGCACGCAGCCGAGCCCCAGAAGAAGAACTACAGACGCCAGGCCGGCAGCCTGCTTGGAAGCCGGAGCCTTAGGGACACGGGGTGACTCAGTGGTTCAAAGCTCCGCCTCCGCTCAGCAGGGAACCTGGGGCCGGTCCTCCTGGGGGCTCCGGGGTGGCCCCGCCAGCACCAGTCCCACCGCACCCCCGTTGCGCAGCATCCGCGTGGCTCAGGACGAAGGCCGGCTTCGGGGACGTCTGGCCTTTTCAAGGTGCGCAGGACCCCGTGGTCCAGCTGCTGCTGCTGCCGTCCTGAGACTGTTTACCTTGATACCTGTGAGCTTCTGTTTCATAAGTGGAGGTCAGGGGGTGATGGCCCGTGCTTGGGGACAGGGACAGGAGCTCAGTGGGCCGGGACTGGCGACTGTGGACTGGCGGCCAGCTGGTATACCAGGTGCTGATGGGCGTGCTTGGGGCACCCTGGGGCATCACGACTCCTCGAGGGGAACTAGGACCAGGCCCCAGCCCCAGGCTGTGTGACCACGGCCACAGGAGCAACAGAAGAAGCAGGGGTGGCAGCAGCCGGAGCCGTCCCTGGAGAGAGGAGGGGCTCCCCCCAGGAGGCAGCCCCGGGCCCGGTCAGGGTGCACACCCACCCCCGGGGCCCAGCCCAGCGGCACCTGCACACGTTTGAAATATGCCGCCTGAGCACCGGCCGGGGCAGGGACTTCCAGGGTTCACAGAGTAAGTCATATCAGCAAATGACCACAAAATAAACGCACGCACATCGGCATCGCAATAAAGCCCAGCAGGGGCTCGTTGACATTCTTCAAGAATTCTAGGTGAGATTGTAAAGCCTTGACGGTTTGAAAAGTGCTGCAACACTGCAGAGAGGATGTCCACACGTGGAGAAGTGGAGCTTGAATCTGAAGACGTTCCCATGAATGTAAAACAACACAATTTTCATATGAAGTTTCACATAAAGTATCTCTTGGCAAGAGAAATTATTTTGTTTTATTTTGTTTTATTTTATTTTATTTTATTTTATTTTACTTTATTTTATTATTTTATTGTATTGTATTTTATTTTTTAATTTTATTGTATTTTATTTTATTATTTTATTTTATTTTATTTTTTATTTTATTTTTTATTTTATTTTTTATTTTATTTTATTTTATTATTTTATTTTATTATTTTATTTTTTATTTTATTTTATTTGAGAAATAATTTTAAAATCATTTTGCTTGTCACTGAAGACAGGGTTGGAATATATATAATAAAACAGGCATTTTGAATTATACACAAATCAGGAAGTCACTTTTGGTTCCTTATATGATCTCCATAAGTTACACGGATGTCAGAGGAAATTTTAAGATGACATTATATGAATTTATTTATAATTAAACTCAGTTACACTAAGTTGATTTGTATGAAAAAAATCCTCTTGGAGAAAAGTTCTACAGAATCATCAGCTTTCAGTTGTAGTAAATAATTTTTCAGAAGTGTGTGTTAATGTTGTTTCAGCTATAAATTTTCTTAACAGCTCTGGTAAGAACTGTATTAGCAGAAAAATCCTTTTCAAAATTAGAATTATCAGAAATCGTCTATGATCTTGCATTTGCCAAGAGTAATTGGTGTTAATTCCTATTGGAAATTAAGTCACTAAAGGTAAAATTTCTGATGACTTAATAAATGAATTCGCAAAACGAAATGAGCCGGAAAGATCTCATGATGGATCCAAATATCACACTGATAAATTTTTTGTGCTAATCTACAAAATTATGATACAAAAATATTCTTTTCTGTGATCTGCAAATTTAAATCGTTGAGTATTAGTATTACCCCATTATGTCTTATAAGTAACATGTTACTTTTAAAGGGAAAGTCTTTATATTTTAGTACCTTTAACTGCACCCTTTTCTACTTTTTAAATGTGGGAAATTGCACAGAGTATAAAATTCATTACTAGTAACATTTAGAATGTTTTTATATAAGGGGCCCTGCATTTTCATTTCACACTCGGTCCTGCCAATGATGGAGCTGACGTGACTTGGTTAGTCTTGTTGGGTTTTTATGAATTACTGGATCTCCTGCCCCCTGCAAGTCCTAAGGAAAAAGGGTCAATCATTATCATTTGATTGCTCTTGAGTTCCAACCACTCAACCACGGAAAACATATTGTCTAGGTGACCAAGTTGGGCCCAAGACACGTGGTCCATGAAATACCGGAATGAGACGTGTGTCCCAGAGCCATGCCTTTCTGGGGGAACATATGCGTCCTATTGATGCTTGAGGGCGGAAGCTGAGCTGGTGGCCTCTGACGAATCCTTTGATCGTAGCCGCCAGCTTTGACCTTGGAGATCCCGTCCGCTCCTCACGAGGCCTCGTACTCTCTTCCGTATGTCCCCAACCGCTCCTCCACCTCGAATTCCTAGATAGATCTCTCTATCTATCATCTATCTATCTATCTATCTATCTATCTATCTATCTATCTATCTATCATCTGTCATCTACCTGTCATCCATCTATCATCTATCTATCTATCTATCATCATCTATCTAGATACACACACACACACACATACACACACATTATTAGGAGTTGGCTCATGTGATCATGGAGACTGAGAAGTCCCGAAATCTGCAGGCAGCACAATGGAGAGCTGGGGAAGTGATGGTACAACCTCTAGGCTGAGCCTGAAGGCCTAAAAAAACAGGAGAGTCAATGGTGCAACTTCCAGTCCAAAATCCAGCAGCCCCAAGACCCAAGAAAAGCCTATATTTCTGTCCCTGACCAAGAGCAAGTAAAAGAACAATGTCCCAGCTCATGCGATCAGACCCAGGAGGGGCCTCCTCTTACTGACTGGATGAGGCTCACCCACATTAAGGAAAATGATCTGCTTTATTCAATCTAAGCCAAATGTTAACCTCATCCACAGACATCCTCACAGACACACCCCAATAATGTTTGACCACATTTCTGGGCACCTTGCGGCCCACTCAAGCTGACACGTAAAACTATCACGTATATCCTTCTAATTGCTCTATTTTCCCCTATTTTCCTCTTGAGATCAAATATACTATCTCATTTTCCCTGTTCCCTTTGCTTCCTACGTGACCATTTTTAATTCTCATCTCTGCCCTGGACTAGTTGTGTGTCCTGGGAAAGTTCCTTGATCTTTCAGAAACTCACTTTCCTCATGGGTAATGATACCCCTTGTCCTACAGTCTGCAGTGTTAGGTAAGACACAGGTGTATGTATCACGCTTGGTCATGCGTCATCACTCTGCTCAGGGGCCCTCCTGCAGGGACCTTGCCTCCTGTCTTTGACAGACCACCCTCTCTCTCTGCATCACTCTTGTAGGCCACTTTCTTCCAATAATTCATTTTATTATGGCCTAAAACTCTGTGTATAGCTGCATGAAGCTCTTGCTGTCTGAGTTTAAAAATTGCTTAATTTTTTTTTGAAAAGGAAGACTATTGCTAGTGTTGTTTCTCCTATCTTGGCTTGGTGTCACCTGCGGGAGGGCAGAGAAGTTGCTCTTTGTGCCTGGTTGGCTGAACAGTCTGCTGAGTGAGCTCGTGGTCACAAGGTCGGGGGCAATTACCGCAGTTCCCCTTTCTCTAGAGCACGTAGTAAGACAGCACGTCCCTGCTTCTGTTTGATTCTGTTCGAAGTAGGTGTGGGATATAACGTGCTTCACCAACGAACCGTGAGCGGAGGTGATGTGCGCTGTGTCCAGGCCGCAGTGTTAAGGTCGGGGCCTGATGTGCCATGTGATCTTTCCTGGCTTGACGTGGTGATCGCGGAGCCCTGGGCTGCCCGAGGCCCCCAGGTGACCACATTCACAGAGTGCCCTTCCAACCTGTGTTTGGACATAAAACATTAGCAAGAAATAAGCTTCTCTTATACGGAGCCACTGATATTTAGGGACACTTGTCACTCCAGGAAAAACTTAGCATGACCTGATACAGTAAGTAAGAAATATAGTTCTTAGGAGCCTTTGTTGCGCCACGCGAAGGGCTTCTACTTCTCGTTTCTCTTCAAGGCCAGGCAACCTGGCAACCCGTCCCAATAACCCATTTGTCTTCTTTGTGGAGAGCTTGGGAAGAGGCATCTCTGACCCCACCCAGCCTGCTCCCCTACTCCTGCCCCTACATCCCTGGTTGAGACTCAAACACCCATCCGGTACGCTCCGGACCTATGTGACTGTGCACTTCCTCTCCTCCTCCTCCTCCGCACTTTGGAGCAGATGGAATTTTTTCCAAGACTATTTCGACTTGTCAGTCTCATGTTGGTTTTTTTTTTTATTGTATATTTTTCCAATCAAGTTAATTGAAGTGAAAAGTTCCATTCTATGAACAAGAGACCTCTAACTTTCCCTATCTGCTTAATAAATTTCAACTATGGGCACTGAGGGGGGCCCTTGACGGGATGAGCGCTGGGTGTTATTCTGTATGTTGGCAAATTGAACACCAATAAAAAATAAATTTATATAAAAAAGGAAAAAAAGAAAAGAAAAATAAATAAATAAATTTCAACTACAAAAGTCCTTTATTCCTCCCTTCTATTTGCCTTCAAACACTCTTTGTGAAGCATCTTTAATTGTTCTAACATAAACGTTGCGCAACTGGTTTCCATACTATGAAAACACTTAGACCCCAGTGTGTGTGTGTGTGTGTGTGTGTGTTATATTTCTAATTTCTTAAGCTTTAGCAAGAACTTTATCTTTTCCCCTTAAAATCCCTTTAAAATTTTCATGCCTAGCTGAGAAAAGCTTGCTCCAGTCCTGGACTCAGTATAGTTACTTGTAATTATCTTCAAGTTCAAAAAAATTTTTTTGTTTCTAATGCTTCGAATTCTTTTTCCACTGTATTGAATAAATAGAAGTAATTTATTATTGAAAGCGCTGCTGTTTCGCGGGTTTGGTGGGTGGGAGTTGACATTTGGGATATTGTGTAATGTATAATGAGTATGAAATGAGTGGTTCTGATCCAGTCAGCATCAAAGGCAATTTCCCTTGTAGGACAAAATGCTTGCAAATTAAGTCGCATATCTTTACGAAGGCAGGGAACGGCACAGACTGGAAATATTGATTTTGATTCTGCTCTTCTTAGAAATTGTTTTGGATGTGTATTCAGAAACATATTTTCCCTGAGACAGAACCCTATATTTTCTGCCACAGAGATGTTTGAAAGACATCATTGGCAAGGATTGTTTTTTCAGATGCTATGGAAATAAAATCAATAGGGGCTAATTTCTACTTGTCGCTTTCTATGAATGTTGCCTGATGGGGCTGCAAACCAGCTACGAAATGAGGCTGGGGATTGTTGCTCCCGCTTCTCCGTCTTTCCCTCTCTGGACTGGACTATGCAGAAAGGCTTTGCCCAAAGGGAGGTCCACGGGTGGGACTTGCTTAGAAATGACACGCTGGGAAAGTTATTGCTCGGCCGAGAGACGGAGAGGAAATAGCCAAGAAGAAGAATGGCACACACGGGCTGCCAGAGAAGATGGAAGACGGAGTTTCTGCCCATAAAACAGCAGCGTCATTGAATTGGAAGGTGCCAACTGCAAGATGAAGGAATATGTGAATTTGCCTGGAAAGGACACTGAAATGGGGCCAGTTTCTCACACCAGTTCAGGAAGAAGCCCCTGCTCTGTCTCTTGCCTTAGTATCTCATGCCTCTGTTTACTCTTTTCCACCTCAATTGATTTCTAGAATATAATTCTAATATAATATAATATAATATAATATAATATAATATAATATATAATATAATTATATATAATATAATTAATATATAATATATATATTCTGCCTCAATTGATTTCTAGAATATAATTCTAAAATAATTAATATAATATAATATAATATAATATAATTATATATAATATAATTAATATATAATATTATATATTCTGCCTCAATTGATTTCTAGAATATAATTCTAATATAATATAATATAATATAATATAATATAATATAATATAATTATATATAATATAATTTCTAGGAGTAAAGCGTGTGAAGTTGTTGCCCATGGAGCCCTTCCTTCCTTCCAACAAAACGATTAACTTTCACGAATTCACTTAGAACTGTTACAGATATCCGTCCCCACTTCACAGCGTTCCTTTGCTCAGCTCTTCCCGCTCCAGATGGGAAAGCTGAGGGCTTGCAGACGTCTGGTCCATGCCTGTTCTTCCTACCACGGGCTCCGACTTTGGGGCTGAGCGACTGGCTCCGTAAGTCGTCAGGAACCTGCCACGGAGAAGCATCCCCAGTCCTTTACCAAACTGGTGGGACTTGAGGCCTTGACACGCTGCTGGGTGACCCTTGTGACCGATCCGCCCAGCCCAGATGTGGTGTCCATGCTTCTCTGACCGGTTCTCAGCACCTGGACTTCCTTTCCTCTGGCTCCCTGGTTGGTTTGAACAGACGCCGTCAAGTGATGCAAGGCTAGCAGGGAGTCAAAGGGATTTCCTTTCTCTAACTCATCCCTGCCTTGGGTGCATGTTGCCGGGCTGACGTTTCCCCGACTGGGACTTGTATTGGGTGGTCCTGTCCTTTCTCGGTGTGTCCAGCCCTCCCCGGGGCTCCAGGAATGCCATTTCCCCCCCTTACGCCTTCATCCCTAGTGATGGAACAGTTTGTTACTCGTCTCTGGATGCTTCACCATCTCTTGTTAGTTCTCTTCACCCTTCCCGCAGTGTGTGAATAAAGATCACTTCATTACATTCTCTTCATTTGGACCGTCTAAGGTGCATCTTGCTTCCTGCCTGTGCCCTGTCTGATAGAAACACAATCTAAGGAGAGTAGAAATAAAGAAGTGTAGACATTTCAGCAGTCAGGGAAGTCTTCCTGGGAAGGATAAAGCGTGAGCTGTAACTTGAAGACATAGATCAGGGTGGAAAGAATTTGAGGTAATGTGACGATTGAGAGGGGAACGGCTCATATCTATCTGGATTAGTTAGTGTTGTGCCATTTGCAACTAAACAACTTGGCTTAAACAAAAGAAATTTACTGGTTTGCTTTTTTTTTTCAACTAAAATCCAGGAGTTGGGGATCCCTGGGTGGCTCAGCGGTTTGGCACCTGCCTTTGGCCCAGGAAGTGATCCTGAAGTCCCGGGATCAAGTCCCGCCTTGGGCTCCCGGCATGGAGCCTGCTTCTCCCTCTGCCTGTGTCTCTGCTTCTCTCTCTCTCTCAATCTGTGTCTATCATAAATAAAAATAAATAAATAAATCTTAAAAAAAATAAAATAAAATCCAGGAGTTTCAGGCATGGCTGGACCCAGGAACTTAAACAAAATTACAAGAATCAATCTTGTTTCACATTTTAACTTGGTTTCTTCCTTTTTTGGGGTCATCATCTGCCAGGATTTATCTTTTTGGTACAAAATGGACTCCAGGAACTTTCAGCATGTCCCGTCCCATCACCTCACAGTCTCAGAAGAAGCAGAATGTTTTTTCTTCCAATACTCCAGGGCGATGTCTCTCAAAAGACCCCTCCGGCACTGTTTGGGTCAGACATGCACACACACATGCACTGGAACCTCGGCTGAATGATCTTCCCAAGCTTCGTCTCCTTAATTGTATTGTAGTCGTCTTTGTCCATAACCAATCACTATAGGTGACTTGCAGGGAAGTAGACTGTGACTTCCTAGAACATTCATATTTTTACGAATTTAACATATTGGTAGCTTTAAAAGAAGGGCAACTGCCTTAGAGCAATGGACTGTTCAGCCAACTGTACTGAAACACCTGATGCCAGCTTCTGAGGAGTTTGACCTGGAACATTTTCAAAGGCAGAGCGTGCGTGCGGTGCTGTGCTGCAGGGAGAGGTGGGGAGCAAGGTAGCACACATTGGAGGGGATTGAGATTGAGAATCCCTCCGTAAGATGCGATAGCTTCCAAGGGCACCTTGCTAAGTAATCTTAAGAGACAATAGGCCTTAGATCCATCTATGTCCAACCATTGGCTCAGCGTCTGCTTTTGTAAGTCAGTACCGACCTTTGATTCTTTCTTGGGTCAATCCAGCATCAGTACTTCTACTGTGAAATCAGAATCCCACTGTTTGCAAGTTCATGGTGGTATGTGTGTCGTGAGCCAACAAGTTCATGGTGGTGTGTGTGTCGTGAACCAATGAGGAATCCCAGGAGGGAGTATTTTCCGAAGCTGTAAACATTGCTACCATCATGGAACATCCTCACCAGTCGGCCTGACGATCCAGAAGTCAACACACACCACAGATTTGGTGACATGCTGGACTGGAAACCCATGACCTTCCTGGTTCCCAAGGATGGTTCAGAGTGGGGGTCTTATTCCCAGCTGAAGAGCAGGTAAGGTAGTGGTTTGGGGGGCACCAGAGAGTCTCCAAGGGATTGCTGCACACTGGCGTTAGTCCAGAGTCACGTGGGGTCCTCAGGAGGAAGGACTCATGAGAAGACAAAGCAAAGGTGATGTTGGACATGAGGTGCTGCTGGGAGCTCCCATTTTCCTTAATCCTCCGCAAGTCCTTTGAACTTCTTGCAAGATACATCCACGAAGGCAAAAGAAACAAAAGCAAAAATGAACTATTGGGACTTCATCAAGATAAGAAGCTTTTGCACAGCAAAGGATACAGTCAACAAAACTCAAAGACAACCTACAGATGGGAGAGGATATTTGCAGATGACGTATCAGATAAAGGGCTGGTGTCCAAGATCTATAAAGAACTTATTAAACTCAACGCCAAAGACACAAACAATCCAATCATGAAATGGGCAAAAGACATGAACAGGAATCTCACAGAGGAAGTGGGGTCTATTCTTATTTCTGCTTCACAAAGGAGAGATCTGGGCCTTGGAGAGGTGAAGGAATTTGAGGCCAAACTGCCTAAACTGCTGATTAGCGAAATCACACTTTGATCCTCTAAATCCTGAGAGTCTGACGACTCCATCTGAGCCCTAGTTACGATCTACTGAACAAGGCAACTTTTGAGCAGGATTATCTCCTCCTAACAAACGGAGTGCTGGGAGTGGGGATAAAACATCTGATGACCCAGTGACCCAGAGTATTCACCCACTGGCATGTCTGGTTAATGAGGAACTTCTCTGAACGGACCTGAAGGAGGACAGTGGTAATAAGCCAACTTCTGTGAGGGTTTACTAGGCTACATCACGGGCCTTGAAAGACGTCTGTGCCCTAAGTCCTAGAAACTGCAATTGAGCTACATTACATGGTGGAAGAAATTCTGTAGGTGTGGTTAAGTCGAGGAACGGATGCGATTGAGTGAATGCTCTTGAGATGGGAAACGATCCTGAGTCGTATCGGGTGAGCACAATCCAATCACAAGGGTTCTTAGAAGAGGGAGGCAGGTGGATCAGGGTCAGTGAAGGAGATGTAATGACGCTCTGCTGGCTTTGAAGATGGAGGAAGGGGCCACGAGCCAAGCAGTGAGGGTGTCCTCGAGAATCTGGCCACTGGGGCAGACGAGCCTCTGCCCTTGAGCCTCCAGAAGGAACCAGCCCTGATGACACCATGACTTGAGCCCAGGGACACTGATGTTGGACATCTGACCTTCGTACGTAAGAGAATACATTTGTGCTGTTCTAAGCCACGTGGCCCCTACATGGTCTCAGAGATGATTAGTCCCTTCACACATGACAACAGGTGAGGCTCTGTGCACTTTGTTTGTCTCTAGTAAGGGAAAAGTCCGTAGTTTCTCATCACCGGAATGCAAGCAAAGTCAGCCATTGGGTTTGGGGGACTCTATTAGTGATGACGAAGTGTGCTGTGGGCTTTTCACCCGGCAACGTCTTGTCCCTGTGTGTGCGCTGAAACTCTCTTCGGCGAGAAAGCCCTTCTTTATTCTTTTTTCTCTACCCCTTTTGAAAAAAATACTCATTTGCCTTTGAACAAACAATATCTGGGGATCAGTTTATGGAGCTTATCATGCTTGCACTAACTTGTAGGTCACCAGATCTTCAGCTGTGTGGGGCAGGAGCTGTGCGGTTTTCCTCGGTGCGGCCTTCCCGGCGGGGGCTTTGCACCACATGATGAGAAAGTAAGTGCACGGGTAGATGAGTGCATCGATGGGGTTTCCTCCTGTAGCAGATCGAACCTCCTCGAAGATGGAGACAAATCCTCAGAGTTATGTCATCTACACCTGGGTTTTCCATGCATACGATCAAATATGCACCGTAATTCTAGTTTAGAGCATATGGTCACTGTCGTCCCACGTCTTTGTGATTTACTTTGGGAAACAGCAAATGTGAACCACTGTGTCTGACATCAGCAGTCCGCAGTCCAAGCTTGGACCCGCCGCCTCTTTGTAGACTAACGACGGCGTGTGCTTGTGCTGCTCCGAACTTGCACATTCTATGCCGCCAACACGGAGCTGTACCCTGTAAGCTCTGCAACCCAAGTAAAAACTCCATCTAGTGTTTTGTCTGCAGCCCTGCAGCATCAAATGTCGCTTCATTTAAAGGTAGTAGGCAGCCACTGGAAACGACAAATACTCTGGAGGACTGTGTGGAGGTTCCTCAAAGAGTTAAAAATAGACCTGCCCTACGACCCAGCAATTGCAGTGCTGGGGATTTGCCCCAAAGATACAGATGCAGGGAAACGCCGGGACACCTGCACCCCGATGTTCACAGCAGCAATGTCCACAACAGCCAGACTGTGGAAGGAGCCTCGGTGTCCATCGACAGATGATGGGTAGAGAAGCTGTGGTCTGTGTAGACACTGGGATATTCCTCAGTCACTAGAAAGGACAAATCCCCACCATTTGCTTCGACGTGGATGGACCTGGAGGGTATGATGCTGAATGAAGTAAGTCAATCGGAGAAGGACAAACATTAGATGGTCTCATTCACTTGGGGAATATAAAAAATAGTGAAAGGGAATAAAGGGGATGAGAAAAAATGAGTGGGAAATATCGGGGGGGGAGAGACAGAACATAAAGACTCCTAACTCTGGGAAACGAACTAGGGGTGGTGGAAGGGGAGGTGGGCGGGGTGTGGGGTGACTGGGTGACGGGCACTGAAGGGGGCACTTGACGGGATGAGCACTGGTGTTATTCTATATGTTGGCAAATTGAACACCAATAAAAAATAAATTTATTATTTAAAAAAAAATAAAAGGGCAGCCCTGGTGGCACAGCGGTTAGGTGCCGCCTGCAGCTTAGGGTGAGATCCTGGAGACCCGGGATCAAGTCCCACATCGGGCTCCCTGCATGGAGCCTGCATCCTCCTCTCCCTGTGTCTCTGCCTCTCTCTCTGTGTCTGTGAATAAATAAATAAAATCTTTAAAAAAATAAAATAAAATAAATCTATGACAAAATCTGTAAGGATATTTATACACAATAAAGTCTGTAAATAACTAAAAAAAATAAATCTATAAAATAAATAAAATAAAATAAAATAAAGGAAAAAAATAAATAAATAAAGGTAGTAGCCAGATGAACATCCTTGATTCTTTCTCGGACACTGGCATCTATCACTACAACCTCCAAGTTGCTGAGAATACCAGTGTTTGGGGCCTCGAACTGAAGAAGGAGAAGGCGGAGAGGGAGGGGAAGGGACTGGGGGAGAGGGAGGAGCCGATGGAAGAGGAGGAAGAAAATAGGCAACATTCCAGAAGCAGAATCAGGCCACCCAGGTTTGCATATACCCGTTCTGGGCTACGAGCCACTGGAAACCTTGTGCCCTTGGGAAAAATCACCCACAGGCTCTATCTCACCACGCATTTCACGGGCAACATCAGGACCAATCTCACAATACCGCTTACATGCGCGCTAGCACCCCGGATGGCACCGACAGCATCAGTGAGTGGCGTTAATCAGTTGGCTTGAGGAACCCAATGACTCCAACTGGGTGGACCGAGGTCTAGCTTTGCTCCTACATTGCAGTTGGCTACTTTCCACATCTGGTCCGAGCTCCGCTCCCTTAAGGAAATCCAATGTCTAGTGTCTTTTAGAATCTCCTAGCACCGTATTTTCATGAACTCAATTTAATAATTAATTTTTTGGGGGGGAGAAGTGCAGACAGCAAACATTTGCCTTTTATCTCTACCTCCGTAGAACTAATGATGGGAAATAGAAAAACAGACTTGTTTATTAACACAGAAGAAAAATGATCAAAACATCAAAACTCAGCCTCATCCAGGAAGTTTACAAACATGGAAAAGGTGTGAGCTCTCTCTGGAAACCGTGCGGTGTCCTTCTCATTTGCATGAAACAGAAATGTGCTTCCTCTTCACAATTAATACTCTGTCAGAAAAAACAAACAAACATTTTTTTTCTGTTGTTGTTGTTGTTGGTGGTGGTGGTGGTGGTTTTTTTTTTTTCAAAAAATCATTTGATAAGAGATGACCAGGTGAGTTCTGAATATTGATTTACTCCCATTTCCTTGTAAGGAAAAAAAATATCTTAGTTTTGTTGTTGCTGTTTGATCCTTATAATTGGACTTTTATGCAATCGCAACCTCCCCAAGTGGCCGAAACCCCAGCACCACGTGTCTACAGCAAACGTCTGCTCTTCTGCAAAGGAGCCTCGGAGGCACGTGTACCGCCCAGGTGGGCATCTCCGCCCTGACGTCCCCTCCCCAAAACACACTCCTGAAACATCGGATCTGGCACTGGTCGTGGCGTTCAAACTTGACCGTCTTGCTGCGTTCATCCAGGGGCTGCGAGCCGCAAGGTTTTATTTTGTACTTTATCTTTTTTCCGATCAATAAAACCATATAACTAGTGCCGGAGAGCCCACAGCCGGCGCCGAGGCCAGCACGCCGTGTATGCTAATCAATTTTTAATTACGGCTTTAATTTTATATGACGCCATTTAACTTTATTACATGTGTTCAAGGGAAGCTGTCAGACCACGGGATCGACGGCGTGGGCCAGGGCAAGGAGGGCCCGGGCTGCCGCAGGTGTATGGCATCATTAAGGAGCTCATACACGGCCGTGCGCTGCGCTGTGCCTATTGTGCACATCAACGCGCCATATGCTCCGAGGCTGGGAGGGCTTCGTCCCGGGCGGTCGTGAGCAGCGCGGCTCAGGGAGCGGGCGGGCGGCCTGGGAGCGGGCTGGGGCCCCGACCCCCGCAGCTGTCCACGGCCCGCGGGACTGTTGCTTCCATCCTCTGAGCCTCAGATTCTGCATCAGAAGACGGATCGTGGTAGTTACGGTCTTTATGAGTCAAAATAAGAGGTAAGGGAAGCTGAGCCAGGACGGGGCGGGGGGGGGGGCACCCACTTCCCTGGTCCCGGAAATTTAAGGAGAAAGAAAAAGGAAGAAAGGAGGCCTCCTTTTCCACATCCTGCTCCCTCTACTTCCTGTGTGGCTCTGCAGGCTGCACTTCCTCGCGGAACCCATTGCAGACAAACCAGGAAATGAGGAAAACCACGCTTAGGGCAGGGAAAGAACAGGGAGGCCGACTGCGTCACCGGTCAAGAGAAACCCCGATGCGACCGCAGTTTGAAGGGCTCAGGTATTTTGCAGCAACCGTTTCTCATCACGTGCACACGCGTGTGCATGTGTGTGTGCGTGTGCGTGTGTGTGTGCGTGTGCAGACGGGATGTTGAAGATCGCTCCTCGCCGTAGCAGGCTTTGACACGCCTGCAAAGGGAGCCAAGTGGAACAGAATGGGGTTCAGGAAACGTCCCATCGTCCGATAGGGACGGCGAGTCAGGGGGAGTCTGTGTTCCCCTGCGAGAACGACCTGCCGGAATCTCCAGCCCTGGCCACAGACACCGCGTGTGGTCGCCCATTAATCAAGTAGAAAGGTCTCCCCGGCATAGAAAATAGAATGTGAAGCGTCCTACAGCGGAATATAAACCAACTGAGCGGAGCCACGTAGTAAGCAACGGCACGGATGGTACTGAGCGCGTCCAGCACGGCCGAGAAGCCTGCGAAGGTGCTTCACGTCTTAATTTCTACTTTGCTTTCATGACCGTGGGGCAAAAGCAACGCTCTTTGGACTCATGGGATTTGGGAGGCCTTCTTCAAAGATATATATATATATATATATATATGATATATATTTTTGATATAGGATATATTTTTTATTTTTTTGATATATATATATATATATATTTTTTTTTGACGGAGCTCTTTGGTCGCTTGGCGACCTCCATCCACGGTTTGGCTTGCTGTCTTCTCCGCAGACTATATGCCATCTTATCCAGGAAGCCTCTGTTCTCTCTCTTGGAAAGAACAAACAAACGAAAAACGCCCTCCCGTGCCCCGTCTCATCCTTATTTTCCCTTTTCCCGTGGGAAAATACCTCTTCTTTACCGAGTCAACTGGCTGCATGCGCATGTGCTGTCCGTCGGAGGAACCTTCGATCTGTTCACTCACTCGCCACCGCGTTCCTGAGCATCCTCCGGGCGCCGACTGCCCCTCTCGGCTTGTTGCTGTGCTTAGTGAGCAAGCGCCTCCTATGCGTCCACGCTTTTCCGGGCACAGGGTGGTCAGAGACGGACGAGGACCGAGACCGCCATCTGGGAGCAGAGAATGTCAGTAAATGGAATCATTCCGTGCGGTGGTAAGAACCTCAAAGGAAATGAATTTAAATGATATCACAGGAAGGGGTGGGGGGGAGTGAAGGTTCAGGGACAATCTGAGGAGTGGACACTTTAACTACGAAGGGGGCTCCATGGCTCCGTGGGCTCCGTGGGCTCAGTGGCCTCCATGGGCTCCGTGGCCTCCATAGCCTCTGTGGGCTCCGTGGGCTCAGTGGCCTCCGTGTGCTCCCCCCTCTCCTGCCCTGGTGGCTTTGGGGAGCTGCCAGGGGCCCCAGGAGTCCAAGGCTCGGGCCCAGGAGTGGGTGGGAGGCCTGGGGTGGGTCGTGAGCAGCCCGGGAGGGACCCTGTGAGCCCTTTGGGTGCCTTCCTTTCCAAAAGTGGGTAATTTGCTCTCCCTCCTCGTTGCGCTTTCCGCTTTTGTTTTTTAATTTGAAATAACACCATTCGGCTGGCACAGCCTGCGGGGAGAGGCACGTTATTACTTCTTCTTAATATAATGTGAGAAAGTTGCTGAGCCAGGGCTGTGGAGCAGGAGCAAGTTGCGCGAGGTCTCGGAAGAAGAGGACCGTGGAGACGGGCCCCCGCCACGGACGTCCGTGGAGAAGCCAGTGCCCCGCGGCCCATCTCTTCCCGAGTTCCCGCGTGTCCCTCTCGGCCCGCGTCCTCAGCTCGGGCAGCGGTGGGCAGGGGCCAGCCCGCAGCAGGTGCCTGTGGGCCCGGGTCGACCCTCTCGCGAAGAGCCGAGATGCTCGGGCCCCCGGGGTGCCGGAGTCTTACAGAGGACGACGCATGGAAGCGACGAGCGGGATCGTGTCTCCCGGAACCCGACGGAGGTCGCCGGCCGTGTCGTCATTTGACTTCCTTATTGATCCTGATCCGCTCGCTGAGGAGACCTCTGGTGCTGCCGCCCTGGAAGGTGTGATTAAAACTCAAGCAAAGCAAAGCAAATACATCGGCGAGTCGAGAGAGGGGAGGACGGGGAGCAGCATGGAAATGGGCGGGAAATGCCGAAGAGACGGGGTCGGAATCCTCGGCGCAGCCAGGGGATGGAGATCACGGGGGACGGGGGAGGACAGGCTTTCCAAGACGCAGGAACAGCAACGAGGGAGGGACGCGGGGGGAGAACCACGGGGGCGGGCAGGGCAGGCCTGTCGGGAACCTTCGGGGTGTCATCGTCAGGGCCCGTCGCTCTGCCAGCCCAGGGGGCTCCAGGGAGGCGGTGGGGCTTGTCCGAGACCCAAGGGGATGAGCCGCTCTGCCCTCCGGGATGCATTTTTATTCTGGGACATCGCCACCGTCCTGCGTTTAGTTTACGAGCCTTAATTAGGCCGGGGACACCGCCAGAGGCTCAGGCCCGGCCAGTCAACCCCGTCCCCGTGCCCCAGAGACGGTCACTAACTCACGGCCCATCATGCGGCCCAAGGACGCCCCCGCGGAGGATGATGGTTTCTTTCTCATTCCATCTGATGGGGTCGGGGAGCGACTGCGAATCGTTTGGAATCATTTACCACTAGATGGAGCCTGAGAATAAAAATCAGCGAGGAAAGACGCCGGGGCCCAAAGGAGACCGGGTTCCAGGGACATGTATATGTTTTGATTTAAATTCAAGGAGCCGGATCCCTGGGTGGCTCAGGGCTTTGGCGCCTGCCTTTGGCCCAAGGTGTGACCCCGGGGTCCCGGGATCGAGTCCCACGTTGGGCTCCCTGCATGGAGCCTGCTTCTCCCTCTGCCTGTGTCTCTGCTCCCCCCTCTCTCTCTGTTGTGAATAAATAAAAATAAAATAATAAATAAACAAACAAACAAACAAATAAATAAATAAATAAATAGATCCAACGAGCCAACATGGAGCCCTCATGAGTTTCAGAGTAGAGGTGAGTGATTCTCCAGTTGGGTAGACCAGTGGTCATCCCAGCAGGTGCCCTCCTCCGCACCCGTCACCCAGCGACCCCCCCACCCCACCCCCAACCACCTCCCCTCCAGCCACTCTGGCTCCCTTCCCTGGCCAAGAGTCTCCCAGGGTCTGTGTCCCCCTCCGACGACTCCCATGCCACCTCCTCCCCTCCCCTACGACCCCCTGTGCTGTCGCTTATGTTCCCCGTGTGAGTGAAACCATGTGATTGTCCTTCTCTGCTTGGTTTTGCTCAGCATCAAACCCTCCAGTTCCATCCACGTCGACGTACATGGTGAGATTTCGTCGCTCCCGAGGGCTCAGGAACATCCCGCCGTGTACGCAGACCCCGTCTCCTTTATCCATCATCAGCCGAGGGACATCGGGGCTCCTCCCACAGCTCGGCTGCTGTGAGCATCGGGGGGCGGGCGGCCCCCGGGATCACTACATTTTTGGGGTCTCGGGATCACACCGCACGTGAAGACAGCACGGCTGTTGGGTTTTTCCCTTCACGAGGCAGCAAACTCCCCCCATTCTGACTCGGCGGCGGCGACTTCCTCCCCCCGTCAGCACTAAGGATCCCAAGCCACCAGCTCGCAGTGGGGAACGTGAACGTCTGCTCCAGGCGTCCTCCACGGGGGTCCCTTTACTTCGGGTTGGGACAGGGACGCTAAAACCTCCGATCCCAAGAGACTGGCACGGTCCTCGTAGCTCGGCTCTGCGTGCAACGGTTCCGTCAATCACATGCATTTCGGTGCATTTTAATGGGATTTGATGTGCCGTCGAGGTAAATGGGAAAAGAGCTGAGGCACCCACGTGGCTCGTCCCGATGCGGCAGGTGCACGGCTGCTTCTCTGCTCCCGTTTCCCTGCAGCGAGGGTGGGACCCGGAGCTGGTGCTTGGGACCCGCTGTCCGACTGTAGCAAGGGTAGCAAGCGATGCCCTTGGGGGGGAAACTTCTCAGACGTTCTGGGTGTTCGTCCCGCACAGCCCTGCTGTGCTGGGCCTTCCACGGGCTGTGCAGGCGCCTTATTTCCAGTATTAAGCCGCTTTCTGCTTTCTGCTTGCAGCAATGGAACCGCGGCTGGTTAGCCAGAAAGCCCTGCCCGCGGGCGTGGCGCTTGCTTTCCACGTCAGGCAGCAGCAGTTTGGCCTCCCCAACCCGGGGCATCCCCGTGCTGTCAGGTGGCAGGCGGCCAGCGACTCCCAGGAGTACGGACTGACTCCCGGTCACGCTCAGCTCCCGGGTGACCCATGGGGTGGATGAAAAAAGAGCAGAAGCATGGAGAGCGGTGCAAGGGGGTACGCAGGCTGCACCGGGGAGAGGAAATGCAATGTTGAGCATCGAGGGGGCTGTCCCCGAGGGGTTCCTTAGGGTTGGAGGAGAACAGCCGTAGACCTTCGGGGCACACTCCATGTGGCGCGTCTTCGAGGCTGAACTTGCAGCATCTTTGCATCTTTGCATCTTGCATCTTTGATGGCGACGCAGCCCAGCCCCCTCCAGGGAGAGAGACGCACGATTGGTCGCTTCCCAAAAGTCCCGCGTTGGGATCCCTTCACGGCAAACACCACTTGGAGACGGAGGTCAGGAGGCCTTCCTCTCTCCGCCCCCCCCCCCCGCCCACACACACACGGTTATATTTGCAGCATCCACGGTAGGATCTTGCATCAGGAAAGGCTCAGAGTTGATTTGGGTTTGACCCCGTCCTTTTGCATGGAAGGACCCGACCCTGCGCGCACACGGGGGGCGCACACGGGGCGGGGGGGGGCGGCGTGTAAGAGAAGCGCTGAATAAAACAGAAATGCAAGAGTTAAACCGGAGCTAGAAGCTGTGTCTGGACTGTTCGTCCCGGTCCTTTCAACTGCCACTGAGGGTCAGCACTTACCGCCCGGGGCCTCCTGTCTGTCTTCACCCCGCCCGGAAATGGAAGGTGCCCACTAATTGCACAAATCCTGGAGGCAGACGCACGAGTGCCGAACAGCGAGTTACCCTGTAGCACCACGTGGTGGGGATCTGGGCTCCGCTCTTGTTGAATCTCCTGGAAGGACGGCGGGGGCCAGATCCCATCCCCCCCAAGGCTGGGTGGAGGTGGTTGGCTTCATCTACCCTTCCCTCTCCCGCGGCCTGTGCTGAGCTCCTGTCCCCTCTTCCTCAATCACATCCATGTGATTATTTCCCCAACTTTAATCTTCTTTCTCAAGCTCCCTGTGCTCATTCTGTCCAAGCACGGAACTGAGCTGTGCACGTAGACGGTTTACCTGGTCTCCCACTTCATGGAAGGGCTCCTGACGGAGCCGACTTGGCTGCTTTTGGCATCCGCTCCCTGGATACCTGCACTGGGCACAGGGCCTAAAACAGCAGTAGGCAGTAGGCGCTCAAATGTTCCTTCAGGTAGACCAGAACCCTTCACGGCCTCACGTATCTGTCTACACCTACCATCCTGCCGTAGAGACCGACAGAGTAGCACTAATCCTGGATGGACACGTGGATGCAAGAGGAGATGCCTCCTTCGAAGACCTTCCTCTTGTCGGTCGCACACGTCTGATCCCCAACAGCACTGCTCCGGGTCCACCCCAGCTGCTGTCCAGATCTGGACGGAGCAGGGTTAGGAGCCCCTAACCTCAGATTCACCCAACCTTCCTCTATCACTAATCCACTCACCCCATTATCGGCCATTTGCCAGGCAGCTGGAGGTATTATACCTTGGAGTGGGTGGTATGGGTGCCAAGACCAATAACCCGGAGACCAATAACCCGGATATTATACCTTGGAGCAGGTGGTATGGGTGCTGAGACCAATAACCCGGAGAGCCGGCGCTCAAGGGGCCGCGCAGTCTCCGAGGAGAGGTCGCAACATTACAGGCAGGGAGCGACTTGCAAACCAACGTTTGCAGGCCAGAGGGACCGTCGTGAGTTTTTGAAGTCAAGCGGGCGGTTGAAGGGAGCAGGGGAGGCTGGATGTGAGCCGCGGAACCGTGAGGCAACCCTGGGGCACCATCGTGTGTGGGTTTGCAGGGTATTTTCTGGCTGTCTGTTGCCTTCGACCAGTGGAGCCCAGAGGTGCGCGGCCTGCTCATGACCATGAACCCACAGGGGCTCTGGCTGCAGCAGGGAGGGCTCTTCAGGGCCCGTGAGAAATGCTTATACTCCAAGATCCAACTAGCTTGAGCTGGAGATTTTTTTTTTTAAGATTTTATTTATTTATTCATGAGAGACACAGAGAAAGGCAGAGACGCAAGCAGAGGGAGAAGCAGGCTCCATGCAGGGAGCTCAATGTGGGACTCGAACCCGGGACCCCGGGGTCACGCCCTGGGCCCAAGGCGGCGCCAAACCCCTGAGCCACCCGGGGATCCCTTGAGCTGGAGACTTTGACAACCGTCTCTGCTGCTACAAGGGGATTTTCAAGGGAAGAGAGGGAGGGGGCAGGGCTGATGTTCCTGTGCCTTCTGAGCAAATGCATCAGAGAGTGTTCTCGCAGGGAACGAAAGTATAACTAATGAAATTAAATTCAGAGAAGAAAGATGAGCTCTGCTAATGATTAATGTTCAACTTAATAGACGAGCAGGACATGCTGAGCTGAGAAGTCGCCCAGAGGGTTCCAGGCTGGTGCCCCTGTGAAGGAGGAACAATGAAAGAAACAATTTCAGCTCCCCTGCTCCTCCCCCGCCCCAAACAGCTTGTCTCTGGGGAAATACAATTATTAATTGCTCTCAAATGTCAGCTGCTTTGTTGCAAAGTAGTCATGTCCTCAGCTACTTTCTGATCCCCCCTCCCACCAAAAAAAAAAAAAAAAAAAAAAGACTTGAAATGCGGAAATCAACTCTTGATTGCTGCTTGAAATCAAATATGAGGCCTGCAACCCACTCAGCATGTGCACTAGCTTTGGACAAAGGGACAGACTGATCTAATCCAACAGGAGTGGAGGGAGACCCTGCAGCTCCCCGTCCGTCCCCTGGAGGAAGGCACGGCCAAGCTCAGGAGCGGGGCAAGGAAGGGTCTGTAGAGGGCACTGCCTGGGCCTGAAGGAGCCAGAGGCATCGTCCCCGGGGAACAGGCTCTGGGCTCAGAGTGCAGGATGAGGGGTACCCGGAGTCTGCTGCTTTCTCTCTTCCAGGCACAAGAGGCAGGCAGGTAAGGACCATCCCTCTTGGCCCCCACTTTGGGATGTATGGCCTTGTTTCTTCCCCGTCTTTCCTTTGTTGGGGTTTGGTGGAGCCCTACATGTGTGTCGGGCCCCAGGATGGAGAAGGGGGGGGTAGCTGAGGATGCTCGGCTCCCTGTGGAGTCTGGGAGGTGGGCAGCTGGGAAGGAAGCCACCCGGAGAACCCAGAGCAGGCCGGCACGGCACAGGCAGGGCACCGGGGGCGGGGGGGGGGGGGCGGTGGTGGCATCCGTGTGACGGCCCAATAATCCCCCTATTTTGGACTCCGTTGTCTTTAACTCCGTAGTCTTTAAAATAATGTAATCTCCGGGACTCTGAGGCCTTCCCAAATCCTATTGACCTGAGAGTGGGATGAGAACTGATCTCATTTGTGTCCGAATGAATGAATGTTGTCTGTGCGAGCAGCAGACATCAGGGCCAGGCTCGCATCCAGCACAATAAAAGCAAATGCAGGCTTTGTGGTTGCAGATGGGCGGGCAAGCAGCAGCCGGGCCCCCCTCTCCTGTAGGGTCTGCAAGGGTTCTGAGGGTGCGGGGAGCGCAGGCCTCCGTGCTCGTTTGCTGAGCACCTCATGCCCTTGCTGACACTGTGTCCGAGAGGCCGTGTCCCCCCCCCCCGGGTGACTAAGTATTTGGTCGCAGCAGCAGGAGCCGGCAGCTCTATTTTTAAGGCTCAGGTTTTGTTTTCTCTTTCCCAGGAGGCAGCCCCCCCGGGGAGGCTGAGCATCTCTCTCCCGGACAGCCCCCCTCGCCTGATGCTAAGCCGGCACCGGCTACTCGCCGGAAGGCCAAGGAAACGCAGTGAAAACGTGAGAGTCGAGAAGCCGTGCTCCTTGGGATGAAGGCAGTTTCTGGGCCATCGGGGATCTGTTGGCCTGCTCGCGTGCTCCCGTGGCGCGTGTGCACACGTGCACCTGCCCACGCATGCACCTGTCACGTGCCACCTGGTCCCCCACTGCCCACCTGAAACCCTCCCTCCTCCAACCAGCTAACCAGCTCACTCATTCACCCCGTTAAGGAGTCTTTGCCTCTTTGCCGGGGGCGGGGGGGGGTGATATCCCCGCTCCCAGGCCTCCCCTTTTCTTCTTTTTACCCGATTCCTTCAAAACTTACTGTAATGAGTCCTTCTTGCGGCTCAGTCCCAGCTGCCCTATTAGCCAGCACTGTGGTCTCCGGCAGCTGCTTCATTCGCTATGGGCTGTTTTTCTCATCTGTGACAATATCCCCCCTCGCAGGGATGTGGCAGGCAACGTTGTGTGCCCAGAGCCGCAGCGGAGGGCTGGCTGCTCTTGCTCCAGAGCCTGTTTTGCAGCCTTGCAACTCTTCTATTCTAAATCTGTCATCTATGGCTGCTGGGTGGAGAAAACTGGCCCATCCTGACACCCCCTGCGACTGCCACCCCATGGCTCGTGCCCTTGTTGGATAGGGGCGGGGAAGCACAGCTGGAGGTCAGCCCGGTAGACACTGATTCATCATCTAATACCTTCTGGAACTCTGGGAAACGAACTAGGGGTGGTGGAAGGGGACATGGGCAGGGGGTGGGGGTGACTGGGTGACGGGCACTGAGGGGGGCACTTGACGGGATGAGCGCGGGGCGTTATGCTGTATGTTGGCAAATTGAACTCCAATAAAAAATAAATTTATAAAAAAAATAAAAAAATAAAAAATAAATAAATACCTTCTGGAAGCATTTCCTTCCAGCTGTGTGCATTGAGGAGGACTCCCAGTTATAAGATCCCACCCTTTAAGGACACAACCCAAATGGAGCCGCCTTATCGGGCTGTTTCTTGGCCTAGTGGTTGGTCCACAGATGAGCGCTTGAGGCATGTGAGCCAATCAGAGGGCTTCCTTGGGATAGTTTGGATGGATTTGATGGTGAAGAGCACGATCCCTGCCAATCAACACGCCCCTGTTCAGGCAGGACCCACCCTGCGTGGTCTACGGACAAGCAGAGACGAGAAACGAGGCGCGTGCCCCCCATCGTGCCCAAGGTCCTAAGCCCTTCTCCTCCGCCATTGTCGTGTGTGGATTTGTTCGAGTCCTTTTGGACCAAGCAGACCAGGAGGAGGCAGGGGCACAGACTCTGGAGGAAGCACAGAGTAGGGCATGGTTGGAAAAAATCTTCAAGATTTGGTAACATGCTTTCTTAATGATGCCCAGGGAGGGTAAACCTACATAACAATAACAAAAAAAAAAAAAGAAAAAAAAGAAAAAACATGACGTTTGCCACTGCTCTGCTGGAAATGGGAGGCCAGGAGAGCGAGACTGACGGGGGGTGGGGGGTATCCATGGCTAGACCCTGCGAGACGACTCGAAGGGGACCCGTCCCTGTGATCGCGTCTCTGGGGTCCCACGGGGAGCCAGAAAAGAAAATGACAAAGGAGGCGCGTGTGAGCTTGGAAAATGTCATTATCCTCCAAAAGCCAAGACGTCAGGTGGGAGAGAACCAGGCCTCCCTAGCTCACCTCCAAGGAGAGCAAAATCAACCCAGATTTCTACGGGTCCCCGGAAGTGCCTCTTCACAAAGTTCAGCAAGAAGAAAAAGGCTCCAACGCACTTTTATTCTGGATTCAGGAATTCCTTCCGACGTCTGGGCTAAAGGGCCCCTCTGGATGGTTTTCTACTTCCTCAGGCCTCCTGGATCTAAATGCAACATTTTGTCTTCAAGGATCCCAACTATCGGACGTTGACATGCAGGCGGGAGCGTGGCCTCTGGAGGGCTCAAAAAAAAAAAAAAAAAAAGAAAACCCCCCAAAAAACCAACAAACCCTGAGAATTAACAAAATATAGGTGATGGCCGAGACACTCCAAACCCATTACGGAGGTACAGTCACAACGTAGTGACCCCGTTGCTGAATCCAGTCTCATAGCTGTAAAAAAAGAAAAAAAGAAAACGAAAAGAAAAGAAAAAAGAGAAAAAAAAGATTGAATGTGTTTTGAGTGAATCGGAATCGGGCAGGTGTCTCTAATCTACTCAAAGGCCCAGCTTCCATGCACCCCCAGACCGCTCCCTATTGCCGTAGCTCGGTAACTACGCTCATTCATGGTTCCTTTTGACTCTGGCAGGTATTTTAATACGAAAGTGCGGAGTTCTGGGTCACCGAAAGGAACGGAACCAAAACCTGAATATGGGCGTCCAGGCATATTCAATTCGATGCCTAAATAAGCCGCGTACTATTTAGGATGGGGGACAATTGTACCACGTTCCTCTTTACCTTTATTTTTTATTATTTTTTAAAAAGTTTCTTTTTTTTTTTTTTTAAGATTTTATGTATTTATTCATGAGAGACAGAGAGAGAGGCAGAGACCCAGGCAGAGGGAGAAGCAGGCTCCATGCAGGAGCCCGACGCGAGACTCGATCCCGGGACCCCAGAGTCATGCCCTGGGCCAAAGGCGGGCGCCAAACCACTGAGCCCCCCGGGGATCCCCTCCTCTTTACCTTTAATGTTCTCTCAATTAAATTAAAACATTGGTCTCTGTGATGCGAGGTCACCCCCCATTTTACAGGTGGGGAAAGCCGAGGCTCCCAACTGTGGGAGATGGCGCTGGAAGTGGCCCCGACTCCTACTAGGGGGCTTTTCTGTTTGGCATCGTCGCTGCAGGGGCGGGGGAGGCCGCGTCCGAGGGCGTGCGATCCGTCTGCACAAAATGCCTTAAACAACAACAGCAAAAAAAAAAAAAAAAAAAAGGTCACTGGAATACAATGCAAACTCCAGGGAATGAGAAAAAAATTGATTGGGCAGCCCAGCGCGTCAAGGTGAGGAAGCAGCACGCTGCTCACTGTGCTTTGAACAGAAATTATACAACTTCTGGAAATCAGCTGTGGTGCTCTAATGGGGCTTGGCCATGAATCGATCGGATTCGAGTCTCCTGGCCGCTGGGCGCCAGCCTGCTGGGGACCCCGTACCGCCCCGGGCCACTACTGGGAGCTTTGGATCCCCAGCCTGGATCGAGACGGGGGGCGGGGGGCTGAGCTCCGGGGGCGAGGCCGGCGGTCGTGGGTGTGCTGCGGGGTGGGCAGACAGGCACCCGCCACCCGGGCCTGCTGGACCCTCTCCACGCGGAGTCCTAACTGGCTGTAGACTCGGTCAGGGGCTTAGAGCAGGAGTTGGAGACTTAGGTGGGAAGGGGGGCAAAGAGAGGCAGGGAGGTGCTGGGGTGGGGGGGCAGGCCTCCTGCAGCGACTCTGGGAGCAGGAGGTGCAGGCCTGTGGTCCCCTGAGCCTGGCAGCTGCGGGCTTGGCACAGGGAGGAGCAGCCCAGCGCCCAGATTGCTGAGCCTGCAGTCCGGGCCCAGGCCTCTAGGGGTGGAGGAGGGGCCTGCAGCTCTGGGGGACACGCAGGGCACCTCCAGTCCCGGGGGGCTCAGAGCCAGGGCCCTAGGAGCCATGGGGCGCCCGGCTGGCTCTCGGGGCTCCAGGGGCCTCATAAGGCCTCTCTCGGGTGCTGCTTCAGGGCCCTGAGGGCTCAGGCACGCCGGGCCTGCCTCGTCTTCCCAGGGGCGTGGGGCCCGCTGGGGGTGGATGGTGACCGGGCCCGACGGTGCAGTGAACAGCCCGGCTTAGGGGTCAGAGCGCTGCCAGCAGAGCTCCGGGACCCGATCCTCAACACCCGGCGGTTCACGCGACCCGCTCCTCACCGCCTCGGAGGCCAAAGCCAGCCTGGGGAGGCCGACGGGGCTCCTGGGGGCGGGCACCGGGCTCGGGGGGCACGGGCCCCCATGCCTGCTGGCCCTGCATCTGGGGGCTCCCCGTAGCAGGTTCACGAGCAGAAGCGGGGGGAAGCCAGTGGGGTCGGCTGCACGGAGCAAGTCCTCCCCGGGCCAGGGATGCAGCAGGTGCAGCGCAAGTGCCCTGTGAGCAGGGCCTCAGCCGCAGAGGGCTGCCTCGGGCCGCACCCCAAGACGGGCTGCAGCTGCTCGCCGGGCCAAGTGCTTCGGCTTCGGGGAGCCCATCCTTTCGGGGGGCAAAGGAAATCGAGCAGGACAGAGAGGTGGCAGGTACCGAGCGAGGCCAGGGTCGCAGGCCTGGGCCCCCGGATGCAGCGGCAGTGGAACCGCCTGGGCCCAGAGGCAGAGGCACAGGCCAGGCTTCGCGGGGCCACAGCTGCATCCCAAGGGGGGTGGTGACTGGCCCTGAGCACCGGCCGGGGCAGGACCCGAGGCAGAGAGCCCGTGGGGTGCGGGCCCAGGGGCTGGACCCCCTGGCGCAGTTGGGAGGGGCTCCCTCCTCACACACGGTGCACCCCGCTGCGCGTGGAGCGGGAATGCGTGCATGGAACACGCGTGTGCCCGGGGCAGGCGTCCCTGGAACGGCCACCGCGGTGGCGGTCGTTGTGCCCCCGGGGCCCTGGCTTGGGCAGGACAGCTGGGAGGGGCGGGAGCTAGCACGTCTAGGGTGGGGGCTTCTCAAGGATCGTTCCCGGAGGTCTCTGGATCCTCCTCCTGGGAGGGGGCGTCTCCGATCGCACCTCAGGAGCCAGGCCGCGACCTCCTCCCCATCCACAGCTGAAACAGCTGCCGAGCCCCAAATGTGCGAGGAAGACCCCGGGGCCCAGGGTCACCTGCCCCCCGGGGCCCCGCACCCTAAGGCTCGGTGGGGACTGCTTGACTTTCAGCAGGTGAGACTCTCAGCCTTTCCCTTATGAGACCGATTTTTCAGGGTTTATAACTTGGAAGGAAAAATGCGCTCTGGGCAGAAACCCGGCGGACGAGGTCTGTGTCCGGGAAGAGGGGCTTGAGCAGGTTCGTTCAGTTTAATTTGCTGCAAAGGGAGACCGTCCTGGGTGTGTGGATGGGTCTGGTGCCGGGAGAAATTGCCCAATTTTGCTGCAAAAAAAAAAAAAAAAAATAAGCGGGGTGATGGGCACAGAGTGGGGCACTTGATGGGATAAGCACTGGGTGTTATGCTATATGTTGGCAAATTGAAGTCCAATAAAAAATAAATAAAATAAAATAAAATAAAATAAAATAAAATAATAAAAAATAAAATAAAATAAATAGGTAAAATAAAATAAAATAATAAAATAAAATAAGATAAAATAAAAAAATAAAATAATAAAATAAATAAAATAATAAAATAAAATAAATAAAATAAAATAAAATAATAAAATAAAATAAAATAAAGAAAATAAAATAAAATAAATAAAAGAAAATAAAATAATAAAATAAATAAAAGAAAACAAAATAATAAAATAAAATAAAATAAAATAAAAAAAGAAAAGAAAAGAAAAGAAAAGAAAAGAAAAGAAATAAAATAAAATAAAATAAAATAAAATAAAATAAAATAAGCAAAGCCAGCGCTGGGGGCAAGTGAAGGGAAGCTTCGCCCCAAAAGCACTGCCTGGTGCCGTCAACCCGGCGGCCCTGAAGATTTGAACCCTGAGGGCAAAGAATATTTGCTGAATGTTTTGTCCTCCCTACCGGCAGGAGCTCAGGACTTACGGAGCCGGGGAGCCGCGCCTGCGGGAGCTCCTCACGCCTGGTTTCCGAAGGCCGTTCAGGGCTGACTGTGCCTTGGAGGTTATTGAGCCAAATTCATTCTCCTAAGTCGCGTGAGCCCCCAAAAGAATCCCTTAGCATAATAAACAGTCGCTCAAATGGGGACCCCTCGCTCCACCACTCTATTTCCCAGAGACCTTGATAACAAGGTTAGCGGGATGCCCGTGCAAATGCAATTTTCAAGGTCTGGAGAGTAATCAAATGAAATGAGATCTCATCCTCCTTAAGAAGCCCATCGGTGTCCCTAACAGGCCAGCGGCGTCCTTCTGATAGAGCTGTTGATCCAGCAGTGGTCGCGGGGCCCATTCACATCGATTTGCTTATAATTAGGGGGTGGACAGATGCAGGGCCCTGCGCTGAGGCAGCGTCACTGCTTTCCGGGAACCCCGTTCCGGGAGCCACGTCCGGGCTCCTAGTGGGTTTGGCCTTTGGACTCGGAGCATCCCCGGGCCCAGGTTAGCAGCCTCAAAATGTTTTGTCTAGTTGCGTTCCTATGGGAAATTTGGGAAATAAGAGGAAAAGGGTAAGAAGATAAAAAAGTACTCAGAGTGCATCATCTGCTCGTCCTGATGTCTAGCCCGCGTTCCCGTTTTGAAGGCTCCCACGTTCAGGGACACAGATCTGAATGTCACACAGAATCGGGGCTAGGCCGCATGTTTCCATATTCTGCTGTATTTAGCATTATATTAAGCGTGTTTTCCTATCTCATTAGATGTCCTTAGAAAAACATCATTTAAAGGTTCTGTCTAAAAAAATAATAAAATAAAATAAAATAAAATAAAATAAAATAATGCAATGCAATGAAATAAAATAAAATAAAATAAAATAATAAAATAAAATAAAATAAAATAAAATAAAATAAAATAAAATAATAAAATAAAATAAAATAAAATAAAATAAAATAAAATAAAATTTCTGTCTAGGGCAGCCCGGGTGGCTCAGCGGTTTAGCACTGCCTTCAGCATGATCCTGGAGACCTGGGATCGAGTCCCACATCGGAGTCTCTGCATGGAGCCTGCTTCTCCCTCTGCCTGTGTCTCTGCCTCTCTCTCTCTCTCTCTGTGTCTCTCATGAATAAATAAAATATTAAAAAAACAAATTATAAACATTTAAAAAAATAAAAGTTCTGTCTATAGGGACGCCTGGGTGGCTCAGTGGTTGAGCGTCTGCCTTTGGCTCAGGCCCCAGGGTCCTGAGATCGAGTCCTGTGGGAAGCCTGCTTCTCCCTCTGTCTGTGTCTCTGCCTCTGTCTCTCTGTGTCTCATGAATAAATAAATAAAATCTTAAAATAAAATTTATAAAAAAATAAAAGTTCTGTCTATAATACTAGCTCGAGTGGATTTAAATATTAAATTTCTAGACGTGTTTTTATTTTTTGTTATCATAAAAATACACTGATGCACATCGTCACACAAAGCTAATTTCCTATCCTTCCGATTATTTCCTTAAAATAGGCTCCTGGAAACTTCTATAAGTAGCTGTGTCAGAGGAAAAAGGCCTATTACAGATCATCACGTTGCTTCCATGCAGAGTCACGCGTCGGCTCCGTATATAGCATGAAATACTGGCGTTCCCTCCTACAGAGGGTCTGTCCCCAGAAGAGATGAGGTTCTTGGGTAGGTGGATGCGGTTAGTGCCACTTTTTGCCTTTCTGTTATGGAAGCGAGAATATTAAAATAAGACTCATTTCTTTTTTTTTTTTTAAAGATCGTATTTATTTATTTATTTGAGCCAGAGAGCCAGAGAGCACCAGCAGGGAGAGGGAGAAGCAGGCTCCCGTGAAGCAGGAGCCCGATATGGATGGACACATCCCAGGACCCGGGGATTGTGACCTGCGCTGGAGGCAGACACTTGACCGACTGAGCCCCCCAGGCGCCCCCAAAATAATACTTTTAGTTCCCTTTTATTGAGCACTTACTATATATCAGGTACTAAACTAAGCACTTTTTCTGATGTAATTTCTACAACCTCATGAAGAAAACACTATTTTTTTCTAGGTTGGTTGGTAACATTCGCTCACAATTCTTCCTTCCTTTATTTGGAAGACGCCCCCGTCGGTTGCCAGCAGACTCTCTGGATGTGCTCTTTGAGGAAACATCTGCTTCTTTTCTGTTTGTTCGCCAACTTGCTTGATTGTTTGCCTTTGGGTTTTGGTTTTGGGGGTTTTTTTGTTGTTATTTTTGGCCGGGTTTCTGCTCATTCTCTTCCACTTCTACACTCAGGCACAGCAAGTCGGCCCCAGCTAGCCATTAGTCCTCAAATAAGGAGGCTCAAGAGGGAGACACACGCTCGGATCTCTCTCTGGAGCTCAGCCAGCTGATGCCCGCCAGCCATGTGCAAACTACACACCCATGGGTGAGACATGAATGATTGTTAGTACGAGTCAATGAGATTTGGGGATGTTTGTTACGCAGAATCATTACGACAAAGCTTACTTAGAGCAACTTTGCTTGTCAATTGGGAAAATGAGGGGCACCCGAGCGGCCCAGCGGTTGAGCATCTGCCTTCAGCTCAGGGCATGACTCCAGGGACCCGAGATCGAGTCCCGCTTCGGGCTCCCCGCAGGGAGCCTGCTTCTCCCTTGGCCTGTGTCTCTGCCTCTCTCTGTGTGTCTCTCATGAATAAATAAATACAATAAAAAAATAAGGAAAATGAACCTCAGAAATATGAATTATGTCAAACTAACATAGAAATAAATGCAAGAGCTCCGACTCAAACTCACGCCTGCCCTCGTCCTGGAGGCGGTATCCACAGTGGTTAGTGCATACGAACAAGGTGTCGTGACTTTTGTATCTTGAGTAAAGCTGTAGGTAGCTGTGACCTAGGGTCCTGGTCCTTTAACCACAGACAAGCGGTAGACTTAGAGCAGAGACTAGACCAAAAAGCAGCCTGTTTGAAATGACTGGCCCACGTACATAATTTATTACAATGACCGATTCATGTAATTTGTGAAAACTAATACCAAAGTCTGGTGCTTCATGCAAAAAAAAAAAATCATATTTATGAGCACGAGCTAGGGAATCACACTGCTCGGTTTTGAATTCCGGCTCCATCACTTACGAGTTTTTTGATTTTAGGTAAACTGATGAAACATCTCTTTGACTCGGTTCCTTCATCTGTACAGTTTGATAATAAGAATATATTTTTTTCCTACAAAAGAGATGAACATTAAATGAAATAAAGCTTTGAATACATTGAAGGATGTTTGGCATCCAGTAAGCGCTCAATAAATATCAACTATTCACTGGCTTGACTATCCACCTTGGCTTATCTTTTCTGCTAATGGAATCTGTTGACAGTTTCATGGTTATGGTGTGAGGGTTTCCGGACATAAATAAGTCATATTTCTTTATTAGACATTGGCATTCCTTATTAGTAGGGTTGGACATTGGACATCAGTAATGGGTGTAGCTGGGACTTTGTCCGTAAGATGTTTAAAATCATGTTTCAATCCTATCTTAAATTTTGCTTTTGCCGGGCAGCCCCGGGGGCTCAGTGGTTTAGCACCTGCCTTCAGCCCAGGGCGTGATCCTGGAGACCCGGGATCGAGTCCCACATCGGGCTCCCTGCATGGAGCCTGCTTCTCCCTCTTTCTCTCTGTCTCTGTCTCTGTCTCTCTCTCTGTCCCTCTCTCTGTGTCTCTCATGAATAAATAAATAAAATTTATAAAAAAAAATTTGCCTCTGCCAAAAAGTCTCGTATTTCCATGAGCTTGCACACAGCGTAATATTGATTGATACACGTTAGGATTTCCATCTGCCCCTTTCTCCTTGAATTCCACCTGTGAAAGCCTCCGATTTACATATCTTGCAAAATTTTTATGTTGAGAGCGTTAGGGTCTTAAAACTGAGGACACAAAGAAATGAACAAGAGAGAAAGCGATGCCTTTGGCCTGGAGATTGTAGGCGGCACAGATTTATGGCTGTAACCAGTGTCAGCATCAGCGAAGAGTCAGCAGGGTGGTCTGCAAAAGTTAGCTCAGAGTCTTGGGGAGCCTGGGGTCCAGCTGAAGCTCAGCATGTTCTACGGGGGGAAGAGTCGTGGAAAGTGGCTAATTTTGCTGATTGGGTCAGATGCCCGGCCCTGCTGTGAGTTAGTGCTTGAGTTATTCTGAGGGAACGATGCTGCTTGCTGCTGACCTGAGCGTGGTTCGGGGCCTTGCCTGCACTTGCTGCACGCTCCTTCAGCTGCTGGGGGCAGAGACTCACACACGGGGCTCTCCTTGCCCCAAACCTGGGTTTGCTCCTGGTGATACATGAAGAGCAGCCGAGGGGAGATGCCATAGGCAAGGGCCCTAGAAGTCAAAAAGGGGGTTGGTGCCCACCACCAGCTTATAGAGAGGAGAAGAAAATCTCCCACTTGGCTGCCATCGCGTGGCAGTCCGAGGCTCTGTGGTTGTCATCTGTGTGCCTGGTCCGCCTGCCAGTCCTGCCGTAGGGCTTGCTCATCACCCCTAGGTCCTCAGTCGGTGTTCGCCTTAACTCTCTCCAAGACAGAGGAGTGTGTCGCATCCAGTGCTGCTTAGAAAGAGTCACAGGGATACAGAATCTCGGAGTAGAGAGAGCTCGGGAGGTAGCTGTTGCAGGTCTTCCAACACGGAGTTAGCCAGACTCTTGTTTGCAAACTCGTCGTGTGAAAGAGCTCACTGTGCGCTGATGCAATTAGTTCTATTGATGAGCAGCTCTGCGTGTGCTTAAAAGGTTTTTTTTTTTAAATTATTTTACTATTATAGGGGATCCCTGGGTGGCTCAGCGGTGTCGCGCCTGCCTTTGGCCCAGGGCTCGATCCTGGAGTCCCGGGATCGAGTCCCACGTCGGGCTCCCAGCATGGAGCCTGCTTCTCCCTCCTCCTGTGTCTCTGCCTCTCTCTCTCTCTCTCTCTCTCTCTCTCTGTCTATCATAAATAAATAAATAAATCTTTAAAATAAAATAAAATAAAATAAAATAAAAATTATTTTACTCTTATACTGAGTGGGAATTTGCCTCCTGTTTAATAAAGTGAAGGGAAGAAGAAGACGTCCCTGGCACCGTAGACAGACACATCCTTTGCTCCCTCCCCCATTGATTCTCATTACAGATGAGTCCTTGGGCACAATAAATAGGACCTCGGTGGGACTTGGGACCGATGAGAAGATGCTGCGTCTAGCTTTGCTAGGAGGAAGAAGTTTGGTCTCCAATTATTTCACCTTGAGGTCAAGGGTATTTCAAGCTTGAGCCGTTCTAAAAATGACCCGATGTAGTAACACCACCAGATGCAAAGTTTTAAATAAATATTTAAAATCCTGGGACACCTGCGTGGCTCAGCGGTTGAGCATCCGCCTTTGGCTCAGGGCGTGACCCCGGGGTCCCGGGATCGAGTCTGGCCTCGGGCTCCCAGCATGGAGCCTGATTCTCCCCCTGCCTGTGTCTCTGCCTCTCTCCGTGTCTCTCATGAATAAATAAATAAAATCTTTAAAAAGTATATTTAAAATCCTCCCATTATAAAACATTTATCATGATCGCTCTCTCAGTGGTCATGGAACGAGAGGATGAGCTTGTCTTAATGGAGTATTTCATGTAACCATCCTTCCATTTGCCTTGATACTGGCAGGTGCGCAAGCTGAATGGCTGAGGCCACTGATGAGCACATCCTAGCACGCACCCATCTCCCCGCGTCGAGGGCGGGAGCGAAGGGGACTTTCCCCCATTGGCCTTGGAGCCAACGTGAGCAGCACCTCCCCATCCCGCCCCTGTAGCGTGGTGGTCAGGGCAGGGTCCCGGCGTCAGTTCGGTGGGAGCTGGGGGAAGCATCCACTCACCGGTGGGATGGAAAGTGATAAGTGTTCAAATACGCCCTGAACTTTAACTTCTAGGCTTTGAGCTCATCTCTATCAGTCTCCAGCAAAGGTCACGGGCTGAGACAGCCGCTAAAATAAATGCGTTTTGGAGACCATGGCAGCATAGCAAGCCTGGAGACTCCCAAGGGCCCCCCGTCCCCACACTTCCAATCATCAAACATCCCGAGTCTTAGAAATCGGATCACCGGGTTCACGACAGCCTCATATAAAACGTGCATCTCAGGTCAGGCTGATCCGATTTAAATATCTCGGTGCCTGGCATTCTCCACTTGACATCGTGAAGACAAATGTAATGGAACCAAGATTAAACTACGAGGATGACAGGGGACGATGGCACCTTGAATATATTAAAAAAAATCACGCGTGTTCCAGGGTCACGCACTTAATCTGAAACATCCCCGTCCCCCGTTCCACCCCCGCGGCCGGCAGCTCTGCAGTATTTAGATTAAATAAGTAAACAGGAAAGAGCCAACGCGCGCCTTTGCCTCCCGCAGAATATCAGTGGTTTTGTCTGTTTGTTGGCTTTTGCTTTTAGGAACGTACCTGTACCGGCAAGGGGGGTCACGCAGAAGGTGGAGGGAATTGCTCTCTGCTGGGATCCTAAGCCCACGTAGGAGGGCAGGGCCACGGCATCAGGTCCCAGCTCCGCCGCCGTCCTCATCCGACACTCAAGGGGGGCGATAAAGGGGAAAGGAGAAAAAATGAGTGGGAAACACCAGAAAGGGAGACAGAGCACGAGCCACCCCTAACTCTGGGAAACGAACTAGGGGTGGTGGAAGGGAGGTGGGCGGGGGGTGGGGGTGACTGGGTGACGGGCACTGGGGGGCACTTGGTGGGATGAGCACTGGGTGTTATTCTGTATGTTGGCAAATTGAACACCAATAAAAAATAAATTTATTTAAAAAAGGGGGGTGGAGCAGAGGGGAGACATTTCCTTGGGGCTTTACGGGTTTCCAGGAGGGCCGCGCGGGGAATGCTGTCCCACGTCCACACCACGTGGGGCACCAAGGCTCCCTACTGAGGGGTATTCATCGCTGCCCACTCCTGGCCTTGACCTGGGGGGTCAAGTAAGCGAGAAGCTAGAGCGAGGGTAGTCTCCGGGGTACGTCTTCCTCTCTCCCTCTGTCCCTACGTCCCATCAGCTCCGCGTCCTGGCCTAGGTGGCACCTGGGGCTGTGCTCCCACCTCCTCTGATCAGGCCCAGCAGAGGTGGGCAGAGAGGGCCAGCCCTGGAGGTCTCGGACGGCTCAACCTGAGGTTCCAGGGGCACCTGGGCTCCCTTCTCCCGTTGGCCGCTTTCCGGCTGGGTTCTGACTCGTACACCTGGAAAGGTCCTGAGCTTCTCTTCTGCTGACTCACTTGGTGCTTCTCCAGTGGGTTTTGCTGTCTGCGGGAGCCACGCGGGGTGTGCGGCGAAGTCGGGGACGATGACGACCCTGCCCTGCCCTTGGGGGACTTACAGCCCACGGCGGGGCCCCGATCAGCACAGAATAAGGCTGAGTGGGAGAAATCACGCACTCGGGGGCCACGGAGAGCCTGTCAGACTATCGGGGCGAACGAGGACTTGGTGCAGGAGCCGGACTCCGTCCAGAAGCCTGGGCCGGGCCAGTTCCGGGCTTGTCCACGATGCTTCCTCGTCCCCTTCCAGCCACCACGGGGCTCCGCGGATGCAACCCTCACGCCGCAGGGACAGACGGCCGCGAAAGGATGTTATCTGGGGAGCAACGGAACCGTGGATGGTTCTGCATGTTTTCCCCCCACGCCCAGGCAAGGGTGCAATCAAGGCGGAATGGGGTGAACTTGGAATCAAACTGTGGGACGTCTGAGGACACGGTCAATACTCCTCCCTTCCCTCCTGTGGTCGCACACGCACACACCATGTTTGATAAAAAGATTCATTGACTTCGTGTTTTTAAAACTCGGTGACATTTCTCAAAAGATTGAATCGTGCCATAAAGAGGCTGGGATTGGGGATCCCTGGGAGGCTCAGCGGTTAAGCGCCTGCCTTGGGCCCAGGGCGTGATCCTGGAGTCCCGGGATCGAGTCCCACGTCGGGCTCCCTGCATGGAGCCTGCTTCTCCCTCTGCCTGGGTCTCTGCCTCTCTCTCTCTCTGTGTCTCTCATGAATAAATAAATAAAATCTTGAAATAAAAAAAAATTTAAAAAAAAGAGGCTAGAGCTTGAAAAGAAAAGGAAAATAAAATTTCAATTTTTTTTTTTTCTGGACGTGGATTATTATAGGAGAGACAGTGTGGCTCAGTGGTCAAGCCTGTTGGCAAGTGCTCTGCGTTTAAATCCCCCTTCGTCTGCCTGCCTTGTGACCTTAAGCAAAGCTATTGTAGCTCCCTGCCTCAGTTTCCCCACCTGCAATGTGGGATCGGTCACAGTACCTATCTGGTAGGGCGGCGGTATGGATCCAAGAAGGAAATGTGTGTGGGATTGAGGGTGGCCCTGGCCCAGGACGAGGGTGACGGCTGCGCCAGCTGTGGCTCCAGTGCCACGGGAGAGCCCTTAGGGTGCGGCCCACAAGGACCACGCGCCGTGTCCGAGGTCATGACCGTGCTGGACGCAGGGAGGCACGAATTCACAGAGTGGAGCTGGAATAAAACCGCTGATGGGCTTTGTGTGACAGCGAGGAGATCGGGACTCGGAGAGGGGAAGCGCAGCCCGCAAAAAATGCCAGCTGTGCCCGCTGCGGACGCTCCCCGCCCGCCCCGGCTCCAGGGCCTCCGGGCTGAGGACCCGCCAGACGTGCCGCAGTCGAAGCCAGGCCCTCCCGCGGGAATCGGGACCACGGCCGGCGCGGGGCTCCCTGGGAGGACAGTCGTCCCCGCACAGGGGAGGACGGGCCCGGGGCGCTGAGCAGACCCGCCGTGGCCGAGGCCGCCCCTGGGCCGCTGCAGCCTGTGCGCTTTGTTTGTGCGGCTTCGGGGCGGTTATTTCACAAGAAGGAAACGTCTTTGGCCTCCTTCACGCTCTCTAAGTGGACACTTGGTTCGCAGCGGGGAGCAAGGCTGCTTCCCCACGACGCACAGAGCGACGATCGGGGGCATTTCAGTACCGCGGGGGCCGCTGTCCCAAGGCGGCTTACCTCGGGCTTGAGCCTCTCATTTATTGTTTTTTCAAAAGGCAAACGGGTTTCCGTGGTACCAGGAAGCTTGGGATTAGCTGCTCTGTTCCCATGAAAGTAACTACGGGCACCGCGTGCTTCCCGCTTCCCCCTCTGTGCGGCGAGCCCAAGGCCCGGCGCCCGTCCCCGCGCCCGTCATCGTGCCTGTCATCGTGCCCGTCCCCGTGCCCGTCATCGTGCCGGGCTCCCGGCTGTGCCCGCAAGCTGGGGGGCCCGGCGACCCCGGGGGTCCTGCTGCGGCCTTCGGGCCACCGGGGCTTCAGACCCTGAGCTGCCAAGATGCATCTTAACACGTCGTGGTAACAAGGGACATCTCGACGATCCAGACAGACCAACCGAGAGACGGAGAGACAGACAGAGACAGAAACAGAGAGACAGAGAGGGAGGGAGGGAGGGAGTTTCTTGGAGGAGGACAGAGAACAGGAACAGGTTTGTTTGCACAGGCGGCCGGTGGGCTGCGGGCAAGACCCCTGGGGCTCCTCACGGTCAAGGCCAAGGATTTCCCGCAGGACCCTGTGCCGCGGCTGCAAGCCTCAGAGTCTCGGGGGAGGACCCCTGAACGGCCCAGCCCGGGAAGGTGCCTGCGCGGGATCCAGCTGCTGGCTGGCCGCACAGCCGTGTCCCTGGGCAAGGGCATGGCTGGGCCCCCCAGCAGCCTCCAAATGCATTAGCTGCCCCAAGGTGCAGACGCAGCCCCAAAGCCCTCCTGACACGAAGCTGTTGGCCCTCGGTTGCCCCAGCTCTGCACCCCTTCCAGCCGCGGGGCTCCCGGTGGCCTGGGTGCCACCTGCTAGGCTCCCCACCACGTGGAGTCCGGCTGTCCCCACGGCCACCTGCCCCTGCCCTGCTTCTGCCCTAGCCCGGCCCCTCTCGGGGGTCACTGCCTCACTCCCCTGCCAGGGCTTTGTGGGATCAGCTCCCAAGTGAGCCATGTCCTCTGACACCCTCGATTCGGGGCTCGCTCCCGGGAGCACAGACCCACCAAGCGCCCTGAGCTGCACTGGGGGCTGCTCCATCCTCTCCCGGCAGGAGCAAGCCACCCCCCCGCACCCGGCCTGCCCGGCGGAGCCCCCCACGTGAGCCCAGTCCCATCCCCCCGGCCTCCCCCCCATTCCCCCTCCCCGTGGGACCCCGTGGAGCACCAGGTGCATGGACTGTTCCAGGACGCGAGCTCCTGAAGGAGCTGAGGAATGATCAGGCCCGGCAATTCCCCTCCAGGGGCGCCCGGGGGCTCCAGGTGGAGCATCTGCCTTCAGCCCAGGGCGTGACCCCGGGGTCCCAGGATCGAGTCCCGCCTCTGGCTCCCTGCAGGGACCTGCTTCTCCCTCTGCCTGGGTCTCTGCCTCTCTCTGTGCCTCTCATGAATAAATGCATAAAATATTTTTTAAAAAAGCAATCTCCAGTTCTCCGTGGGCCGAGGGACTCTGCTCTTCAGGGACAATCCGGCCCGTTCTGAGGGCCGTGGCAGGCGTATCCCAGCCCTACTATTTCTCTGTAGCCCGAGGACTTCTCACGGCAGCTTCCAGCGACTCCCGCCTCCTCCAGGAGCACAGGCTGCTTTAGTTCCCCGCGGGGCCGCCCAGGCCAGCCCTCCTCCCGGCAGCTGGGGCGCCGTGGGATGGTGCCCTGCCCCCCCCCCGCCCCTAACAGCAACGCGTGTCCCAAGGGCCGCAGCGAGGCTGAACCCCAGTTTCCCGTGGTCTGCTCCTTCACCCACCCCTGCTGGCCTCCCCCTCCCGGCTTCTCCGTTGCTTCCCCGTCGGCGGCACCTCCTGGTGCTAGTGCTCACGGATCCGCCTCCAGGCCCATCTAGGACCATATGGGACTGGCCTCTGCGGAAAGCTCCCTCACAGCCTAAGCGATGATTGAGGGAAATTTCCGGTCGGTGTGCATGGGATCGACCGTATGGGATCGAATTTATCTCCTGTATGGAGCCAGCTTCTGGGTTCTCCTTCTTCTTCTTCTTTTTTTTTTTAAACATTCCTTGGTTTTGCTCTTTTTTTTTAAAGATTTGATTTATTTTTATTTATAATAGACCGAGAGAGAGAGAGAGAGGCAGAGGCACAGGCAGAGGGAGAGGCAGGCTCCTTCTTCTTTTTTTTAAAAATTTTCTTCTTTTCTTCCAGTGCAATGTGCTTTCATCCATGCAGAACATTATTTTACAAGACAGAAAATATTTTCCCAGGAAGGGGTAAATCAGGATGCAACAGTGGAGCCTCTTCTCCTGTGATCACCGGCACGCCACCCGGCCGCGCCCCGACGCAGGGCCCCTTCTGCTGGCAGGTGGGCCCGGATGGGTCCGACGCTATCCGGAGCGGCGGCAGCCCCGGCGCTCGGGGGATGGACCCTCCGGCTTAGCACCTGGAGGCCCGGCTTGGCGCCCACGGAAGCCCGTCCCGCCGGCAAGGCCGGGAGCTCTGGGTGCAGGTGCAGTCGCCCGGGGCTGGTCCTGGACAACGACATTCCCTCCCTGGTGTCTCCGTGACCCGATGTGCAGGGAGGACAGGCTGCCCGGGGCACAGCCGGCGGGGGAACGAGCAGCACACGTGTCCTGGTTCCGCTCTCAGCCTGTGCTTAGGATTCATTCGCTCAAGCGGACCCGGCCGCTGTGAACCGCCTCCCAAGTTGACATGAGACCAGGGCACACGCGGAGGCTGCACGTCAAGACCGTCCTGGGCTGTCCTGGCTGTTCTGCAGCTGCAGAGCCTCGAATCACGTCGCGTGACAGCAGCTCTCAGACACTTGGAAGCACTTTGAGATTCGACAAAAGGCCCGTAGCCGCTCCCGCCCCGGACAGGTGCACTTAGGCCGACGTTCAGCATCCCGCATGCGGCGCCCCGGGGTGACCTCAGCCTCAAACGCTTGCTCAGGGACTCACCAGCGGCCCATGGCTCTCCGGCTGAGGCCTTGCTCTTTTCCCCGTTCGTCGCTGCGCTCGTTTCCAGAGCAGAGTCAGCCCGAATGCTCCTGCCGAGGCGTAGGATGCACAAGCTCTGCATGTAGGGAGAGACGAGAGGCTGGGCCAAGAGCGTCAGACCTGCTTGCACACAAACTCACTGCCTGTGTCTCCGGGTGGATGCGACTTCAACAGTGAGTCCAATGTGTCCCCCCCCTTTAGGCTGAGCTTCAGAAACTTTATTATTTTTCTATTTTATGCTTTTAAGGTTATTAAAGGCAGAGCGCACAAGGGGGTACAAGCCAGGGGAGGAGCAGAGGCGGAGGGAGAAGCAGGCTCCCTGCTGAGCCGCGCGCCATGGGCGGGACTCGATCCCAGGACCCCGAGATCATGCCCTGAGCCCAAGGCAGACGCTTAACCCAAGAGCCACCCACGTGCCCTATCTCAAAACCTTCAAATTCAAGAAACAGACCTTGAAATCCAAGAACTGTAGGTATTCATGTCCTTGCGAGTTAGAACGATGTTGGCGCCACGTATTGCTTTTCATTGGTCTTTTGCTGTTGCTGTTGTTGGAAAAATGTTTATTTTTTGTTGTTATAACGTCTGTGTTTCTTCCAGATGTTTAATGTTCCTCCTTCTGATTCCCTGCGCATGCATTCATATTGGTTTTTACTAATTTACTATGAATATTTGTTTTTCACACGTCGTCAGATGCGGTTCATACACGTTTGAGGATTACACACTTCTCCTGAGAGTGGCCAGCCGGCCTCCCGTGACCAGGAGCTGCAGAATACGTATAATCTCCGACCGTCCGTAATGGTCCCGATGCTCCAGTTCTTCTGAGAGCTTCTCCTTGATGTTCTGAGCTGATCCCGAGCTTCCCGGAATCACTTCCAAGGCAAATCACTTGCCCTTGACTCCCGGGTCCTCTGGGGGCTTATCAGAAAATCTGTGGGGTTTTTTTGTTTTTTGTTTTTAAACAAACATGATCTTTGTCCTGAAGGGGATGCTGGTCGTGTGACCCGTCGCTCGTTACAGATTTTCTGTCTCATTTAATTCTCATCACAGCCCCATGAGGCAGGCATCACTTTCTCCACGTGTCGTGCGAAGAGGCTGAGACTCAAGCGTGCGCCTCCCTCTTCCCCAAGGCCACACGGAGAGTGCATGGAACCTGACCTCCGCTCTTGCTCAGTCCTGTTTTCCCACCAGCCTTCCCTCCTCCCTGGCCTGGGGGCTCTACTCCTTACCCCTGTGGGTTCCTGAACAAGCTACCTTTTGTCCTGGTTCTGCTTTCCCACCATCCCACGTACTCCAAGTTTCGGAGCCTCGGCCACCCCCGGGTGCCTGACCGCTCACGGCCTGGAGGGCAAAGCCCCTTTTATGGGTTTTATGGGTTAAGATAATCGCTGTCTACGCAATGAATCTTGTATGTACCCAACTGTCTATTTAATGAGACATCATCTGTGTAGCAGGAAACGTATCCTTTAAGACGAACCCTAGACTCCGCACATCATCTCTTCCCGGCCCCCAAGGAGGCCCAAGAGGAGAACATTGACATTTTACAAGCCAAATCTTCATTCTTTGCACTGGTTGATCAGGAATCTGTCTCTGTGCTGTGCTTGCTCATTAGGCCCCAACACGCGCACGCGTGCACACGCTCCCAGCACGCTCCCCTTGGGGTTGCACCATCCAGACGGCACATGCAGGGCATTAGCATTTGATGAGCCACCCACCTAGACAATGCAGCTGAGGACACTTGCATCACTTACCTAGACACCTCAGGTGCAGGTAAGAAAGGGGCACAGCATGCAAACTCATGCCAGAGCTACGGCCCCAGCAGCTTTCCCAACTTCAGCGTATTTCCAGTATTGCATTTTCTGACTCTGGCCCGGGGCCCACACCAACAGAGCAGGACAAGAGGGAAGGTAGAGTTTGGGGACTGGCTTTTCCTGCCCCTTACTCAGGACCCACAACCAGAAGTCTGGAACTCTGAGTTCCATGAGGATAGGGGCAGAGACCCCAAACTTCTACTGCCTCCATATTAATAAAATTTGCAATTACTGGATTCGTGCTGTGTTGTAAGTACTTTCACAAATATTAACTTATTTAATCCTCGGTATCCCTGATTTATGGATATGGATGGGGGAACAGGTGTAGTTACGTGATGTGCTTTGCACCCCCCGGCTTGAACGCGGAGGATCGTCAGTTGTTCTCCTGCCTGGGGATACACGTGGGGAGCTTCCTGAGGCTCCTCTTGCCCACGGACCCCTTCCCTCACCAGCTGACTTTTGAGGATCCTTTTTGCCAACAAAACTCTTCAAGGCACGGTTTGGGAGTCCCCCGGAAAGTCAGATTATGGTAGTTTGCTCGAATAAGAGAGGACGGAACTCAACTTCTGCTAGATACGTCTCCTAACCCGGCTCCATACCCCCCGGTAACAATGCAGCGAGGGGAGAAGAAGGAAACCGATGCTTATGGAGCGGACAGGACGTGCCAAGCATCTGATCTTCAGGTAAAAGCCAACTCCTTGGTCTATGCCAGGGATTGGCGAACTACGGCATGTGGGCCGGATCAGTCCCGCTGCTTGCTTCTGTAAATAAAGTTTTATTGGAACACGACCACAGCCCTTCACTTCCTTGTCGTCTGTGGTTGCTTGCACGTTACAGCAGGAAAGCTGAGCAACCGGAATAAAGACTGTGCGGCCAGCAAAATCTAAAGTACTTACTATCTGACCCTCTACAGAAAATTTCTGCCAAACCCTGATCCTTGCAAATCACCCGTAAGGTGCGTATTATTTTATAGACAAGAAAACTGAAGTTCGGAGACGTTAAAGGTTAGGTCCAGACCACCCAGACCACGGCAGAGCCATGACTTATGCCTTCAAGTGGTTGCTTCTCCCATAAATGATATGACAGCCTGGTGCTTCTCAAGATGTCCCGGGGGTGGGGGGGACCTGCCCCTGCCCACGCTCCCCACAGGCCTGCTCCTCTAGTCCGGAGCCTAGTTACATCGAGCATTCTGGTAGCTGCTGAATTCTGCTCGGACGTCCCCCTCTCTGGGCTGCTCTGGCCACTGTCTTGTTCCACCGTTACCAGGAACATAGCTCGTCTTCCCTACGGGGGTCCTGTTCACCGACGGCGCAGGGGCACAGTCTATCCCGTTGGGGACAAGCAGTGACAGCCTGTACCATTGCTTCAGAAATTACCAAGAAGAAAGCGGTGATTAAATTTTTGGCTTCTTTTGTTTTTCTTCTTCTTCTTCTTTAGTGTTGATTTCAGGCTGTCTCCCCGAACAGCACATTTGTGGGAACCTCAGCAAGCTAATTTGTTTTTTTTTTGTTTTGTTTTTTTGTTTGTTTGTTTGTTTGTTTTTCAGCAAGCTAATTTGAAGAAGAGCAATGATTGGAGGCATACCTGAGTCCTTGCTCCTCACCGACACCTCACACGTGACCTCCTAATACTCCAACGTGGCCAATGGGGAGTCCCAACGTCACCACCGACAATAGGCACAAAGCCTGCTTCCTCACCAAAACCTTTCCTCTGTCTCGGACTCTGAAGACCACCCCCATTGAGGCTTCTCCTCTCGGGTCTCACACCTTCCACTTTCTCCGAGGTGGTTTTCACTTAGCTGAGTAGTACACTCAACGGTGAAGTGTACTTTTTTTTTTAAGATTTTATTTATTTATTCATGAGAGACAGAGAGAGAAGCAGAGACACAGACAGAGGGAGCAGCAGGCTCCATGCAGGGAGCCCGACGTGGGACTCGAACCTGGGACTCCAGGATCACACCCTTAGTTCCACATTCTCACCAAACTTGGTAATCTGGTGTTTTAAAAGTATCATTGTTTTGGAAAAATAAAAATAAAAATAAAAAAATAAAAGTATTGTTGTTTTGAAAAGATTCAAGGTCTCTCTTATAACAATACCCATTGTACTACTTTTATCTATGGAACTTTTAGAAGAAAACAAAGTTGAAATTAGAGAAAACTCTTCGGTTTATGACCACATGGGAGTCCTCTCTCATGTTGGGGGAAAGCCCCCAGTGGGTGCCTATTTGCTGCAGTTGACAAAGCAGCAAATCATGGGTCTGTCTCCTGGAGGAAACCTTCGGAGAATACCAAAACGCAGCGCACCAGCCTTCTAGGGAAGATGGATTCCGTTAAATGGAAGGTTTAGTAATATGATGGATTTTGATCTGCACAAGGAAGCCTGAAGTTAGAGTTGGGACTAGCTGTCTCAGCCTGGGTCACCCCAGACACCAGCGCACGGGGAGCCAGGGACGTTGCGTTATCAGTCAGGACACCGGCATCAGCACCTGTATTCGTCCCCTGGAGAACGTGGAGGTTCAGCGTCTTATAGGCCACACAAGCCCGGGGAGGAAGGGCTGGAGCACTCGCCCAGCAGCTTCTCTGTCTGCGTCATCAGTTCGAGGCTGTTTCCTACCTGCACAGGAATGGTCAGAGATAAGAAGTCCTCGGACAGGAAGTCATGGGGGTAACACGCCCCCAACAGACTTTGCCTTCATAGAGGCACAGTGGGGCACCAACAGCCTCTGCTTCTGCGGCCTCCACCACCACTCCTACCACCTTGTGCTGAATACATGGTTCAGCAAAGTAGATTCCCACCTCTCAGAAGCCACGCTGACTACTAACGGGACAACTGTGGGCATCCGGGGGGCATCCCTCGGGAGCGGGATGGCATGAAATACCTTCCTGGGTTCAGACAGGTTCCCAGTGGCTCCACTGTACACGCCTGAAATCTTTCCATCAGCTCCAGAGGGCTTCTTGGAGCCCTGAGGCCTACCCTCTGCACCTCATGTGTGCTTTTACTCATTTCTGGGAGAGAAAAACCACCCTGAAGCCCAAATAGCACCCGTCAGAGGCCCAGCGGAATGGAAGGCTGCCGCCACCGTCTGCAGAGCCGCTCTGCCCCGCTGGGCTGTGCGCTGGTGGGTGACAGGCTGATGAATCTCCTCCCTGCCGTGGTGAAACAGAAATTCACTCCGTCTCCAGGCCAGATGCTTGTTCACCCACACCGAAAGCTGAAACACCCCACCAGGACTCTAAAGTCAGGATTTCATTTCAATGGGAGTTTCAAAACCCTGCCCTGGGCCCTGAAACACATCAATTGTCTCCTCTCAGGACGGAGGAAGGCAAGGTCTCCAGAGGCCAGAAACAGAGCTCCGATGCACATAGATTTGAGAGCCTGGTGTTTTTTGTAGGATTTTTGGGGAAAACAACTTATGTTTGCATAGCTTCAGAGGTTGCCAGGGTGTTTTACGGTCACTGCGCTGGGGCTGACATGGAGTCCCCATTCTCTCTTAATGGGGATGGTCAGGATGGCGACACTGACCACCTTATGCTGGACACTTCCTGTAAACCTAGACCCTTTCTTCTCAGCCCTACTGAGCCCTACTCTCAGGCTTCATTTCCAGGATGCCAGAAGCGATTAGGCCTCACACTGAGGACGCAGGGCAGGTAGAGCTATTCACTGCATTCTCCCGAGGGCAGACATTATTACAGCCCTGAGCTGGGAAACAGACTCCTCCCTTGTCCTTCTTCAACACACCTTTCTAGGCAGCCACAACCAATCAATCAGGTTGTGCAAACACATTAAATTTGTTTTCCTGATTTTTTTTTTTTGCTGTTCAAACTAGTACCTGTAAAGAGCATCATGGGACCCGGATAATGGCTCTGCCCTTCACAGACCCTTTGCCATATATGTTAAACGCATGTATTAATAAGAAGAATCCATCCATCTCCAATATTCAACATTCATTGGATAAATTGTTTTATTAGACATTTACTGTGTTCCAAGGACTGTGCTAACATTATGAGTTTTCAAAAGGAGTGGGATAGGGATGCCTGGGGGGCTCAGCGGTTGAGCATCTGCCTTTGGCTCAGGGCGTGATCCTGGGATCCAGGATCGAGTCCCACGTCGGGCTCCCTGCGTGGAGCCTGCTTCTCGCTCTGCCTGGGTCTCTGCCTCTCTCTGTGTCTCTCATGAATAAATAAATAAAATCTTTTAAAAAAATTTTTTTTTAAAAAAAGGAATGGGATACAAGGTCAAAACTGCTCACTGAGAAAGCCCTACCAAGATCAGCCTTATTCCTGGAACTGCAGAAAGGGCTTTATTTATAGGACTAGAGTTCCCCAGGTTATGTCACAGCCGCCTTCCACACAGTTAGCTCTGCTTTTGGAAAAATAGGAGTCTAACAGAGGAGAAGAGTGGGGGTGGGTATGAAAAAGTAGGAAGCCAACAAGAGGCTGTTAGAGTCCAATTGTGAGTTCTTTATTAACTCTTGTTCCCAGTCTTTTCCCAGACAAGCTCCAAGATTGTGATGAGATATGGATTAATTGGGTCTTCTTGGGGAAAATGAGCAGGCTAGCCAAATCTGTTTTCCCAGTCAACCACCCTCACTCTTGAGGAAGCAGACGGGTCTATTCATACACAGGGGGAGGTCACTGGATCAAGAAATGACACCAGCACCCAGGGCAGTTGTCCAGAAACGAACCGGCAGCCTAGAAAAGGGCCACTAAAAGGGACTCTACTCAAGTATGGGGGGAAGCATCTAATCCAGACAAGCAGTCCATTCTCTGGGCCTGGACCTGAGTATACAGAAAGCAGTGGCCAGTTGTAAGAAGACGGGGACGCTTCTGATGTCTGAAGTCCCAGGAGGTCTTCCGGGCGCCCCTCCAGTTTACTCCCTCCTCCTTGAAGTAGCTTATTCTTTATTATTATAGGAAAATCCCAGATGCAAGGATGATGATCTAGGAACCGGGTCATTGTTGAAGGATCTGCAGACTTTCACCCAGAACATGAGGGTTGCCATCCGAAGACCTTGCAGGCTACCTGGGAGGGAAATGGAGCGATATAAGTGGGTCTTGCAACATATAAACCACACGCTGTGCAGGGCTCCCAAATCCGTCGGTTGCAGCATCCTGATAACAGTCTTATAAAGTACGTATGTGTAAATAAGTTGTGCTCTTCTACCTCAAAAAATGAGGCTTAGAGAACCACATCACTACTCTCTACACGGGGCTGATCCAGGATTCAAATTCCGCTGATGGTTCTGGGTCAGAAGGAAACAAGACACCATCAAGTTCCATGCCCTCCCTGGATCCTGCGTCATTCATTCTGCGTCTTGTCACCCCACAGCACCTAACACCAAGTCTTGTTTCTAGAAAACGCCCAATAGATGTTCAAAGAAAGGAAGAAGGGAAAGGAAGGTAAAACCTTTGAGTGGGGAAAAGTTGGAAGGAGGGGAAAATGGAACGAGCCACATATGTCGCAGCCATTCTGGTGACAAGAGTGGCCTCCTGACCAGACTTTTTCTTACCTTGGAGTGAAGCCAACTGCCAGCGTTCCCGTTGTTTTCCTTGGACCCCGTCACTATCGGGGTGCACACTAGCTCTGTATATGTGGTCGCGCCCCGCAGCCTGCACCCGAGTCTCCATGTCAACTGCCTTGACTGTCTTTGTACTGAGAACTAGAAAAGCCTCAATGTATTCCCTCCCGGCCAGACTTTAACGAATGATGGTTGCAGGGATTATAAATCTTTTTACACCTGATCTGGATAATTCTTGAGTTTATCACCAGAACTCCCTTTTGGAATAGAGCCTAAGTTTCCCAGGACTTCTTCTTAATGCTACATCCTTGTTTGTCCTTTTCCTAATCCCTTTCCAGTTTTTCCTTGGATTATTTTCAAATAAATCATGTTTGTACAGATCTTCATTTCAGGGTCTTCTGGGGAACCCAACCTAAGACATGAGCCTCATTAGAAACTTCCCTTTGAGAGCTGAAGCCTTCTAGTTACTTCCCTTCTTGGCCACATCTCAGCTTTGATGGAGCCTGACACTCAAGTTCAATTCTTTTTCTTTTCTTTCCTTTTCTTTTTGATTGTATTTATTTATTCATGAGAGACACACAGAGAGAGGCAGAGACACAGGCAGAGGGAGAAGCAGGCTCCATGCAGGGAACCCGATGTGGGACTCGATCCCAGGACCCCGGGGTCACACCCTGGGCCGAAAGCAGATGTTCAACCGTTGAGCTACCCAGATGCCCCTCAAGTTCAATTCTTTTTTTTTTTCCAAGTTCAATTCTTAAGCAAGTTTTTAAGGATTTCTGCTTATCCTTCTCTAGTCTTCAGCCTCTGGTATGTGAATATTGAGGGTAGGGCTTGAGTTCTTAAGTTCTTCACTCAGAACTTCTTTAAGAAATTGCCAAATGTTCCCCTTTAAAGTATTTTATCACTTGCCTTAAAAGGCTCTACTCAGGAAAATTGAAGATAAAGTAGACATTAAAAGGCAGAAGAAGAATAATAATTAATGTTGATTTAGTCTATCCAGGGTGCCAGATACTCTTTAAAGTCCTGTTTGTGAGCTACCATGCTTATTCCTGCAACAACACTGCAAACAATATGTTCTCACACACACACACACACACACACACACACACACGTGTGATAGAGGAGGAGACTGGAATCTCACCACTAAGAAATCCATCACAGGACACATGGAGTCCAGTAAAAGAGGCATCACAGCTGGCAAAGCCCTTCTCCTAGGAATGGCAATTGGTACACTTGGGCAGGCCTAGAAGTCAGCACGTTCCCCCAAGGTTGGCTGATCCCAATGCCTTGCGTTTCAGGACAGGTTGAAGCAGGGGACAGAAGCATCGGTTCGTGAGCAGACGAGAGCCCGCCTTTTACCAACCAACGCAAAGTCCTCGTATGCTCAGACGTCCCTCTGAGACCCTTCCTTCCACTCCGATGAGGAAAGAAAAGATTGGTGAGCGCCTGCACCTTGGAGAAGGCTGGACTTACAAACTCACGACTGTCAGAGCAATTGCAAGAGAAGGCAAGAAGAGCAAGTTAGTGGGCGAAAAGCACCAACAAACCAGCACGGAGTGGGCTTCACCAGCATGTAGGGAGACGGGCACAGCTACCACCTGTTGTGCACCGACTCTGAGCCAGACATTGTGATCAGCCCTTCCTCCCGCCTGATCCCCGCAGCAGCCCCGGGGATCTTATCTTCTATCCTTATTTCCTCGTGGCCCAACGGAGTAGGAGAAGGGTTAGGGAGGTTAGGACCTGTGTTCCAGGTCACTCAGCTCTTAGGAGGAGGATCTCAGATAGGAACTGGGCCGCTTATGGCGATGTTCTTAACTATTACGCTGCGCTACCATGAAAGGAAGGTTTCCAGGAAGCTTACAGAGCTTTAGCTGCTCCAGGGGACTGTCCAGAGACAAGGTCTCCTGTGTCCTGCCCGTGACCCTATCTGGGGAGCAGAGGCAAGTGGAGGAGGCATGACTCAGCACCTGCTGATTTGCTCAGACACATGCAGCTGCCTTGCCTCTCTCTCTCTCTCTCTCTCCCCCTCAAGATGGTTCTATGTCATGGTGTCGTGATTACCACCTTCCTGCCATCATCACTGCTGCTATTAATAACACATGAATAATTCAAAAAGTAAGCGTTGAGGTGCCTGGCTCCTTCCTGTCCTGCGGGAGCTGCCAAAGATAGCTCATCCTCAGGCAGCCCGGGAGCTGCTTGAGGAGAGCAAGACATGCACGTGGGAGAAGGCTTCATTCCTCCAAACCGATTGCATCACATGCCTCCAGTGGATTCCGAATCCCCTTCTCACCACGGCAAGTCCCCTCAAGCTGAAAGCCAGTGGATAAAAAGAACAACGTTGGATGACACTGACTTCCACGTCAGGGCATGTCAGCTGCTTTCTTTTTCTCTTTGTTCCCATTTGAGATTTTTCCCAGGGCCTGATGGACCTGGGAGGAGTTGCTGGGTGGTAAGGACCAGATGCCCACCAGAGACAGAAAGCTCTGGGAGGCAATTCTGTGCGGTAATCGGTGGTCTCCTGAGGCCTCTCCTGGGCAGCAATCAGGGGGGGATCATCCAACAGAAGCTGTGCCCTGTGGATCAGGAGATCCTGAGGAGAAGCAGTGGGATTTATGTTCTCCAGTGACCAGCCCGGTAGGATGACTAACCAGCTTAGCTTTCCCAGGACTATTCAGGTCTTAACCCTGGAAGCCCCACATTCCAAGATGCCCCAGACTCGGGCTGCCCAGGGTCAGTGGGTGCTCATGGAAAAACAATGCCCAGGGGGGAATTTGTTCTTCAAGAAAGATTTTGACTTAAAAATCTTAAAACAAAACCAAACCCAGCCATTTTCGATGCTTGTGAATGTGTGTGAAGTGGACCCTCACACTGTAGCTAGGAATGCAGTTTCTATATCCCAGGCATCTTTTTAAAATTTTGGACATTTTTTTTCCCCCTGAAAGATTTTCTTGTATGGCTCTCTTAAAAGTTTACAGACACTGTGGCACAAATCTTGGTATTACGATTTTCTCCTTTTCCTAAAAATATTATAAAAACTAGAAATGAACAAAGGAAACAGATCATTGATCAAAGTGCAGAATGATTAGTCATAGTCCTTCCATTCGTTCCAATGTTTTTCAGCTAACATCATTTTTTCTATGTCTATAATTTCTCTTTTTCTCCTGTTTTGAATAAACAGTACATATGGTATGAACCTAAATTTGTAAACAGATATTGAAAATACATACATGTATGTTAATATGTTAGAAAAAGACTAGAATAAAATATACCCCAGAGGGATGCTTTTAAGACCATCTTCTCAAGATGGCTTTGATGGTTTAGAAGAAGCCATACCTTTCTCTGTCGTATAAATGATATTTAAATTCCAGTGGAAAGAATTCTCAGTTTAAGGATGAGAAATCCTTTAACTAAAGCAAACTCTAAAACCTCATAACAAAAAATATGGATAGCACCGTATGTCCCTAAAACAATAATAGTTTCTGGAATGCCGTAACTCACATAATCGTAGAGAGGGATGGAATAGGTATTACTATCTTCAAATCACAAGCAAGGAAACCACAGCTCCTCAAGGTTAAGTGACCTGGCCCAGGTGTGGCAGCAGCTCACAGGTGAGATGTCACGGGGACAGACCTCAGGTCCCCTGACACCCAGCCCTATGCCGTCTGTGGCCCAGATTGCCTTTCCAGACTTTGAGGGCAGACAAGCTTTCTTTAAAAACTATCCAGGTCCCTGAGAGGTGTTGTGTCTTGTTTGTCCACCGTACTCTCTGCTCTTGCCTATTATTCTAGCGTAGTTATTAGTAGCACCCTTTTCACTCTCAGGAGTAGTCCATTAAAAATAGGGCATTTTGCCTCCTTTTAGAAGTTATCAATCCTCTTCAAATTTCTGTCAGGATTTCACAAAGCCACCCTAATGGTGCAGGGTGAGTAGGCAAGTGACCTCCTGGCCTCATGCCTGATGGATGCAGTCTCTAGCTTTGAGCTCTGATTGTTATTCTGAGCATATTTTCTCCCTTCAGCTGTGTCACTGTGAATAGAAAAATTGCAAAGAGTAGAACTCGCAGGAACTCAGATAAAATGTGACTGAGGACAGCTCCACCTGGCCTACATCTGTTGTGCTGGGAGGCTTAGCAGAGCCCACCAGAGGGCCTGCTGTGTGCTAAAAGGTCCCAAATGGGTCCTGGTTTTTCATTACTTTTTTCAACAATCATACATTTAACAGATGGTTATTGAGGACCAGCTAACTGTCAGGCTTGGGCATAGAGCAAGAAACACAGAAGAAAAGGTCCCTGTGCTCATGGGACGAATACTCTAGTAGACATTCAGACAATACAAGAAATACACACAAATAAATACAAAAATCTACATAAATAGATGTTGTGCCAGTATATAATGAGAGTAGGTCTAAATTGGGTTGTCAGGGCAGGAGTCTCTGAGGGGGGGCGTTTCATGACGAAGCCCCCCAAATGAAGAGGAACCAGGTATAGAAGCATGTGGATCAAAACAGAAACTGCCCACAGGAATATCAAGCACAAAGGCCCAGGGGTGGCAAAGGCTTGGCATATTTGAAGAATGAAATAAAGTTGGTGTTGGCTGGACTGTAGTGAGCCAAGTAGAGAGTGGCCTGAGGGAGGCTGCCAAGTCGGGTGGAGAAGCTCACACAGCGCTGGTCAGGTCTGCCCCAGGGCTCTTGGGGCAATGGGAGATCCCTGAGGTGCTGAGTCACGTGAACAGGCCACTTTGGAGACTCTGAGGAGGACGTCCTTAGAGAAGGAAAGGTGTGAAGGCAGCAGAAGAGATAGGAGGCACGTGAGTGCAGAAGTCCAGGTGAGAGAGGATGGTGCTGTAGGCAAAAAGGTGTTGCATGAATGGTTCTAAGGCTAAATTTCAATATAGTTTTAAAGGTAAAACAGAATGATGGACATTGTGGGGGGAGCAGAAAAATTAATAATCAAAGATTACATTAAAATGTCCAGCTCGAGTAAGTGGGAGATAGGGTGTCATTCTCTGAGCTGTGACAGAGAGGGGAGGCAAAGGTTGGGGGTGACAGGAGAGTAGGTGAGGGAGGCAAGGAGTTGTGCCTGAGACATGCTGTTTTGAGGTCTCCAAAGTATCCAAATGGAGATATCAAAGGGAGAATTGGCTACGCAAGGCTGGAGCTCACAGCAGAGGTCTCTGCTGGAGACCTACATGCCTGTAGGAAGTATTGACCTCTTTCAAAGACAATAAGGTAAGATTCCAAGAAAGAGCACGTGGTCACCTGTGTCAAAGACTTGCAGAGAATGAAAAGATAAGGGTAAGAATTTATTACAGATTTGACAAAAATTAGATATTACTGGTGACCTTAATGAGATCAGTTTCTGTGCAGTTACAGGGCAACTTTTACAATGAGGAAGGTAAAAGAGTGGATGGGGAACACTTTTTTTCTAGAAGTATAGCAGACCCAGAGAAACTTCCTGGTAATGATGGTTAAGTGGAGCAAACACGTTTTTGGGTTTTTTTGTTTGTTTGTTTGTGGGTTTTTTTTTTGTTGTTGTTGTTGTTGTTTTTCAAACACGGTTTTTAAGTGCATAGCTTAACTCACAAAAACAAGACAAATACCTTAATAGTAAATAGGTAGGCAGAAACTGAAAACTAAAGTTATAATCACGTCCTGCCAGGCTCACTGGACAGGGAGTTTGAATTCTCATGTCTACAAGTAAATGAAGCTGTGAGCCTGAGGGAGGTAGGAAGTTGGAACTGAGACCTATCCCTGCCCAGGCCCCTAGTAAAGCCCAGAGGTCTAGAGAGCTTCATCCCCAGAAAAAGGGTAGGTAAGAGCACTTGGCCATTGCCCTGGGATATAGCAGAGACAATCATTCTCCTTGACTTAGGCTCTGAGATGCATTTTATTATTTTATTTTATTTATTTTATTTTTATTTTGAGAGAGAAAGAGAGACAGAGCAAGCATAGGGGAAGAGGCAGAGGAAGAAAGACTTAAGCAGACTCTATGCTGAGTGGTGGAGCCCTACTCAGGCTCTGTCTCATGACCCTGAGGTCATGACCTGAGCTGAAATCAAGAGTCAGACACTCAACTGACTGAGCCATCCAGGTGCCCCCTATTTTATTTTATTTTATTTTATTTTATTTTATTTTATTTTATTTAAGATAGATAGATAGATGATAGATAGATGATAGATAGATTTATGTGCGTGTTTGTTTTAGAGAAAGAAAGAGTGAGAATGAGAGCATGAGTGCAGGGAGGGGCAGGGGCAGAAGGAGAAGGAGAATCCTCAAGCAGACTCCCCACTTAGCAGCAAGCCCAAAGCAGGACTCGACCCCTGGACCCAGAGATCATGACCTGAGCCAAAATCAAGAGCCACCACCTAACCGACTGAGCCATGCGGCCCCCCAGGCCCCAGGGATGCCTACTTAATTTAAAATGTTATCCAGGACACCCTTGAGGGAAATCTCCTGATGACTCTGAATCCCAACATCATACAACTGTTATGGCTCCTTTTCATGTTCCTCCCATGCTAGCTTTCCTGGTCTTCCTCTCCCTGCCAGCTTGCCTCTAGGAGCTCAGGATTCTCCTCCCTTATCACATGGAACCACTGCACTCTCTAAAACTACTATGTCAAAGGTCAATGTCAGGGTCTCCAATATCAAACCTCAGGCGCACCTTCCTCTTCAGGAGGCCCAGCTGAACAAACAGGCTCACCTGTTTGTCCGATATTCTCATCTTCATGGCGTTCATGGTTATAAATACTGACACCAAAGAAAAACGAAGCAACAACAACAACAACAAAAACAAACAAACAAAAAAATAAGACCACATGTACATACCTTCTTCCTTTTTTGGTTACCTTCTACTAAAAGGCCCCTAGTGCTATTTTCATCAAGAATAAAGAGTTCATAGTGGAATCCATCGGCCTCAAATCTGAGTCCCTGAAGAGCTGGCCTGGAGGATGTTCTAGGTAACAACTGGCACGCAGCATTCAGAATGTCCCTTCTATCCGAAAGTCAAGAACATGAAGCTTTTTTTACCTGCAGTGATCTTTCCATGCCTGGCCTCCTTTCTCTAGGAGGTGAGTACTCTCCCAGAAAGCTACTTAGTGCTTTGAAAAATGTTCTCCAAAAAAAAAAAAAAAGAAAGAAAAGAAAGAAAAACGTTCTACAGGGCAGCCTACTCGACCAGATTACCTGTTGGACCTGGACTGCAGCTGTGGACACTACTGAAATTCAGGACCGAAAATGCTTTATATAGAAGATCAAGTGTGTATTTATTTATTTTGCATAAATGATAATATAAATATGTAACTTTATATTATATATACTTAATACATAAATATATTCAATATATTTAATATATAAATATTTATATAGATATAAATGGTAATTGTATAAAAGGTGTATTTTACTTATTTTTTAAAAGAAGAGATGAATTGAAACATATATACATGTCATTAGTTGGAGAGATAAAGCAAAATACATTTAAAAGTGAAATCAGGGACACCTGGATGGCTCAGTGGTTGAGCATCTGCCTATAGTTCAGGTAGTTATCCTGGGTCCTGGGATCGAGTCCCGTGTTGGGCTCCCTGCATGGAGCTTGCTTCTCCTTCTGCCTGTGTCTCTGCCTCTCTCTGTGTCTCTCATGAATAAATAAATAAATAAAATCTTTTTTTAAAAAGTGAAATCAGAACTGAGATCATTTCTATAATTATGTATATATAAAATACAGAAGATCCAACATCTAATAGAAGCCCCAGAAGAAGAGAACAGAGAAAATGGATGGGAGGAAGTTATCAAATAAATACTGGAAGACACTTTCTTAGAGCAGAAAGAATTGAGTTTCAGATTAAAAAGGCCTCCTGCGGACCCACCAAGATCCCATGCCTGGACATATTCTCACGGAAAATAAGGAAAATATCCTAAATGCTCCCAGAGGGACAAAGATAAATTCACCTATGAAGCGTAGGAGTGAAAACTAAGTAATATTTCTTGTGGGTAACCTTGGATATTAGAAAACTAAAACCACAAAACAAAACAAGGAAAACCAGTAATATGTTGAAAGAATGCATAGAAATACCGTAGTTATACATGAAAAACATTAGAATGTTTTTTGAGGGACAAAGGGGAGCAACAATGTGGGAAACGCTAAAGGGCGGAAATGAAGTGAGGAGAAGAGAGAGAAAAAGGGAAGGAGGGACAAAGAGGAATGAAAGGAGGGAAGGCGGGAGGCAGGGAGGGAGGAAGACATTTTCGTGTCTTTCAGCAAAACAAAACAAATGATCAAGAAGGAGGAAGTTCGGTTGTTTGAGAATTAGATTATTTCTACCTTTATACTCTTAAGATTATACTGCAGTGAAAATATTTATGAATGCAGCTGTTTTCTTCTCAATTACTCCAGAAAACAAATTTACAAGGTTGGTATCCTTGGGTCAAAGGATGTAAATATTATAGAGCTTTGGTTCGCCACTTGCATTACTTTCCAAAAAGCTTGCGTCGACACACTGTTCTCACGGTTACTCCAGTTAAGAAATTACGCCTTAATTTCTTGATTCATACAATGGGAATAATAACAGCTCCTAGTCGCTAGAGTTGTGGGGACCAAAGGAAATGAAGCACGAATAGTATTTAGCACTTAGTAACTAGGTACATGCTAGATGTTTATTAGCCCTGGAGGATTTGCAACAGAACCATAAAGGGCCCCGGAAGGGTGGAGAGCAGCAACACAGGAGGCTAGAAAAAAAATAAATAATAATAAAGACAACAATGTTAGAGATCGTATTGCTATTATTCGTTTCTTTTGAGTTTTTAATTCTTTTAATTTTTTAAATTTTTTTAATTTTTAATTCTTTTTCAAAAGACTTTAAGTCCAAATAGGAAACAAACCAAAATGAAGCAAGATTTCAAGTGATTAATAAAAAGCCATCGAAGAAAGCACGTCCATTTGAGTTTTCCATGAGGAACCTTCTATCCTGGCACAGGAATGATGTAATGAGACGCCCAGAGAGGAAATGCGATCTTGCTCTTAGTACCGCAGCATGTGATGAACAAAAAAACTATTCAGTTGTCTTTTCACTTGCTGTCTCCTACCCTGCTCTGAGAGGACGTTACCTTTTTCACCACTGGAACTTCAGCTCCTAGAGCACCACCCAGCATTTTTGAGTGAATAAATGAGTAAAGTGAGTGCTTACATGGTCTTAATAATATACACATTGCTTATTAAATTTTAATGTAAAAACTTTTGGACAAAGAATGGAAAACTTATTGAGGTGGAAATATGTATTAAAGATAATGATTTTCAGGGATGAAAGTAGAAATATAGCTGATTGAGGTAGAACATGGAGGGATGAGAATGGAGTAAATGAAGAGATAGAGGAAAAGTTAAGTTTCCAAAGATTCTCATCCATAAAGTGTTACCAGGAGTTACTAGAACAAGTAATGAATATTAAGTATATTATTTAAAGCACTTCAAGTTACTGCTTAATATAAAAAATGCTGCTATGAATATTTATGTGTGTGCACACATTTCAATTTCATTGGGTAAATTTCTAAAAATGGGAATGTCTACAAAAGGCAACTTTATAGACAGAAAACAGAGTAGTGAATGGCTATGGCTGGAGGTGGGAGTGGTTTTTACTGTAAATGGGCATGAGAAATTTCCCGGGGTGATGGGTTATGGTGATAGTTATACCACCTAAAATCATTGAATTGCATGCATACAATTTTATAATATATAAGTGATCCCTCAATATAGCTGTTTAAAAAATATAATGAGTAAAGTTTCTAGAAGTAAATCAAAGGGGAATATCCTTGTGACTTAAGAATGGCGAACATTTCATAGAAAGAAATAGTTATAAATTAGAAAAATTAATTTTAATAAAAATTAAAATATTTTGCTTGCCGAGAAACATAATTGAGGAGGGGAAAAGGCAAGTCACAGACTGAGAGAAAGTGTTTGCAAAATAAAAATTTAACAGAGACCTCACTTTACTGCAACTCAAAAATAAAAATGCAAACACACCAATTTTTTTTTTATGGGCAAAAGTTTGACCACACACTTCACAAACACACAACACATATACACATACCCACAAACACATGAAACTACTTAACAGCATTAGTCTTAGGGGAAATACAAATTAAAACTATGATAAGAAAAAAAAATAAAATAAAAATAAAACTATGATAAGCTACCTCTATGATATCACCATGTATCAGAGTAGTTAAAATTTAAAGGACTAATAATGTCAAATGCTGGTAAAGATGCTGAGCATCCAGTACTTGCAAAGATTGCTAGTGGGAATATACAATAGCATATGCATTTTGGAAAAAAGTTCTGGTTTCTTCTAAAGGTAAACATATACTTACTCCATGGCCCAGCAATTCCATGTCTAGGTATATACCTAAGAGAAATAAAGATATATATATAGATATATATATATATATATATATATATATATATATATATATTTCTTTTTTGTATATATACAAATATATATATATATATATATATCCACAAAAAAATGCTTGTAGAAAAATGTCATAGCAGTCTGGTTCATGATGACCAAACACTAGAAATAGGCTAGGAGTCTATCAGTGAGAGAAAACATCAATAATCAGAAGAGAGTATTGATAAAGGGAATGCCACAAACCATGTCAAAAACATTATGTTGGGTGAAAAAAAAAAAAGCTTTCATTTAAACAATATTTATTGTATAGATTTCTTTCATGTGACTCATACAACTAATTTGTGATGGAAAAAATCTGAGCAGAAGTTGTGTTTGTGGTGGGAGAGAGACAGGGATCGACTGGGAGAAAACAAAGAATGTGACGTTCTATAACTTGACAGAGGCTTGAGTTACAAGGAATATGCATTTATCAGAACTCATAGCAGGGTAGGTACACTTAGAGTTCGTGTATTTTAGTTTATGTAAGTTTTATTTCAAAAGAAGAAAGAAAAATTTTACTTCAAAAAAAAAGAACTAGTAAACAAATACTAAACTCTGGATCAATACTGTAAGCTCAAGTGTTTAAAGGAGCAAAGCAATGTCTCAACTTTGAAATACATCAAAAAATGAGATGGCTGGATGGCTGGATGGCTGGATGGCTGTAGGTGTGGATGCATGGATGGAAAGGTGATAAAGCAAGTGCAGTAAAATGTTAATTGCAGGATCTAAGTGATGTAAATATGGGTGCTCATCTTACCTTTTTTTTCAACCTTTTTAAAATTTATTATTATTATTATTATTATTAATTTAATTATATGTATTTATTATTATATTTATTTATTATCTTTTATTATTATTATATTTAATAAATTTATTTTTTATTGGTGTTCAATTTGCCAACATATAGAATAACACCCAGTGCTCATCCCATCAAGTGCCCCCCTCAGTGCCCGTCACCCAGTCACCCCCACCCCCCGCCCACATCCCTTTCCACCTTGAAAGTGTCACAATAAAATACGGGGAAAATGTAATCAATGGAAGAGCTAAAATAATCTAACTATGAAATATTGAAGAAGAGGATAACTTGGGTGAGGGACAGCTGGTGAACTAAATCCTTATTTTATTTTATTTTTTTTAATAATAAATTTATTTTTTTTATTGGTGTTCAATTTGCCAACATACAGAATAACACCCAGTGCTCATCCCGTCAAGTGCCCCCCTCAGTGCCCGTCACCCAGTCACCCCCACCCCCCGCCCTCCTCCCCTTCCATCTAACTATGAAATATTTAGAAGAGGATAACTTGGGTGAGGGACAGCTGGTGAACTAAATCCTTATTTTAGAGACTCAGTAGATAGTGTCTAAATCTAATAAACCAACAAATGGGCATCTGTATTATTTAGGACAATGGAGGTAAAGAACACAAGAAAGAAAATAGAGACAAAGTGAAAAGTGATCTCTGAAAGAAGTTTCTCTCTGAGACCTAAGATGAAGGTTTGTGTGCATTAAACTTGCCTTTCATAATAACCTATTTTTTATCTTCTGATTTTTTTGTTTTACCCTGTAATGCTTTACTTTGATCAAAAGAACACACAGAAACCGTCTCTGAGCCCGCAGACACATTCATCAGCTGAAGGGCTGCTGGAGACCTTGGCCCAAAGCTCTCTGCCCACTCCCTGGGGCTGGAGTGATTGATGACGCTGAGAAGTGTCCCTGCTGGAAGGAATTCAGGATCAGAACCACTTTCATCTTGTGCCACGGGCTTGAACTCCGCGGCTGCCTGGAATCCGCCAGGTGAAGCGCACGGCCCAGTACGTTCAGATCAATCCCGGAATGGACCATCCTTGGCGTAGGACGAGCGCCCACAGACAAAGCCGACGTTAAGTTTTCACGGATTCCCAAAGTTCTTCCTCATTTCCAAAATCAGGTGGGCTAAACAACACGGCACTTCGGAAGCTGATCATTGTTTCAGGGGAAGTAGATAGGAGTTATCAGGGGGCACAGCGCCCGGTCCTCGGAGCAGATTTAACCTCGTTACGATGCGAAATACGGACTCTCATCCGAATTGCCTGCTTCTATGCTTGATTGTATGGCCCACAAGCTCTCTCTTCCCAGAAGTGCTTCTCTGGCTCCACGCGGCATGCTTGCCCCCCATTGGGGAACTTGGCTTGGTCAGTGCAGTTGACTTTCTTGGGGTTTCATATATATATGGTCTCCCTTCTCTCCCTCTGCCCCCACCCCGGCTCGTGCTCTCTCTCTCTCTCTCCCTCTCTCTCTCTTGCACGAGCCAAGGCCAAGGGTGGGGCAGAGGGAGAAGGAGAGAGAGAACTGTAAGCAGGTTCCACGCCCAGTGCCCAGCGCGGGGCCTGATGCAGAACCCCATGCAGAACTCTGTCTCACGCCCCTGAGATCATGACCTGAGCCAAAACCAAGAGTTGGGCACTCAACTGAATGAGCCCCCCAGGCGCCCCCTTGGCTTTTCTGTTAAGAAGAATGGAGACAGGGATCCCCGGGTGGCTCAGCGGTTGGGCGTCTGCCTCTGGCTCAGGGCGTGACCCCAGGATCCAGGATCGAGTCCCACGTCAGGCTCCCTGCATGGAGCCTGCTCTCTCTCTCATGAATAGGTAAATAAATCTTAAAAAGAAGAAGAAGAAGAAGAAGAAGAAGAAGAAGAAGAAGAAGAAGAAGAAGAAGAAGAAGGAGAAGGAGAATGGAGACAAACGTCGGTGACTTCAGATGCAATCTTCCAGGGAAGTCTTGGTGGAGGAGGAGGATAAACTGAAGTCATGGGTCCGACTCCTTTAGGGACCTAGTAGGGAGTTGTCATTTTGTCCAAAACCTCACTTTGGGTGTCTCTTCCACGCCAGGGACCCGGCCAGGTGCCTGAGGTCCACTGGTGAGTCATGCTTATGCTGCCTTCCAAGGAGTCCATAAACGAGCACAGTCGGAGCACGGGTGAGCGCTCAGGCAAAAGCGTGAGTAAGCACGTGACAACTCAGCGCCTCAAGGTCTTTCTGAGAGAGGCCGCGAAGTCAGTGATAACAAAAGGAAGTTTCTGTTCCCAGAGCCCTCACAAGCATCCTGTTCATTAGCTGTTTCTCATCAGGTCACTGGTTTGCTCACAATCCTCTGGGTTTTCTTTGCCCGTGGAAATAGAATCTGAGCTCTTGACCAAGGGCTCCAGGCCCACCGTGATTGACTCCAGATCGAGGTCCCCCTGCGATGCTAATGCGGGTCCCTTCTGCCTGGAACGGCTTCCCGGCCTGTCCAAATCCTATTCACTCCTCCAGGCTCAGCTGCAGGAAGCCCTAATCTCCCAGGCAAAAACCCATTCCATTGCCTCCTGCCTTTGTGCTTTGATGATCTTTTGCTTTTTACCCCCATCGCACACCCTGAAGACGGCCTGTGTTACGGTGGCGTCGCCGTCTATTAGCTTCCCTCCGCAGACCATGAGCCGCTCCGAGCAGAGGCTGGTCTCACATAATCCTCGTCGACACTCCGAGGACGCAGAGAGTGCTGTCACTGAATCCCTTCGGGCTTAATTTCCTTATTTTCCTCTGATCACAGATTCCTAATATTAAGCCTAAATAGCCAAGACCCTGAGGGAGGCCATGGTGTCTTCCAGAAACATTTTCTTGGGCCACAGCTCTTTTAAGTGTGGAAAGTCGTCTCGTCAAACGCAGTGGCAAACCTTTCTGCCAACGACTGGTTGGCATCTAGTTAATTAAACAGCAACTTGCAGTCAGCTGCAAGTTGGTTCTTTTTTTTTTTTTTTAAGATTTTCATTTATTCATAAGAGACACAGAGAGAGAGGCAGAGACCCAGGCAGAGGGAGAAGCAGGCTCCCTGTAGGGGAGGGCCCAATGCAGGACTCGATCCCCGGACCCTGGGGTCACGACCTGAGCCCAAGGCAGATGCTCAACCACTGAGCCACCCTGCCGTCCCGGATCTGTCTTATCGCCTCTTGTGCTGGGAGTTCCCCATCAGAACTAACAGGCTGGTTTTAGGTAGAACAAAACTGGAGACTGGAGCCGTCACTCTCTGCAGCTAACCATTGTCATCAGCCACTGTGTGGGGTAAAGAGAAGAGAAGGCAGGGGAGGGGAGGGTGCGTGGCTTTCCTTTCCCCGTGGCAATCTTATTATTTGCATCATTTCTGCAGAGCTATTCGTTAGTTGGCATCGCCACTGTTGTACTTTAAAATGCCCAGATTTGAGTCCGTTGAGGCAGTGCCTCCCAAATCAAATTATACCAGATAGATCGCAGCAGTCAATACTCAGGCTCTTGATAAGACGTCATCACGAGTGATATTTGTGGGAGCCTGTTCTTAATAAGCGATGGCTGGGCTGAATGGCTTTGAGGAACGTTTACTGGATTTCAGGGCTCAAATCCCGGTCTAGGCATTAAAGGAGAGGAAGGAGCCAAAGGGAGGGCGAAGAAGAATATATCTATGCTTCCGCGATTTGCTCCCACTGGTTTTTGATCCATTAAGGTTTTACTGGGGGAAAATACTTATCTTTGACAGCCAGAGCTCTCTGGAAAAAAAAAATTTCAGATGATTGATGAATTTTTAACAAAATCGCAAGCTAAGAGACAATGACAGCGGAATGCGCGTTTCTGCTTGCAGGGAGTTTAAGGTTTCAACTCACATACCAGATCCTACTGATTGGAAATGGCTTCTCATAGTCCCGTGTTAAAAAGGATTGCAAGGAAGTTTCTGAAGACTCCGGGAAAGCAGAGCATGATAGACCAGCCACATCTGCCACGAGTGTCGAATGAATGAGCACGGAACCGCGGAATCGGAGTCCTCCATCGCGCATCAGAGACTCTTAATGGGCCAGGAGAGCCTATGGGGAAAACAAAACAAAACCCTTAATTATAATTCATCACTAAAACAAATTATTTTCGCGTGTGGGAAAGAGGCACATGATTTCTACGGAGGTTGCCCCGATGATAGGAAATAACTCGGGAGTTAACGGTAACCGTAAGGACAGAATAAGAGGAGAGAAGCGACCTGAGAGTAGGGACAACCCAAAGAACCCAGAGCCAAGAGACAGAGATTGATTTCCACTGACACCCTTCCCAAATCTGGATCTAGCTATGCCTTGAGTCAGGAAGATCTACCCTTGGACGTAGTTACACGAGCCAATTTCTCCCCATTTACCCAAAGCCAGTGTGGTCTGAGGCCATGTTATTTGCAACCAAAGTGTCCTAATAGGTTTGTAGGAAGAGCCTAGCGGGGAATCGTCTAGGAAGGCCGCTTAATTTCCTTTTATTGTGAGGGGTCTTATCTGTCAGGGGAGAAAAATAAACTTCTCTGTATTTGTTTAATTGGATTACTGTAGAGACCGGCTGAGATAATGGATATTAAAGCATTTTGAAAATTAAATTCCAGGGGCGTGTGTGAGTGCCACGGAAGAGCACTAGTGATGTCCGCACGCTGTCTACACTGCCCTCCCTGCACGGACTCTGAGATAAACTCTCTGTGGGCCTGGCTCTTCCATTGATGTTGAGCCTCTTACTTTGGGCCCATGTAGCTCTCTGTGACCCACTGAGAAAGCTGCTGCCCTAACTACGCCGGGAAGCCCTCTAGGGCACTGTCCGGCTGTGAACGGCCTGGTCCGGTGGTCCTCCCCGCGCGGGCTCCATGGCTCAGCCTCAGGCGGTGCGCACCCTCCAGAGCTCTGGTACCCCGTGAGGCCCACCCGACTAAGGTAGCGTCTCACGTTTGAGGTTGGGGAAGGTTGGGGAGGGTTGTCTTCCCCACAACCAGGCCTCTTCTGGTTTGAGTCTCAAAGATCAAGTCTGCAGATTGCAACCCTAAAAGGATCATCTAATTGTCTAGAAAGCCAATAGCCACGGCTGTGTTTCTCCTGGTCTTGGTTTCAATCTTCTGCTTGAGATGTGAGTCCGTTGAAAAAAAAAAACACAAACAAAAAAAAAAACACCCGTCCCAAGAGAATAGCCCAAATATCTCTTAAGGTCAATTTTTTTATTCAAATAGAAGGTGGTTCCTCAAAGGAACGCCAATTCCTCTGGTCTGTGTTGCGTTGACTTTTACAAAGTTTACGTTGAGTGTGTTCCCTTTTGCGTAACAAATCGCCTTGCTGGGCACCAGCCTGACTCTTCTGGGAAGTGGCAATTCAAAGTTGTGTGCGGTGACTTTCCTGAAGGCTCAGGCCGGTGGAGGGGATTTTATTGTATGCATCAAAGCAAAGGGTCCAAGTTTGGGGTTTGAGGTTTCTTCTTTAAAATTCTCTCAGTCAGGGCAGCCCGGGTGGCTCAGCGGTTTAGCGCCGCCTTCAGCCCAGGGTGTGATCCTGGGGTCCCGGGATCAAGTCCCACATCGGGCTCCCTGCATGGAGCCTGCTTCTCCCTCTGCCTGTGTCTCTGCCTCTCTCTCTGTGTCTCTCATGAATAAATAAATAAAATCTTTAAATAAATAAATAAATAAATAAATAAATAAATAAAACTCTCAGGCGCACCCAGCGGGGTGAGCTTGTAGAGCATGTAACTCTTAACCTTGGGGTCATAAGTTCAAGCCTCACTTAGGTTTAGAAATTACTTAAACAGAGAGAAATTTTAAAATAATAATCAAATAAGATGCCCTCAACCATTACTACTTGTGGAACCGTTTCATATTTTATGCAGCCTTCTGCTGTTTGCTGGGCCTCCTCTCTTTTCTTTGATCTTCCGCTTCCCCGTAGCTCACTCGTGCCAACCCCATGAACTCATAGTTAAGCATTATTCAGGACAATTTTGAGGGAGATCTCTTTGTCTCTTCCTCTGTCTCTCGCTCCCTCCTTCCTCCTCCATTCCCTCTCACTTCATCTCTCTCATTTTGTCTACTTATCTATTCCTCAGTCTGTCCATCTAGCAGCCCACGCTGGCCCATCCTGGGCTCAACAGGCTCTCATATGACCATCGGATGGTGCTCTTAAACCAGAGAGTTCTGTGTAATTCCTTTCCCCCCTTAGAGGCATTGCACACGGAGCTCTTGAAATAAATTATTTCATTCTAGCTATTCATCACACAATGAATTTGCATCCATTTAATGGGTAACATATGAGAAAGCATCAAAGAAATGGCCTGACCTTTATCAGATCTAACCAAGGCCGGCTAGTCCCGGTGTTATTACTGACGGAATCGGTGCCGAGTATACAATGGATCATTGAATGATTAAATCAGCGAGTGAACGAACAAAGAAACAAATTGATCGCGGATATGAAGGGATGCTATAGCCAAGAATGCTTCAGGAAGATCACCACGACCTACCTCTCATCTCTTCTCAGTTGCTTTGGATTTTCTATCGATGTTGCAGGAAGGCTTTCAATATCCGAGTGAAAAGGGGAACCACGTGTCATTCATCCCATTTTGCAGGTGGAAATGCTGAGGACTATAAACTTGACTTTCTCCAAGGCATGCAGCTGGTAAGAGTCTAGGCAGGCGGAGAAATGCTTACAATGTGGGCTTTGGAGGCCAGCCGTGGGGCTCATATTCCAGGTGTATCACATGAATCTGCAACCCTGGGCCAAGTATGCACTTTTGTGAATCTCAGGATCCTTGTTAGCAAGACGGTCATCGTAATAGCCCGTACCACGTAAGGCTGTTGGACGATTGTGCGAGAGATTCCATGCAGAGCGCCTGTCCTCTGTGCAAACACCAAGCCTGCCGTGATGGGCAAGGCTCTGCGGTGGTAGGAGCTTCTCTACCACCTCTTTCCTCCTTTCCTCCGCTCCTCATTGTTCTCATTACTAATGAGCAGATCCATCCCGCGTCATTACAGGCAATTTTGTCCCTCTCCACGGGGGACTAGCCCAAGTGTTCCATATTCCTGGACCTGTCTGACACTCCCATTACTTAGAATTATCCTTCTAGGAACCCAGTTTTTGAACTCGGACAGTTTTATGGGCCAGCCCCCTTCCCCCCACCACCATTTATATGTTGAAATCTTAATACCGAGAACCTCAGGATGTGACTATATTTGGAAAAGGGGTATTTAAAGAGCTAATTATGTTAAAATGTGGTTGTGAGAGTGGGCCCTAGTTCAATATTACTGGCGTTCTTATAAGGAGGGGAAATTTGGGCACAGAGCGTACAAAGGGAAGACCATGTGAAGATACAGGGAGAAGACGGCCATCTAGACGCTAAGCAGAGAGGCCTCGGAAGCACCAAACTCTACTGACATGTTGATCTTGGACCGTTAGGCTCCAGAACTGTGAGAAAATTAATATGTTGTTTAAGCCACCCAGTCCATGTACTTTGTTTTGACAGCCAGCACCGGGTTATACAGACAGCAAAGGGCCAGACCTCCCATTTCAACAACTGATGCAGGAAATAGAAAAATAAATGTGGGAATGCCATTTGATGGTCAGGGTTTTATTCTCCAGTTGTAATCGTAACAGAATCTTGCACAGGCCTACAAGAATGAATACAGAAAACTCTAAAATGGTATATTTCAAAATGAGCCAGTACAAGAAGTGCCCTTAAAAAATGAAAAGATAGTTTCTAGGAACACCGAGTGTGGGGAGGTTTATATACTCTAATGCCCCACCCATCCCCTCTTAAAAGGCACAATGTATATTAAGCCTTTGAGAAGTTCTAGAGAGGAAAAAAAAAACAGAAATTTGTTATTATGAAAAGATTGTAAATCTTTTTTCCCCTGATTAACCGTTGTTAGCCTCTAGTTGAACTAGTGTACCATGAAACATACTTTCTGAAATTCTTATTTAATGGTCCCACCAATGTGCAAAGAATCAGCTTAGAAGCAAGCTGAATTTATAATGAGAAGGAAAAGCATTTTGTGCTTGGGCAGAATGTTGCAAAGACCGTAAGAGTTTGCATGAAAATGCAGATCACAAATGGGTAGAGCACATTTCAATACTTGGTACATGACTTGACACCAATTCATTTCTGTCATAGAAAAAGGAAATTGCCGATGTTCTGTGTCAGGGCTTTGCTCATGTCTGTGGTCAGAGTTAATACAGTAACTGCTTAATTACTGGGAGTTGGGAATAACACGGGCTCTACTCACACATTCACATGTCTTACATTCCTCAGTCGGAGCCCAGCGATGGCCAAACTCATTTTATTTTATTTTATTTTTTTAATAATAAATTTATTTTTTATTGGTGTTCAATTTGCCAACATACAGAATAATCCCCAGTGCTCATCCCGTCAAGTGCCCCCCCAGTGCCCATCACCCAGTCACCCCCACCCCCACCCCTCCCCTTCCACCAACCCTAGTTTGTCTCCCCGAGTTAGGGGTCTTCGTGTTCTGTCTCCCTTCCTGATATTTCTCCCTTCCTGATATTTACATGTTGGTCGGAGGGAATGAAAAGAAAGAGGCTGGAGCGGCAGGTCGGGGCCAGACGGTGAAGAGACCGGGTCAGGCAAGGAGGCCAGAGCTTCTTACAGTAACGGGGAGATGACAAAGGGAATAAAACACTGGGGTAACTTCTTCAAAGAAGCTCATTATGACATCTGGCTAAGATTCTGGCTAAAAGAGAAAAAAAAAATTAGAAACAGAGGAACTAGAAAGCATTTATAATAGAGAATCCCGACCCAAATGACTTGGGATAGATTTAGGAGCTGAGGAAAAAAAATCAGGGGTGAATACATGGTTTTTGGCTTGTTAGGCAGACGAGAAGAATGTGATCCTATCTCTTGGCCAGGGAGACACAGGGAGGCAGGGTTTCGGGGAGGAAATAAAGTTCCATGTTATATGCTGAATGTTTGCAATTTAGAATGGATGTTGCTGAATCTGCCTTTTGAAGAAGTCTCGGTTGTTCTACAGCATAGACCCTATTGTGCAAATGACCATCAGGATTGTTGGTGATGCTCCAAGCCAGAAGGTAACTGGCAGCTGTAGCCCGTGAGCCTCTCTCAACATAGGTCCACCACGAATACAGCTTTCCTGCACGACACCGTTGGAGCCAGCTCTGCGTTTGCACCAGGTTAGGAAGGCAGAGCCCGAGTGGTCTGGCTGCTTTCAAGCAGGACTCGGCAAACCTCCTCCCCAGGCCTCCTTGCCTTGCCAGGTTTTGCCAGATTACATCAACTTTGAGACACTTCCCTGGACCTAATATGTTTTGAAATGTGAATGATACTTCAAGGGGCCCTTTGGGGAGTGATAATAATGGAAAGTGTCTAAGGAAGGGATGCATCAGTGAAACGCCGGGACACCTGCACCCCGATGTTTCTAGCAGCAATGTCCACAATAGCCAAAGTGTGGAAGGAGCCTCGGTGTCCATCGAAAGATGATGGATAAAGAAGATGTGGTCTATGGATACAATGGAATATTCCTCAGCCATTAGAAACGACAAATACCCACCATTTGCTTCGACGTGGATGGAACTGGAGGGTATGATGCTGAGTGAAGTAAGTCAGTCGGAGAAGGACAAACATTATATGTTCTCATTCATTTGGAGAATATAAATAATAGTGAAAGGGAATATAAGGGAAGGGAGAAGAAATGGGTAGGAAATATCAGAAAGGGAGACAGAACATGAGAGACCCCTAACTCTGGGGAACAAACTAGGGGTGGTGGAAGGGGAGGAGGGCGGGGGGTGGGGGTGACTGGGTGGCGGTCACTGAGGGGGGCACTTGATGGGATGAGCACTGGGTGTTATTTTGTATGTTGGCAAATTGAACACCAATAAAAAATAAATTTATAAAAAAAATGAAGGGTTGCATCACTTATTTGGTTTTTAAGATTTATTTATTTGAAAGACAGAGAGCACCCATGGGGAAGGGGCAGGGGGAAAGGAAGGGAGAGAATCTCAAGCCAACTCCCCAGGACTCTGAGATCATGGCCTGAGCCAAAAATCAAGAGTCAGTGGCTCAACCGAACGAGCCACCCAGGCACGCTGGATTTATTTTTTAATATCTATAGTTTAGGTAAAGCTGTAGATGTGGAGGTTATCAGGAAAGTATCCTGAACCATTCTGATAGAAAAAGGTAATTCGAAGAGCCCAGTTTGCACTCCAAGTCCACTTGGGAATTGCGGGAATTGCTAGGTGTGATAAACTGCTCATGTCCTCGGATTCGTGGGACTTAGGAACTTAGGAAACATGGACCTAAGTATGTGAAAAATCCAGTCAGTCACCAATAATTCGGCCTCGATGGAGCCAAAGTGTGGTCTCCAGAGAGAGGGGAAGATAACGTGGTGGGAGTGTGCTTAGCGTCTAGAAGGAAATGCATAGTTTTAACACAGAATGTGAGAATCAGCGCCACCAGTTACGGTCCTTTTGATCAGTTCCTCGAGGTAGGCTCAGCAGGGGCCTCTCTTGGTCCTGCCCTTGCCTCCCATTGCATCTCATTATCTGAGTAGTAGAGACGGAACCGAATGAAATGGCTTTTCCTTCCAAATACTGTCTAACTTGAACCTGAGCCATCCGGACTGTCCTCAGCCCTAAGCAGGCTGGGTAAGAAGTTTGAGGACTTGATGGGGACGATGACGCTTTCCTCGAAGGGTTAGGGTCAGGGTCAGGGTTAGGGTTAGGGTTAGGGTTAGGGTTAGGGTTTAGACAAGAAGTTTCCACATGTTCCTCTCCCACGTTTCTCTTCTGCACGCGTTTCCGAGAGGTAGCATAATGGACTTCTCTGTGCAAAATGTCTTCAAAAGTTGTGTTAATAGAGAAATTTCTTTGGGGGCCTAAGTTTCTATTTACCTTTTGTGACACGATTTAAAAAAAAAGAAAGAAAGAAAGAAAACCTCATTATCTTCCTTTCCCACAATCTCAGCAGCAGAATGGAGATAAGGCAGGTCCCGAATGGGCTGACGGCCTGGTGGCTGCTGGGATGGCTAACGTGCCCCTTTAACAAACACGGTCTTTCACATGCAGTGATACTCAGGATCTTAGTGCCGGGTGATAAGAATAATTGTATTCATTACACAGTTGAATACAGGAACATATTTCTGAAATAATTTTCCTTGTCTAGAACTACACAGAATTCCGCTGAGTGGCACATTCAAGTGAATTTTTATTAGGAGGGTTCCAGTGAGCTGTTCAGTGGCAGAGAGACTTCATGTTTAATTTAATTGCTCAGAACCAGGGTATTGTCGAGAAAGGCATCGGGCAACCACTGAGTGCTGGTTAACGGGGACATGTCGCTAACGGGGCTCATGTGTTCGAGCCCAGCAACCGACAAGCGCTCACTGAGTTACTCTTCTCCAGGAGCGGACGCGAAGGGAAGGCACCCAGGACTCCAAGAAGTACGTTTTCTGTTTCTTGTTTCCTTTCGTTTGGCTTCAGAGGTCGCATGATCTGTCGTACTGAAACAGGATAAAAACCAGCTTCTGACAGAACTTCCCACCCTCCTCTACTTGGGTCCAGGACATGGGTACAGAGCAGAAGCAAGATTTGTTTTTCTAAACAAATTTTTTCTAGAATTTGTTTTTAGAACAAATTTTGCCAGTGAGGAGCATTCTCCTTTTATTTTGTTTTGCATAGGCAAGAATTGAATAATAATCGAATATATTAGAAAGTCTTAGAGGACTGCCGTAAACACCTATTGTGGAAAGAGCAATATAGTTGTAAGCTCTGGTACTGACCTGTAGTGGGCTAAGTAGCGTTTAAAAAAAAAAAATTTTTTTTTTAATTTTTTAAATTTAAAATAAAATAAAATAAAATAAAATAAAATAAAATAAAATTAAGTTAAATTAAAATAAAATAAAATAATAAAATAAAATAACATTAAAATAAAATAAAATAAATTAAAATAGAATAAAATAAAATAAAATAAATATATATTATATTTATATTATATTTATATTATTATTATATATATTATATATGTTATATATATAATATATATATATATACACACACACATACCCACATCCTAATTCCCAGAACCTACACATGGGATCCCAGGCCTCAGACTACACTTAGAAAAGCATTTAAAAAGTGAGATTTCATAAAAGATGGGATCTTACCTTAGTCCCCCCCCCCATCCTTTCTGCTGTCATTTAACCTTTATTGGGAATAGAGACCAGAAGAAAAGATAATAAGTCCTTGAGAAATTATCACCTAGATGATAGAAGAACTCATAGGACAAAACGTGCCATTCAAATCATCCCATTGTCTGGCCCATGTTGTCAAGGAAATTCCTGTCATTGCCCTGCTGGCCTCTGGTTTTAGATCCATACCTGGGGAGCCTGGTTCCTGTGCCCTTTGAGTCAGCTGAAAATGAAGCATGAGCTTGTTGGCTCTCCCTACAGGCATCTTAGGGACTGACACCATCTTCCTCTCAAAATGATCTCTCACTCTCCACGCATTTCCCTTGAGTTGTAAGGCATCTGCCTTCAGACCGCCAGAGTCAAAGAATGTCCGAAATGGAAGATCACTTAAAGTTTAGAGATGACCTGGTTCAGACACGGAAAATGAGACCCATGGAGAGGAAATTATATCCCAACCTTCACCTAACATGTTAAAGACTGAAATTGAGGGAGAAACCAGGCCTTCTGACTGCAAGGCCAAGATCTTCCCACTCTGCACGCTCCCTCACCAACGCCCATCGGGACGCACGGCTGGGACCTTCCACGGACGGGCACTCTGCACGCTCTGCAAGTCCCGGGCCATAGGCCAGGCCCTGGAGATAAAACGATGAGAACAGGCCTGGTCTCTGCCTTCAAGGTGCGTTCACCTACTTGCACTGGACTCGATCCAGAGCCTGGACCTGGTAATTTGGAGCCGTGGCGTACTGCAGAAGCCATTTTTCTTAGCAAAGTGAGACAAATTGAGTGACCGGTGGCCTAATCCTGCCCGTGCAATCCTGTGAAATACCAGTTGGACTTTCCACCTCCTGGTGAAGACCAACAGTTTGTTTCTACCTGAATGAAACATTTCTTACTGACTGGTCGAAATGACGACTAGAGCCATCGCAGATCCAAATCTTGACGTGAGTAGCAACACAAGGGACGCTCTCTTCTACTGTCGGCTGCCGAGTAGTAGATTTTTCAGAATTTTCAAAATTTTAAGGATCTGATGGGAGGAAGACTTTCTCTAAACTCAAGCCACAAGTCCCCCTAACATAATAACCCTTGATAACCAAGGAGGATTGTGTTCTGAAGACTCCCTCACCGTGTTTTTCACTCTCCACCCACACATTTCCATAGGCCCTGGGAATCCCCTGCACCCAAAATGGGCATTAAGGACCTTGCAAAAAGAAGAGCGTCCTGGATATACCAGAGCAAAATGAGGCAATTCAGGCTTTTATGCTTCAGAGCAGTCTAAGGAAAGCAAGATTTTTGGTTTGCAGCAAACAACTTTTGAGTTTCTAAGGTCAGAAGTACTTACAAGTACTTATAAGTAATAACATAATTCTCTACTCCCGTGAGGGGTAGATTAAGAAAAATCAATCAAGAGCTAGACTTTCAGACAAAATATTGTCTGAAATGTTCTTGTGTGTGGAGAGGTACGCGGTGAGAGGAGGGGCACGGAAAAGAGCAGCAGTTGGTGAGGGTCTTGGAGGGAAGGACCGAGGATCACAAGGACAAACACGTTAGTGTTGGTAGACGCTCCACATCCAGGCACCCCACGAAGGGTGCCCCTAACCTGTCACAGGGTCCTATAGGGACGGGCAGGGCCTGCAGACCTTCCAAGTCGGCCCATACAGTGCTGTGAAGGCTCCTGGCTTGCTTTCTAGGCACCATTATTTAAGGACAGTCCATGGGTGAGCAGACCCCCTGCCATCGTGGATTATCCTGCAGAATGACGCCTATCCTGCCCCGACTTCCTTCAGGCCCGTGCAAACGATACTGTATTGACAACGAACTGTGTTTGGGACACGCAGGTGGGCTGCAGCAGATGTCGGGGGCTGCTTGTCATGAGAAGCACCACACAACAGACCTTCTGGTCAGCCTTTCCCACTTAGCCAACTCAGTCCCGCGTCCGTGGCCTGACGCCCACCCCTAGCATATCTGCTTGGGTCGTTCACTTCTTTTTGGGCACAGGGAAGATCATTCGGTGGGAAAAACAGCCTTGTCAAGGATTGTGATGTGGAGCTGACGCGCACAGTGAGCGTCCCAGTTAGTTCACATTCTGGTATAGAAGGTGCGTATGAGGAGGCCGACTAGGATTGGGAGAGGCAGGACACCTCTTACTGGCAGTGAAAACAGATGTGGCCAGGTTGCTGGGAGGGTATTTCAGGTAGGGGCTGGGGAGCTGGAGTGATCGCAGAGCACGCGTGTTCAGAAACGGGTTCATTGGAAAATCTCGCAGACACCAGGTTGCTACTCACTTCCTCCTCTGAGGAAGGGTGACCTCAGCTAAGGGGAACAATAGGGTCTCAGCCTTGGCCAGAATAGCCAGGCACTAAATAGTATTTTAAAGGACACATATTTATGGAGAAAAGAACTAGGAGAATGAACCGTAATACCACGTGCTCTGTCATATATGCCGTGATTAGAATGACGTCCTTTAGGGGGAAATCAGAGCATTTTCTCACCTTCCCTGAACGTACCCTTGAAGAGGTTCTCCTTGCGGTTTAGATAAGATACCAACTTATTACTCACTTTATGACCATCGCCCCCCATCCGCCCTCTTTTCTTGGTCCCCAACCTCATTTCTTACCACTTCCCCTCTCCCCCCGGTTGGCAAGTTCCTTGGCACTTTTAGCATGTTAACCGCTAACCTGTTCTCTACGTGGAGACGTGCACCTGCTCTCCCCTTTTCTTGGAAGTCTTCTCTACCTCCAGCGCCTTCCATACTTGTCTGGATTGATCCTCATCTATCTTTTAGGTCTTTGCTTGAAGAGCAAAGGTCCCTTCCTCCGAGAAAACTCACTCGACCTTCCCATCCAGTTACTGCTAAGGAATAGTCTCGTTTTCCTGTCTGGCACTTATCAAAAATTTCATAAGCTCGCCTTCCCTCGTGTGCTCGTCTGCTTAATATACATCTCTCGGGGGCGCCTGGTGGCTCAGTCGGTTAAGCATCTGACCCTTGATGTAGGCTCAGGACATGATCTCTGGATCATGAGATTGAGCCTCGCCTCAGGCTCCACACTCGGCCTGGATTCTCCCTCTGCTCACGTGCACACTTTCTTTCTAAAAAGACATATAAGTAATATATGTAGATGTAAATAGACGTGTATATAAATATACCGTAAGTTCCAAAAAGGCCTGGAGAACTTGATTGTGGAGGATTTCCAAGACCCCAACTCTCACCACTTTACCACTCCCATCCTCCTGAAGGAATGGAAGCACGAGAAGCATAGCTGCATGAGCTCCAAAGCCAGCTGACCTGGGAGACCCTTGATGACTTTCATCCTGTGTTTATCCCTCTGGCGCAGAGGGACGCAGAGGGGAGGCACACTACCACAGGGAATTCAGAGGCAAGGCAGGGTACTAGGCTCGGGCTTCAGCGCGTCCTGGGATGTTGCCCAGCCTTGCCCCCTTTGCCCCTCCACAGCTCTCTTGCTTGGACTAGAGCTGACAGCAACCTTATGAGGCAAGAATCCTTATCCCCATTTAACAGAGAAGCAGACAAAAGTGAGAGAGGGGAAGACCTGCCACAGGGAGCATGTTCCCGTGATCGTGAAGCCCTAAGCTCTGCTCAGTAGGGCTGTCCTGCGTCAGTGAAGGCGATGACCCAAGCTGCTCCCAGCATTGCTGGGGGAAAGCAGCACGGTCAGAGGGGTAGATGCACGGACAGACCGACATACCATTTTTTTCTTTGCTTTCACCCAAAATGTTGGCATGTCCCTCTCAGTGCACCTACCAAATCCTTTTGCTCCCCACAGTTCTATCATCTTGTGATGGTTTAACACTTCCCTGGGGTCTGCACGTTCATGAATTCCTTATCACCCGTCCCTCAGCTCTAATCTAGGACTTTGTGGGGGCAACCAATTAAAGTCAGAAAGTTCTTAGAAAGAGATATTGGCCTGCAACTCGGCCACATCTCTCAGCAGGATCAACCTTCAGGTTGCTGGTCAAGAGGACACGTATTTAAAAACATGTCTAGCTAATCAGCCTTTCAGAGGTGTTCATGAAGTGTCATGAGCTGTTTGTGAATTCTAATTACCTATCCTGCTTACTGCCCAAGAAAAGCACGCCTGGCAGAGGTACACACGGGGACCAGAGCTGGCCTGAAGAATTCGTTGCAGTAGGAAGAGAGAGAAAAACTATAAAATTACATATATATGTATATATACGTAATTGTGGACAGATGATAGATGATAGATAGATAGATGATAGATAGATAGATATAGAGAGAGACAGAGAGAGAGAGAGCCCCTAGGAAGCATAGGAAAGAAGGAAATCACTTGGAGCTAGAACAAATGTCCCCAATAAATAAATTATAATAATAGGTTGTACAAATTATCTGTTATACAATCTGCTCATCTAGGAGCTTTGAGATCACCTACACTAACATACAAATAAAATCAGGGCCCTGAAACAGTTCACGACTTGCCCAGTCTCCATGCAGCTGCCCCATTGCAGCTCGGAAACTGGACCTCAAGGCCTTGGACACCCAGATAGACTCTGTCCAAGACTGACTGCCATCTGTCAGGAGAGAAGCTGAGAGAAGGATCCAGTCATCCTCCTGTCTGACCCAGAACACCTTAGTTCTCATATCTCTTAAACACACACCACAGCTTCCTAATCACTCATGCAGAGGGAACAAAGGGAAATATGTAATATATCCTGAATTGATGAGTGACAGGAATGGAGGACACAAAGAATTGGGCACTTAACAGTGCCTATTACTAAAAGCAATATCCTGCTTTGACTGACTGCTGGCTGCATCCGGGTACGTGTGGTTCTTATCTCTTTACACATATTAGCACATTTTTACAAAGGAAGTCTCAGAGGCTTAGGAAGGTCAAGTGGCCTGTCTGAGCTCACACAGGTGGTCACATTTGGAGCCAGAATTCTAGGTTTAGTCCTATGTCACAAAACAATTCTTCATTGCCTCGATAGACAACGTGTAAATTCATTTGAATTAAGCTGAGATTTGATTCCTGTACTTTACAAAGACTTATTAGAGGGCCCAACGTGTGTCTGACCTATGCGGGGAGCTGAGGGGATGTGGAAGTGGGAAGAGGGAGGCATATGGGAGACTAGCATAGTGAATAAAAGCTCCTGCTCATGTCAGGTGAATGCAAGGCTATGGTCCCCCTCATTGAGAAGAGTTCCTTAAACTCCTTGACCACAGGTCTTCTCATCTTTAACACGGGTATAAGAGAGTACCTACGTCTTTTTGTTTGTCTTGAATTTAAAATAGCACCTGCTTCTTAAGGTTGTGAGAAATCATGGGTTGGTCCATTCAGATTTTCTGGAGCACGCCAGGCACCTGGGGATCCATAAATCGCACTAATGCGACCTTCAGGCATCATGAACACTGGTAGTGATGATGACTAATGAAGATCTTGGTTGCCAACGCTAACGGTAGCAATGATGGTGATGACAAAAGCAGTGGTGGTGACGTTCCACTGTGTTGCTGCTGCTGGAGTGATGGTAGTGATGAGCAGATGGATATGGTTCCAATGGGTTAGGAGCTGGCCACCAAGGTCAGTGGCTTCTAACTGGAAGAGATTTTTTTCCCGGGGGATGTTTGCCAATATCTAGAGATAGTTTTGATGAGCACAAATGTGAACAGAAGGTGCTACTGACATGTAGAGGATGGGGGCCAAGGATGCTGTTAAACACCCTACAATGCACAGCACAGCCTCCACAGTAAAGAATTATCAGGCCCGAAGAAGCCTTATAAATAGCCTTATAAATATAAATATGTGAAGAGGTGCTCAACATCAATCATCAGCAGGGAAGTGATGGTATCACCTCACAACTTCTAAGATGGCTATTTCCTAAATAAATAGTGTTGGCAAAGATGTGGAGAAATTGGAACACTTTATACTATCAGGGGGAATATAGAATGGCTCAGCCACTGTGGAAAACAGTATGGAGTTTCACAGAAAAACTAAATAGAACTACCATATACAAAAAATAAAAATAAATAAAAATTAAAAAAGAACTACCATATACTCCAACACCTCACTTCTGGGTAAATATCCAAAAAAATAATAATAAAATCAGGGTCTTGAAGAGATATTTTCACACACAAACACCTCTCCCACCCTGTGTCCTCTACAACGTTATTCACAACAGCCAATATGTGGAAACAAATCAGAGGCCCATCAACAGATAAGTGGCTAAAGAAAATGGGATATATACATGCAATGGGATATTTTTCAGACTTGAAAAGGAAAAGGAAATCATACCACTGATGACAGGAGGGATGAACGTAGAGGATATCACGCTAAATGAAGTAAACCAATCACAGACAGACGAACACTCCAGGATTCCACCTGTATGAGGCACCTGAAGTAGCCAGACTCATAGAAGCAGAGACTAGAATGGTAGTTGCCAGGAGCCGAGGGAGCTGTTGCTCAACGCATTTGAAGTTTTCGTTTTTCAAGATGAATAAGTTCTAGAGATCTGCAGCCATCAATGTGCCTATCGCTAATATAGTATTGTGAGCTCTAAAATATGTTTAAGGGCACCCAGGCGCCTCGGGCAGTTGAGCGTCTGACTCTTGATTTCAGCTCAGGTCATGACCTCAGGCTCATGCGATCGAGGTCCGGGTGGGGCTCTGTGCTCAGCAAAGAGTCTGCTTGAACTCTCTCCCTCTCCTTATGCCCCAGCCCCCGGCTCATGCTGTCTCTCTATCCCTCTCTAAAATAAACAAAGAAATCTTTTTTTAAAAAATAAAATAAATGTAGAGGATAGGTCTTATGTTAAGTGTACTTACCGCCCCAAAAAAACTATGAAAGAAATAAGGAACATTTTAGAGGTGATAAATATATGGTGACACAGCCATGTTGATTGTGGTGATGTGATCATGGATGTATGTGTATGTCCAGAGTCACCACTCGGTGTGACTTTAATACCACCGCGTGTCTATTAGAACGGGAGAAATCTGGAACAGGACAATACCAAGTGTCACGGGCATTACCGTACCGCCAGACGATGGAGCAGTGGAAGCTATTATTCATTGTTGGATGTAACAAAACGGTACAGCTACTTTGGGAGAAATTTGGCAGTGCCTCACGCAACTAAACACACCCTCACCACGCCATCCGGCAGTGGCACTTCCTGGTTTTTACCCAAAGGAGTTGCAAATCTGCATGTCGATGTTTAGAGCAGCTTTACGCATTATCGCCCAAGCCGGGAAGTAACCAAACTGTTCTTCAGCCGATAAATAGATAAACTATGGTACGTGCAGACGATGGAATAGTATCCAGTGACAAAAAGACCCGAGTTCTCAAGCCCTGAAGAGATATCCAGGAACCTTAAATCTGTGGTCCTTGAGGAAAGATGCCAGTCTGAAAAGGCCACATAAGGTCCTATTCCAATTATGTGACATTCTGGAAAAGGCAAACTATGGACATAGAAGGTTGCCAGGGACAGGGGATTCAGAGAGCAGTGAAAGTGCTCCGCGTGGTACCACGACGATGTTCACAGGCTCGTTGGTCATTTGTCTACACTAGCGCAGTGAAACAGCAAGGGAGCCCCGAGATAAACTTAGACTCTGGGCGGTGGCGGCATGTCGGCAGAGTTCACCAACCGTCATTGATGTGACCCTCCGGCGGGGGCACCAGGATCGGGGATGGGGGTGCGTGAGGGCAGAGGGTATAGAGAAAACTCCTGCATCTTCCTCTCAATTGTGCCATGAACCTAAGGCAGTGCTGAAAAGAGTGCCTTGGTAGGAAGAGTCCTACAGGACGTATGTACAGCGTGGGGGTTTTGTCAGACAACCAAAAAGGATGCCTTCAGCCCGGAACTTGGCGCTAACGTGGGCAAGTGCTGGCCTAGGCACATGGGAAACCGAAATAGTGGGAGCGAGAGGCTGAGGCTCCCACTAACCGGCCACATACCACCACCCTTTAAGCTCGGCCTTAAACTGTGAGGGAAAGTGCATTGGGGGTGGGGGGGTCCCTGCGGACAGAGAAGGCCTGTCCTCAGGGTTGCACCTTGCCCTCCTGCCCCAGTGCATAGCCTGGGCAGTGGTGCCCTGGTACCTCGGAGTGCCCAGCTGCTGGCTGGCCGTGGGGTGGGCCCTGGGCTGTGGGTTGGGGGTGGGCCCGGGGCTGTCAGCTGTGGGGTGGGCCCAGGGCTGCAGGCTGTGGGGTGGGTCCGGGACTGTCAGCTGTGGGGTGGGCCCCTGCTGGTGGCCGTAGGGTGGGCCCAGCTGGTGGCTGTGGGGTGGGCCTGGGGCTGCGGGTTCTCTCCCATCCAGGACCGCCCTCCACTGGCTCAGAGGCCTCTGCCGACCAGTGGGCACCATAAGGCCGGCCTCCACAGCGCGGTGTGAGAAGCAAAATGAAGACGGATGTTAAAGGACGGTGAGAACTAAGCCACCCACCAGGGATGTGGGCGCCGCCTGCAGTGGAGGAGCGTGTGCGGCAGCCCTGGTCTGACCCTCAGTCATCACAGGCCCCAGCACCTCACATCACCCCCCCAGTGCGCTCGCCACGCAGTGCGGGAAAGAGAACCCGAGCTGATGTGTGAGTCCATGGCCCTCTGAGCCCGTGGAGGTGACAGGAGGGGGACCCGCTGGTGCAGCCCCCGGGACAGAGTAGGCTTGCTCCACAAGAGAAAGCGAGATGACAACATAGAGGAGAATCTTGGGAGGCGGGGCTGGGGGGGGGGATTTAGTGGCAGGTGAGGGAACAGCAGGGAGGGGGAAGCGAGGGTGGTGACGCTGCCTTTGTGGGGCTTACGAGGTGGTCTGCTACGTGGTAAGAACAGGGCCCCCTTGTGGGGCTCCCCGGGACACTGCCGGGAGATACGTGGCTATGCTGCTACCTTGGGAAAAGGGCCTGTGTCCGCGGCTTTCACTGCGGCCTGAGTTAGATCCAAGGGCACCCGTGGGAGACCTGCCACACCCAGGGGTGCCCGGCGAAGGCGCGGGCCTTTCCCTCCACGGCTGGCGTGGACCTCATACATCCGGACTCTGCGGTGGGACAAGGTCAGATGCCGGGTCGCACGTTCCACCTGACCCAGATCCTTTCAAAGTCATTCCCACTCGCTCCTTTTCAATTGAATCGACACCGTAGGCCGCCCTGGAGGAGAAGGGGCGGAGGAGAGGGGTGGCTAGGGTGAGCATTCCAAGCACGGCCCTAAATCTACATCAGCTAATCTACTTGGTATTCAGCAGAACTTCTGAGTCCAGTATTTGAAATAACTTAATAGCGCCCATTAATGACTATAATTTTCCCCCGTAGTCAAGATACTAAGAAGATGAGGGGTGTTTCATCTACATCACACAAAATAGTTACCGGGGCAGCCTTGCAAACAACAGTGAGGGATGAAGGTCCGTGGGGGCCAACAGTGGGTTATTGACTTCGCATTCAAGCACAGGGCCTTCCACTAGTTAGAAAGTTCTTTTAGGTTTTTTATGCCCTTTCACCATCACAGCGATGGCGCGTGGTTGGCGATATCGTCCCCATCGTACGGAGCCTGCAGCAGACGCTGGAGAGGCCAAGAGCTAGGAAACGGTTCAAGCTAAATGGGATAAAATGCATGTTTCTTCAAGTTCAGTCTTTAAAATGTAATGCAAAAAAAAAATGCAAAAAAAATGCAAAAAATAAAAAACTAAAAATAAATAAAATGTAATGCTTGGGGGTGGAAGGGATGGGGTGCAGGGTGGGGGGGAAGGCAGCTAGCCCCAGGATGCATGAGGTTCCCCTGCCCTTTCCCGCACGTTCACTTCGCGGGGGACGTTTGCCGCTAGTCCTGGCTCACGTCTCAATACTTCGACTTGGACGGAGAAACGTCTGGCCACCAACCCAAGCCCTAGCTTCCCTTTCCGTTGCATCGAGTGGTTTCTGGAAAGTGACTGTGCGGAGAGGGGCCACATGCCCCAGCTTGTCTGCGTGTGCGCCAAGCCAAGCGATGAGCTCTCCCCCACGGAAAGGAAGCGGAGGTAATGGAGAGGACTGAGGCGCGGCCCACGCGTGAGGAGTGTGAACGCCTTCTCCACGCCTCCCCCTCACTGCCTCCGAGACCCCGGCGGATCGATAGCAGAGGAAGGAGAGCCACGGCGGACCGCGGCGTGGATGAGACACAGCTCTGCTTCGTTGAGTTCCCGCGTGCACGGGTGTATCTGTCAAAGCGGTGGCAGCTGCCTCACAACTTGTCAAGGAAGGTGGGGACAATAACTGGTACCGACTGTGTTGGGGTTTCCACCAAAACTGAAACAGAAAGAACATCATTTTAAAAAAAAGAAAATATCCAAATTTTGACATCCTCTTGTCTACGAGTAGGCCCTGCGTTAAGAAAACATGCATTTAAATAATGATCATTTCACTTATGGTGAGAATCTTATTACCTATCACGAGATAGTCCGTCGTATGTAATAACTTACCCGGTGAAGGAAAATCATAGTAAAAACACGTACATTTATACGGATATTCTAAGCTGCACAACAGCATGTGTGCGTGTGTGTGAAAATGCATGTGTCTTGGGATTTTCGATTTTCTAAGGTCCAGAACTCTGAGGCTTGGATTATTCATTCTCCTAAACTGAGCCCCCAGAGTAACTTTGTCTTCTGGGGAGAAAAAATGTGAATGTCATGATTCCAGGCTTCTTCAACTCTCATATGTTTGATTTTCATAAATTATATCATGACCCCTGAATTTGGCCTCCTGTACAGCAGCCGACACGCACCGGGAGCCCCCGGGGTGCAGTGGGGCCCACCTCCTGAGTTTCATGTGATGCACCACAGTGTTTATGCAGCTCTTTACGTGCTTGTTATTTTATGCTTTAAAAATAAATTACAACAGGAAAACGAAAGTGCTGATACTAGTAACAGAAATACTGGTCCCATCAACGTGGTCTTATTAAGGCCAAGATAGAATTGATCAAGTGTGATCACTTCTCAAATGGCGGGAACCCCCATCTCAAATGGACTTTCAAATATGGTTGAATTAAACGTGATGTTTTAAATACATTGAGCCCGAAAGTCACGATGTATTTAGAGCTATTACAGGTATTTTTCAATCTCCGGCGTGAGACGCGCAACTGCCTCACCACCACCACGACCAAGACTTGAGTATTTCCAAACACCTTCTGTGCATGTTTTCAAGAACGTATTACTTAGAAAAAGTAGATGTTTCTAACGTGTTTCGCTCTTTTTTTTTTTTTTTTGTCTGTGTTTCGCTTTGTGAAGCTGTGGCCTCCCGAAGGCTAAGTGCCAAATTTGTAGCCCGTGCTCAGAACCCCGTGGGCACGGAGGGCCTGAAAGGAGTTCTTTCCCCACCGCACATTCTGAAACTGCTTGTACTCCCCCAATCTATCGAAAAATTTCTTCGTACTAGATTTTTTAAAAATATCCACTGTCCTTGTGGAGTACGACTTTGTAATCTCTGTCAAAGTCCAGTGGTCAGTGGCGAGGCTGAGGACAGGGACACAGAGGCCCGATGAGATGCTAAGCACAAGTCAGGTAGTGTGTCAGGGACTGATTACCGGAAGGTCCTGCCCTCCCACCTGTCCCGGGACGGGAGGACGAGCAGGTAATCAGTGCTCAGTGAGGCGACGTCTACAGCGCAGGAGCATGTGCAGGGGCCCCGGGGACCCAGGAGGAGGATGTGGACTTGCAAACCGCCCAACCCCCAGCATCCCTAAAGGGTAAAATTTGTAAGTTGACTTTGGAGTGTCCAGCTCAGCGGACAGAATGTGCATTTGTTTCCTCTTCCCCTAGAAGACAGCAGGTAAGAGGGGCTAAAATCACACAGGAATTCGGGTAGAATGGAGAGAAATCGGAGGAGGGAGTGTCGTGAGGAATTTCTGAAACATTGACGTGGATGGGGTGCTGACGGTGGGGGGGGCACCACTCCGAGCTGCCACGGGGGAAGGCTTGGGGGGAGGCAGGAGCTCTCTTTTGCAGGACGGGGGAAATGCCACTTCATACTTGGCAGGTACAGGGATTTTTAAAAGAATGGGCCAAACTAGAAACATGACCCTGTTAACGTCTAAGCAGGTTGCTCTCCCCGATGCACACATGTAGGGCAACGGAGTTCACTGAGCTCTCTGCGTATGAGGGTCTCTACCCTTCTGGGGGGCGTCCTCTTGTGCTCCCTTATCCGGGCCTGTGGGATGACGTCAGCACAGCCGCAGGCCTGCCCATCCCCACCCCTCCCGGTAAATCTTGCCAGTGGACAAGACATGCGCACCTACCCACACAGAGCCTGGAGGCCAGAAATCATATAGAAAATCCATGCCGCTCTATGTATAAATAGTTTCAGAAAATTAAGAACCGCCAGTCCTCGAGGGGAAGCAGCATCACAGAAAATAAATGAGGTTCTAGCTAACGTCAAGCACTTCTCTAAAGATCTTGCAAATATTCATTTATATAATCTTCACACCCACGTTGTGAGATTTTATTTAAGGTCAAGTTGATTAACAATAGTGTATTATACATGCATGTATGTGGATAGACCTTATCTCCCTGATCCATTCATCGGCAGATGAGCACCGAGGCTCCTTCCACAGTTTGGCTATTGTGGCCATTGCTGCTGGAAACATCGGGGTGCAGGTGTCCCGGCGTTTCCCTGCATCTGTATCTTTGGGGTAAATCCCCAGCAGGGCAATTGCTGGGTCGTAGGGCAGGTCTATTTTTAACTCTTTGAGGAACCTCCACACAGTTTTCCAGAGTGGCTGCACCAGGTCCCATTCCCACCAACAGTGCAGGAGGGTTCCCCTTTCTCCGCATCCTCTCCAACATTTGTGGTTTCCTGTCTTGCTCATTTTCCCCATTCTCACTGGGGTGAGGTGGGATCTCATTGTGGTTTTGATGTGTATTTCCCTGATGGCAAGTGATGCAGAGCACTTTCTCATGTGCACGTTGGCCATGTCCATGTCTTCCTCTGTGAGATTCCTGTTCATGTCTTTTGCCCATTTCATGACTGGATTGTTTGTTTCTTTGCTGTTAAGTTTAATAAGTTCTTTATAGATCTTGGACACCAGCCCTTTATCTGATACGTCATCTGCAAATATCTTCTCCCATTCTGTAGGTTGTCTTGTAGTTTTGTTGACTGTATCCTTTGCTGTGCAAAAGCTTCTTATCTTGATGAAGTCCCAATAGTTCATTTTTGCTTTTGTTTCCCTTCCTTTCATGGATGTATCTTGCAAGAAGTTACTGCGGCCGAGTTCAAAAAGGGTGTTGCCTGTGTTCTCCTCTAGGATTTTGATGGAATCTTGTCTCACATTTAGATCTTTCATCCATTTTGAGTTGATCTTTGTGTCTGGTGCAAGAGAGTGGTCTAGTTTCATTCTTCTGCATGTGGATGTCCCATGTTCCCAGCACCATTATTGAAGAGACTGTCTTTCTTCCAGTGGATAGTCTTTCCTCCTTTATCGAATATTAGTTGACCATAAAGTTCAGGGTCCACTTCCGGGTTCTCTATTCTGTTCCATTGATCTATGTGTCTGTTTTTGTGTCAGGACCACACTGTCTTGATGACCACAGCTTTGTAGTACAACCTAAAATCTGGCATTGTGATGCCCCCAGATATGGTTTTCTTGTTTAATATTCCCCTGTTAATATTTGGGGTCTTTTCTGATTCCACATAAATCTTAAGATAATTTGTTCCAACTCTCTGAAGAAAGTCCATGGTATTTTGATAGGGATTGCAGTGAACGTGTAGATTGCCCTGGGTAGCATGGATATTTTCACATATTTATTCTTCTAATCCATGAGCATGGAATGTTTTTCCACCTCATTACATCTTCCTCAATTTCTTTCAGAAGTGTTCTGTAGTTTGTAGGGTAGAGATCCTTTACCTCTTTGATTAGGTTTATTCCTAGGTATCTGATGCTTTTGGGTGCAATTGTCAATGGCATTGACTCCTTAATTTCTCTTTCTTCAGTATCATTGTTAGTGTATAGAAACGCCACTGACTTCTGGGCATTGATTTTGTATCCTGCCACGCTACCAAATTGCTGTATGAGTTCTAGCAATCTTGGGGTGGAGGCTTTTGGGTTTCCTACGTAGAGTATCATGTCATCTGCGAAGAAGGAGAGTTTGACTTCTTCTTTCCCAATTTGAATGCCTTTCATTTCTTTTTGTTGTCTGATTGCTGAGGCGAGGACTTCCAGTACTATGTTGAATAGCAGTGGTGAGAGTGGACATCCCTGTCGTGTTCCTGATCTTAGGGGAAAGGCTCCTAGTGCTTCCCCATTGAGAATGATATTTGCTGTGGGCTTGTCGTAGATGGCTTTTAAGATGTCGAGGAAAGTTCCCTCTATCCCTACGCTCTGAAGAGTTTTGATCAGGAATGGATGCTGTATTTTGTCAAATGCTTTCTCTGCATCTATTGAGAGGATCATACAGTTCTTGTTTTTTCTCCTGTTGATATCCATCACATTGATGGCTTTATGAGTATTGAATCAGCCTTATATCCTGGGGATAAATCCCACTTAGTTGTGGCAAATAATCTTCTTAATGTACTGTGGGCCTGTTGGCTAGTATCTTGGCGAGAATTTTTGCATCTGTGTTCATCAGGGATATTGGTCTATAATTCTCCTTTCTGGTGAGGTCTTTGTCTGTATGTGGGATCAAAGTAATGCTGGCCTCATAAAACCAGTCTGGAAGTATTCCCTCCAATTCTATCCTTTGAGACACCTTTGATAGAATAGGCATTATTTCTTCTTTAAACGTTTGAAAGAATTCCTCTGGGAAGCCATCTGGCCCTGGACTTTTGTGTCTTGGGAGGTTTTTGATGACTGCTTCAATGTCCTCTCTGGCTATTGGCCTGTTCAGGTTTTCTATTTCATCCTGTTCCAGTTTTGGTAATTTGTGGGTTTCCAGAAACTCATCCTTTTCTTCTAGATTGCCTAATTTGTTGGCACACAGTTGCTTATGTTTCTAAAATAGTTTTTATTTCCTTGGTATTTGCTGTGATCTCTCCTCTTTCGTTTGTGATTTTATTAATTTGAATCTTTTTGTTCTTTTTTAATAAGCCTGGCTAGGAGTTTATCTATCTTATTAATTCTTTCGAAGAACCAGTTCTTGGTTTTGTTGAGAGATATGCATTTAGTGTCATAGTATTACCTATAGAGTCCCCGTTTCTGCAGATTGTTCCTTTGGGCTCCCTCCTTTGCTCACAGTGTCCCCCTTAATATTTCTTGCAGAGCCGGTGTGGTGGTCACATATTATTTCAGGTTCTGTCTGTCCTGGAAGCTCTTTCTCTCCTTCCATTTTGAATGAGAGCCTTGCCAGGTACAGTATCCTTGGCTGCATGTTCTTCTCCTTTAGGACCCTGTATACATCATGCCAGCCCTTTCCGGCCTGTCAGGTCTCTGTGAACAGGTCTGCGGCTAACCTTATGTGTCTACCCTTATAAGTTAAGGACCTTTTTCCATTAGCTGCTTTCAGAATTCTCTCTTTATCTTACTATTTTCCAATTTTCACTATGATATGTCTTGGCGCTGACCTGTCTTTGTTGATTTTGAGGTGAGTTCTCTCTGCCTCTTGGACTTGAATGCCCGTTTCCTTCCCCAGATTAGGGAAGTTCTCAGCTATAATTGTTCAAATAAACCTTCTGCCCATTTCTCCTGCTCTTCTTCTTCTGGGACTACTGTGATCTGGATATTATTTGGCTTTATGGAATCGGTGAGTTCCCTAAGTCTACCTTCGTGATCTAATAGTTTTATTTCCCTCTTCTTTTCAGCTTCATTATTTTCCATAATCTATCTTCTGTAATACCTTCTCTCTTCTCTGCCTCTTCGTTGTGATTATATCCAAACTCTTTTGCATCCCAGTTGTAACATTTTCTTCTATTTCAACTGGACTAGATTTTTAGGTATTTTATCTCTGTAGCAGAGTTTTTCTGCTGTCTTCTATGCTTTTTTCAAGTCCAGCTAGTAGTCTTATGATTGTTGACCTAAATTCTTTTTCAGATTTATTGCTTGTATCTGTTTTCAGCAAGAATCTGGCTGTGATATCTTCCTGACTGTTCTTTTGGGGAGAATTTTTCAGTCTTGTCACTTGGGCTAAGTTTTTATTTTTTGTGTGTTATGGAAACTTATTATGTTTCCTGGATCTCAGAGTAATGCTATATTAAACAGAGGTCATGCACTGTCCAGGGCCTGGCCCTTCAGGAAGTGTTTTTGGTATATGCTGTATGCACTCTGCTCTTGTGCTTTGGCTGCTCTTTCTCACTGGTCAGTCCTCTGCAGAGTTCCTCCTTGCTTGCAGTGGGGAATGTTTGGTCCTTTATCTACACATGCTTTGATTTCTTTGTTGAAAAAATACTGGAAAAAAAAGAGAGAAAAAGAGAAAGAGAGAGAGAAAGAGAAATAAATAAGGTAAAGAAAAAGCAAACTGACACACACAAAATTATAAGCCTGGTTCCAAAGGAAAAAGAAAGAAAAAAATAGGCACCTGGTGGCTCACTGGTTGAGTGTCTGCCTTCAGCTCAGGGCATGACTGTTCAAAATCTTTGGGATACAGCAAAAATGGTCCTAAGAGGAAAATACATCACAATACAAGCATCCCTCAAGAAATTAGAAACAAACTCAAATACACAAGCTAACCTAGCACCTAAAGGAAGGAGAAAGAACAGCAAATAAAGCCTAAGCCAAGCAGAAGAAGAGAGTTTGTAGAAATTAGAGCAGAACTCAATGAAATAGAGACCAGAAGAACCGTGGAACAGATCAACAAAACCAGGAAAACAGTCCCATGCCTGCGTGGTACCTAGATTCTTTGCTATGGTACAAAAAAAGGCAGCTACCAAGTTACCCAACCTCTGTGAACCCTTTATTTGCTGCCAGTGAAAGACCATTTGATGGAGTCTGTAGTTTTTATGTCCTTGGAGAGGCAAACCTCTCTCTTAGGAAGGGAAATGACCTCTCCCAGTTTGCCCTCAGAGGTCCCTACACCACTTTTTGTGCACACCTGGGCCAGAGTTGTCCTTTTCTCCAGGAGCACACACTACAATCTGCCTCTGGTGATAATTGAGCACTTTTAAATTCTCTGAGCTTGAGTTCCATTCACTGTGTGCAAAAACCCTGCACCACTCAGTTCCCCCAGCTCCCAAGTCTGACCAAGGAGTTTTCTTCCCATGCAAACTGACTGCCACTCTCTCTCAACCCAACTGCCGCACCCTTCCTCTCTCCCTTTTATCTCTCTACAGAAAGTGTTCCCTCCCGCACAAAGCACGGCAGCTTTTCTCTCCCACATACCACACTGTCTCCCTCCAACCATGGAAATCCTTCTTTCAATCCTCAGATCAATTTCCTGCCTCTTCCAAATGATCTGGCCTCAAAACACCTGTGTTCAGGGGTCGAGGAAGGCCAGGGGTCTCTAGTTCTCTGCCATATTAACTCTTCCAGGTGGTTTTTAACAAATGAGGAAACCAAGGTACAAAGGCCAGATGCCTTGTCCCAGGTCAAAAATTAGTAAATGCCATAATTCATACCCAGTTTCTTAACCACTGTAAGTTTCCTGTTTCATGATCAATGAAACTTGTGACTCTGGAGGAGACACAGCAAATTGAAGGGAGGTAAATTTAGATCTAATGTGTTCTTAGGGCACCTGGGTGGCTGAGTGAGTTAAGTGTTTGACTTTTGGTTTCAACTAAGATCATGATCTCAGGGTTGTAAGATCCAGCCCCATGTGGGGCTCACACTGCATGTGGAGCATGCTTAAGATTCTCTCTCCCCCCTACCCCTCCCCAAACCCCAGCTTATGTGCATATGCTCTGTTTCTCTAAAAGAGATAAATAAATAAATAAATAAATAAATAAATAAATAAATAAATAATAACGTTCTCACTATACCAATAAATAAGTAAATAAATAATAACTTGTGAATTGATGGATGTGTAAATTAACTTGATTTCGGCAATCATCTTATTATATATACATATCTAAACCATCACACTGTACACCTTAAATATACATAATACTTATTTGTCTACTATATCTCAATACAGTTGAAAAAAAAGAGACTTCAAATAATTCCCTCAGAGAAATTCAAGATGTCACACCTATGTAAAAAAAAAGAAGAAGCAAATTGCTTTATAAAAGAAATAATATGAAAACAAAAACAAATCATTGAGAGCTAAAAGTACAATGACCAAAATAAAAATGTAATAAAAACTCTAAAAGGTCAACAAATGTCCCAAAATATAAATTGAAAAGTAAAGAGGTAGAAAAGAAAAGGAAAGTTCAAGAAGCCTAAAAAAACAATCAATACATCTAGAAGGCAACAGCCGTCAATAAATGTTCTAGAAAAAGATAATAGAAGTGGCTAGAGAAGATACACAAGAAAAAAAAAAGGCCATTCAGTAGAACTGAAGGGTATCTGGAGTTTTCAGATTTAAGTGTCCACTGAGGGGGTCCCGGGTGGCTCAGCCAGTTAAGCAGCTGCCTTTGCCTCAAGTCATGACCTCCGGGTCCTGGGATGGAGCCCAGGGTAGGGCTCTCTGCTCAGCAGGGAGTCTGCTTTCCCTCTCACTCTCTCTCTCTTTCTCTAACAAATAAATAAAAATCTTAAAAAAAAAATTAGGTGTCCACTGATTTCTTGGGAACACGCATACAAAATGAGCTACACAAAAACCTCTTCCCATGAAATATTAAAACACCAAGTGTCAAGAGAAGTTATCAGAACTTCCAGAAATGAGGAACCAAAAAATTCCGACTGGTGCATAAATCTTTCATTGGCACTACTAGGCATAAGAAGACAGAGGCATAAAGCCCTGTGCCCCCTGGAGGCCAACGTCTATGGGCTACTCTGCCATCTGGCTTTTAGTTGGATTTTAACAAAGAGAGGCACCAGCAGGAGACTGAAGAGGAGATTGGAGTCAAGGTATTTATCTCCACAGCATGTTCCCTGCCAGGTAATTGCATATTGGCTGTGTCTCTCTATCAAGACCACAGCTCCCTTGAGGAAGCCTTCTTCATTCATCTACTGTCTTAGGGCCTGCAGTGAACTTAGCTCCCTGCTCTTGCCTGCCCTGGAATATTCCACTATCCCTTTAAATCTTGCCCACATCTTGCAATAATCTTGTTATCCTGTTTTCCCCGATGGCATAGTTTGGGTGGACCATCTATCTGTCTCCAGCACAAAGGATAAACTCAGAAAGAATTCCAAACCTTTAAATTAATGTTCTTCCAAACTATCAAAAAGGCAAGAAATAGAGATTTATGTATATTATGTATAGTTTAAAAAAAAACTAAAAGGATGATTAAAAATAAATTATAAATTGCAAGAAAACCTACGAGGAAGAGATGAGAGGGAACTATAGCAGCGTAGTGAGATAAATTATTTGTGTTCTGTATTGAAAGAAGAAGGCATATAAAAATTTCTAGAATTTATATTTAAGATAAGTGGCCAGCAGTGACAATGCCAAAGAATTATGCAATATTCCCAAAGAGTTCCTCCTCGTAGAGTTGTGGTTGTGAGTTGGTAATGCATTCTTAACCAACAGAAATGAAAAGACACGTAAAACCACCCTCCGTCTTTTAGATGTTTGGCTATTTCACTTCTCACATAAACTTCCTTTGTCCTTAGGTTAATTATTCCAAAGTGGTTAGAATTTCTTCCCGGGATATGTAATACACTAATAGCCAAATTTTTAGTAAAATTTGCAAAATAGTAACTTTTGAGTCTACTGCCTGAAGCATGGCTGTGAGAGCTGATCAAAAGATACGATGGGGGATCCCTGGGTGGCGCAGTGGTTTGGCGCTTGCCTTTGGCCCGGGGCGCGATCCTGGAGACCCGGGATCGAATCCCATATCAGGCTCCCGGTGCATGGAGCCTGCTTCTCCCTCTGCCTATGTCTCTGCCTCTCTCTCTCTCTCTCTGTGACTATCATAAATAAATAAAAATTTAAAAAATAAAAAAAAAATTTTTTTAAAAAAAAGATACGATGGGCAGGTAATATTTTGGTTTCGTAAAAGGGAACTGAAGTCCAAAAAGCTCTTACACCTCACACCATTCCGGGCACCCCTACTGAGAGTTATACGGAGGATGGCCTAAGATAACAACAGCCACAGCATCCAACATCCTCCCGGCCCATCAGCTAGAGATACCATTCAAAGAGCTTTTCCTTCAACCTCCAGACCTTTGTACCAGTGATGTCACTGCTAGGCATTTCTGTGTTAGCTAAACGTACCCGGCAGTGTGACTAACCCAAGACTTTGTTATCAGCCCAAGACTTGGGTTCATATCTTTGAGTGTGTCTGATTTATTTTGCTTCCTTTGGATAATCAGCCTTGTTGTGATGACGAATCAACTTTATTGCAATATGTCTTATCTCTATGAAAGTTTTTAACAACCCAATCACAGAATTAAAGCTCCCGAAGTTACCCAACGTGTGGGAAAGATAAAGTTGGTGGTCCTGCCTACCCCATAACCGGACTAGGAAGGAAGAAAAATTGTGTTTAGATCATTGGTTTTAAGAGAGAATACAAAGGAAGAGGCAGCCATGAAGACAGTTGCAGGGGTCTCTGTAATATGAGGAGATTGTGCACCATATCCTACACTACATATGTGAGTTCATTTCCATTTTTTAAGTAAATTATAACATACTATGCATATTAATGGTTTCATCTTTAGTCCTTTAAATTAGAAATATAAATATAATATCATGGAGATCATGGAGATCATTCCGTATAATGTATAAAGACATCTCTCATTTTGCCTTTTTTATACGTGTGTGGCTTCTCCGCATAACCACAGAGTTGATAAGGGAATTTTTCTCTTTATAGATACATTCTAGCTAAGGAATGAAGGAGGCATGATGCATTGGAACACCCATCCGTAAACTCCTATGAAGGAGAAGACCTGCCATGATCATCAATGGCTGCTGACCTCACACGAAGGGAGACGGTAAGGCATTATGGGCCTCCTGGCAACACCATCTCTGCCAAAAAACATCACACCTGAACCTGACCAAGTATATAGATTTAATTACCAATATATAGAAAATGCAGAGAACAAAAGAGCATGTCTAATGACACCATAGAGGTACAATCACAGAATGCAGATTGTTGGAAGTTCTCCAGGACAAAATATCCAGTTTCTTCCATGAGACACAGCATCCATAATAACATCAACAACCAAAACAAAAAACAAAAAACAAAAAACAAAAAAGAGAACAAAAAAAAAAAAACCAAAAAAACAAAAACAAAAACAAAAACAAAAAACAAAACCCTACAAGATATAAAAAACACAGAGAGAGGGAAAAGGTAAATTAAAAGAAATGTAAAAGATCCCAGCCAATCACAATGCAGTTCTGGGTCCATACCCAAGCTGTTTAAATGTTTAAAGCATTCGTATGAGAACCAAGGAAATGTTTGAAGTTATTAAGGAATTATTGTTGATATTTTTTGGTGTGAAAGTCGTAGTGTGGTTATAATGACACTTTAAAAGTCTTTTATTCTACAGATACAGACTGAAATATTTATAAATAAAATGATAGAAATCCGAGAGACGTTTCATGATAATATGGGACAGGGTATGGGAAATAGGTTGGAATAGAAATGAGACATGCCCATGTACCAGTAATTGTTGAAGTTGGGTAATTGGGACATGAGAGGGTAATTATACTAGTCTCTCCACTTGCACGTATGTTTGAAATCTTAATAAATCACCCCATTTGGCCTCTGCTAGAATAATCTCTCATGTACTTCAGGGAGGTTGGCGGGCCCTAGAATGTATTGTGCGTAGTGTGAAAATGACCTGGTACGTCTCCCTGCCCCCAGGATCCTGGGTACATCTGAGTCTCTTCAGTCCCATCTCATTGGAGGCGGTATCAGGAATGGGACCTTGCGTATGCAAGAGGTCCTTCCTCAAGAGCAGACGGGGCTACATTGTGCCCCATATATTATTTATCCTAAATAATCAAAACTTCCAGTTAATGTGGAGGAAGATACGATTGACGAGGACTGTATAAAATCATATATTTCTATACGATCCTTATCACCACTTACCTCTTCAAACCTTTCCAATATGACTAGAGACTTAGGACATTCTCTTGGGGGTTTGTTGTAAAGGGATTTTTCCTGAACAAGGAATGCAAGCAGCCAGGGACAGCCCGCCTAATTAGAGGACAAAAGAAACGTATCAATCTTCCCTAACATTCAAAAAAACAGACAAAGCACCACTCTGCACACCCGGGGAATCCTACAAGGGCATGTACACGGCTCCCAGCTTTCTTGAGTTCAGTGGGAGGTCAGGGTTTAGAGAAGGAAACAGGGGGAGTAGGTCTTCCTGAATCTTCTGAGGCTCGCAGAGTCCTCATCTGAGTCAACGGTTGAGACGTCTTTGAACAGAGGGGACAGAGTGAGGATATGGCAAGTTTGACATCAAGGCCCAGGAGTTTTGAGGGAAAGAACAGAGCCCTGACGGGCGGGGAACGCAGAGAACACCACGCGTCTGCGACTTTGCACAGTTGCACCGTCCCTTGGGGGTACGGGTCCCATGGCCGCCCGTAAACATTTGCGCCCCAGGTCGATTGGCTGGAGCAGTCGATTCACCCAGAGGCTTAACTATCTCCTACCCCAGCCACTAGCTATAACCGCCCCCCGTAGGCCTCTCGTTGCGTCCAGCAGCCACGGAGACCATACTTCCGGCGTGCACGGCTTTGCTCACCATGTCGCCCGTTTTCCATTCCCTCTGTGCAGACCACGCTTGCGTCGTTAGGTCGGAGGCGGAGGAGAACTTGGACAACTGCTTCTTTGACCTCGGGCCCTGGAATTAGGGCCACTCAAGCAACCCGTGCACCCCGAAACCTGGAGACATGTAGGTTTTGTCATTGATGAAGGGTGAAAAGCCCTTAGTGACGCTTGATCTTGGGGTCCTGGAATTTTCACTGTGTTCCCGCAACTGGGAACCTCTTCTTGGCACCCCTTTTCAGGGAAGATTTCAGGTCTTCCAAAACCCTGGAGAAGCCACGGGGCAGCTGTAACGAGCAGACAGTGTGGTTCATGCCGGGAGCCCCGGTTAACTAGACCTGATCCTCAATCACTTTCTTTACCGATAATTAGACCCAACAGGCCCATTCCGCGTCATTTCTCTCTGCTCAGTGACCCTACAGTTCCGTCCAAAGGGTCAGTTTAGGGCATAATTAAGCCAATTACTTTCTGAAAGAGCATCATGACGACCATTACAGAAAATGATAGCAGGCCCCACGCCCGCTGCGGGAATTATTAGCTTGTCAGCCTCAAGGCTCACGGAGGCAAAGGATCAAAAAAGAGGCAGGAATGCAGGTTTTCAGCAATTCATTCACTTATTCTCTCTTCCCGTGCGTGTGTGTGTGTGTGTGTGTGTGTGTGAAATCCATTATGAGCCAGAGAGCAGGAGCCGCGGACGCAGTGGCACGCGCTCTCCCCCTGCCTGCATGGGGCCTGCAGCTCAGGGGAGGACGGGAGGCAGCTGAGGACCCCCCCCAGACACGTCGCTGTACATGGAGCCGTGAGACGCGGGGCCCAGGAAGCTCTTCCTGAAGCTGCTGCTGGCAGGGTGAACGGGACTCAGCCAGGCAGGGGGCGTTGGATGAGTCTTCCACGTGGGCCTTTATACACACTGCTGGGGGTGGGGGGCCGACAAGGGGGCCGTGTGGCCAGAGACCGTGCGTGGGGTGACAAGGAGACGACCTGAGAGAAGGCCTGAAAGTGTCCGGGCCAGAGGGCCACGACAGATGGAAAGAGGACGTGGCGGAGCACCCAGGACGCGGAGCCCGGGACGCGGAGCTGACATCAGGGCCCGGGTTCCAGGCCCGCTGGCTGCACCGCGTCCTCCTCTCACGGGATCCATCACGGGCCTGCAGGGCCTGGGGTGAGGGGTCAAGGCGCACCGTGCGCCCCGGGCAGCCGTGGTCCCTGCACTGGGGGGGTGGGGGGCGGCAATGGAAAGGAGGAAGAAATGGGACAAAGGCTTTGAGACCAAGGGCCCTGGGGAGCTTCTCAAGCAACCCCTGGATGCCAAGCGCCCCGAGCCCGTCTCCGAGCCTCTCAGACCCGCTCAGCGCCTCCAGCTCCCTGAGCTTGGCCAACTGCCGACGCTCCGTGTGCACCTCGTAAAGCTCCACTTGGCTGTGGCTGCCCCCTCCCCTAACACCCTGAGGGGCTCGGCATCCCCTGGGGGCGTCCTGGGCTACCCCTGGCCCAGCGTCCTTGCCGCCCAGGAACCCAGGCTGGCTCTGGCGGCCCGGGGCAGCTCCGCAGGGGTCGGGGGCTCTGGTTCTCTCAGGGGCTCCCTGGAGGCGGGAGGCCAGTTACTACGGCCTTTGGTGGGGGTTGGGGGAGCCGCGGAGACCCAGGAAGTGGGCCGGGGCCCCGGAGAGGCCGCACGCGGAATGGGTCAGCCTGGAGCTCCTCCCGAGATGACGGGTTCAGACGCCGGGTTCCACAGGTGCCCGCCCTGAGGGGACCCCGTGTGGCTGGGCAGCGGGCGCTGGCGAGCGCCACCGGGCACCTCCAGCCTGCCTCCCAGCTGGAAACGTAGAAGAGGAAAGATGTGAACGAGGAGGTTCTACAAAGTCAGTGTAAACGTGTGCACTTTGCAAATGTAGCCTCATACTCCGGACGCAGAGGGGTCGGGCAGCCGGGCCGCGGTGGACTAAGAGGTGGCCTCCGGGCCTCGACGGCCGCGGCTGCCCAGCAGGGCTCTGTGCGTGGGCAGGGCCGGCCGTCCCCGCAGACACGAGCTCCACGGGGCCGGGAGCCCTCCTCCCGACGGTGGCCCGAGGATGCGGGTGAACCCTCTGTCGTTGTCGCCGACGTGACTCAGCATCGGAAGCCGGAGCAGAGAGAGGCTCTGACAAGGCGGGGGGATGAGCTACAGGAATTGTGGAGTCCGGCTCTTGTCTCAGAAATCAAAGACCAATGACCTCACTCCCCGCTGGACACGCTCGTCCATGCCACCCCACGTAGAGCGGGATCCCCCGAGACGTCCCGTCAGCACTCCCTGCCCACTTCCACGCTCGGCGGCTGCGGCTCCCATGCACCTGCCGCGGCCCTGGGGAAGGAAGCAGTCTTCCCGGTAGGAGGACAGGTAGGGCTTGGTAAAGGTGGCGGGACCTTGGAGGGCTTGCTCTCTGGGGAGAAGCCCTTTAGAGAAGTATTCTCCACACATATGGGGTCAGAATGGGTGTCTTAGTGCAACTGGAAGGGGGGGAAGGCCAGTCTCTGACTGCATGGACGCCGCGCTTGACAGGCTGAAGACAGACCCGCTCTGGGAGGGGCCGGAGTTCAGTTCATCCCTCCCCGGGCGGCCCGTTAACAGAGGCTGCGTGATCCGAGCCGGCTTCGCCTCCCCACCTAAGAGCGACGGTTGCAAAGCAATTACACAAAGATTAATTAGCGAATTCCCGAAACAGTAGTAAACAGCAAAGGAGTTTAATTAAAACCATTATCTCCAAGGTCTGAACGTTAGTACCAGTCGTAGCCCAGGGAGGCAGGTGCGACAGGCCGGCGGGTGAGGGGGCCAGGAGGCCCTTGATGCCCACGGCCGCCTGCTTGCTCACCCCGGGAATTCTCTGGCCACCGTCCTGCCAGGACCCGGTTCTCCTCTGGCCTCGGGGTCGTGGCTCATGGCCTTGAGCTCCCCTGCAGCCCACCCGCGGCGGGCAGCCTGCCTCCAGGGAGAGGCCCTGGTCTTTGCAAGGGAGGAAGCAGGTGTGCGAAGAAGATGTCCTAGAGGGGAACCCATGCACTCCGCAGGTGCCAGGGACCCTCTGCGACAAGGTGATGAGGGTCTCAGGACACCCCAGAAGCCACCCCCCCGACCCCGCACCTGGACCCCACAGGAAGGATTCAGGAAGAAGCCGGATGCCAATAGACGGTCTGACTCTGTGGCCCCAGGGACCTTGCGCAGCGACCGTATGTCTTTGTCAGACCCGCATTGCGGTTAGCAGCTCGCATTCACCATCCGCCATTGTCACACACCCATGCACCCAGGCCGGGCCTTGATGACCCACGAGACCGTGTGCCTGGTCCACGCTACAGCCCCCCGCCCCGCCCAGGAACCCAGCCCAGACCCCTGGCAGGATCCCCACTGCTCATGAGGCCCAGCCTGGAGGCCATCAGGGGCCGTCCCCAAGGTGCAGGGGGGGCCGTGTCCCCCCAGCCCTTCACCCCCGTCCCCGCGGCTTCTCCTGGCGATCCCAGCCCTGCCCTGTGCCCGCCGGCCCATGCCCGCCGCAGCCTGGCTGCTGCCTCTGCCGCTCTCCAGAAATTATGCAAATCACCACCATTAGTATAACAGCTTCTGCAGATTTCAGGAGGAAAAGAAAAAAAAAAAGAAGAACCCACTGCCACAAAATCCCTGTGCTTGGTTAGAAGACCTCGAATTTCCCCATTCTCCTCCTTCACTCTGTCGACGTGATATTCATGCATCCGAAGCCTGTTTTGTAGCCCCGTGAACACCCCTAGCAGAGACACCCTCAGTCAGCAGAAACCTCTGGAACCGCAGCCATGAAAGAGAATTGGGGAAAAGCCCGACTGGAGCCAGGACGAGGGAACTGGGAGGTGGGCCCGATGGGGGCCGCTGTCCCGGGAGAGCTGGGCAGGGGTCTGGCTTGAAAAGACCTGGATGGGAGGCCAGGGTGACCTCGACATTGGACACGCTGGGCCCGGGGCTGCTCCGAGGCCGCCGCCTGGCTCCCCTGCCTCCTCCGGCCCAGGTGAGGACAGGTGCCCCGCGAGGCGCCGCTGAACCAGGGAGTGCGGGGTGCAGCCAGGCGCCCGCCTGCGTCGCTTCTGTGCGACAACAGGGCCATCGTCGGTCGCCGTCCCTGACGGGACGGACGGAGCATCTCGCAAAGGTCTGAGGGGAGCCGCGGCCACCGGCCTGAGGACACGGGACGCAGGTGATCCCCAGGCCTCGGGCAGTCCTGCAGACGCCAGGCGCACACGTCGAGAGGGGAGCCGGGAGGCAACCACAGGGAGGAGGGCGGGTCCAAGGCTCAGGCCTCTGCTCCCGCGCTCCGGCCCCTTCCTCGGGCGGGCGGGCCGGGGGCAGAGGCGAGGTGCAGCCAGGGCCGCTCAGGGGGCTTCCCGCGGGGCGAAGCAGGTGGCCCTTAGAGCTCCTCTGTTCTGCGAGGTGAGGGAGACGGGCCCGGGGTCGCGCCTCCTGCTTCACCTCCCCAAACAGCGACCCGAGGCTTTGCTTTGGGGGAGATTGAGCTAAGGTGGGACAAGCCAACACAGCGGCGGGGCAGCGGAACGACGCGCTCGTCGGAGTCTGCCTTGGGCCACGCGCAGAAGTCCCTTCCCGATGGCGTAGGTGCCTCAACATGAACGGCCAGAGCTTGACAGGCTTGGAAGCATGTATTTATGAGCTTGGGGCAGGGACAGGTTTCCTAACTGAGATGCAAAAGCGGCTAATCATAAAAAAAAGAGAACTAGGGGCAGCCCGGGTGGCTCAGCGGTTTAGCGTCGCCTTCAGCCCAGGGCGTGATCCTGGAGACGCGGGATCGAGTCCCACGTCGGGCTCCCTGCATGGGGCCTGCTTCTCCCTCTCTCTGTCTCTCTCTCTAATAAATAAATAAAATCTTTAAAAAAGATTTAAAAAAGGAGAACTATTACGACATTATAATTAAGAACTTGTGTTTGTTGAAAAGGCACCTTCAACTGAAAAGACGAGCTATCGACTTACAGAAGGTATTTGTAGCACACAAAACAAGGAAAGGAGGATTATTCAAAATATCCTAAGAAAGATCAGTAAGGGGCAAAAACGTTTTACCGTAGAGATCCCAGAAGAAGATCTGTAATGGGGCATAAATATAGGAACAGATTCTCCAACGATTATTTGTCAGAAAAATGGAAATTGAGACCAAAAGTGATTATTAAGAAAGGCAGGAAAATGTAGAGCTGAGAGCAAGGCCCAAATGTCTGGTGGGGCCAGACCGTGGCTTCTCGGTGCGCCAGCTGTGATCCTGCTCCGCCACTCTGGGCGCCGCGGCTCCCTCATGCATGAGGCAGGGCTCACGGCACTCCCTGCCTCATAGGGTTGCCGTGTTAATGAAGGAGGCCATGCAGAGCTCCTTGCAGGGCTTCAAACACGGCAAACACTCACCCCGTTTTTAAATACAGTCCCCAGACTACTCCCAAATCACCTCGTTGGTGCTTAACAGGAGTGCAGCATTGCAGGTCTTCCTTCTGTGGGACCCCAAATACTGCTTTTAAGTGATGCCTGGCAGAGCAGCATCCTGGGGGTCTCCCAAGGGCTTGAGATGAAAAGTAAAAATATATCTACAGCTCGAGAAAATTCCAGCGACAATAATCACATGGACATTAAATTCTTCAACATCAAGACCTCTGTGAAAGGAAGGAACACCAGACTGGGGTCCGGATTCCAGATCTCTCTTCCTACTCGGATACTCCATCATCTTTAAATTAGGGAGGGTCCTTGCCAGCACCTCGTGGGGTCGTCCCGAGGCTCCACGGAAATGACCGACACGTGTGGGGTAGGTGCCAGATGCCAGACACTGTGCTAAGGAATTCATACCCGTTTTCTGATTTAATCCGAAGAACTCTGTGAAGGAGCTTCCCAGCAACTGAAGAGTTCCAGGGTTACACAGTGGCAGGACTGCTGCTCCGACCCAGACTCCACGAAATTTTAGGAAGAGCTGGATAAAACCAGAGGATTCTTCTGAAGTCAGGCCCGGTGGGCACACGAGGACGGGCGTTACTGCAGAGACCAACCCAAAGCCGAGGTCCTTCGAGGCAGAGCCCAAAGACACCTGTACGTGTGAGGAAGGGATCCTTCTGGAAAGGTGGCGACGTTCACCTGCTCAGCGCCCCCATTCTGCACTAGGGACAGTACGAGCCTTGGCTTCTGAGATGTTCTCCTTGCCTGGGGCAAGCAGAGATCCGTCCTCCATCCATCCTCCATCCGTCCTCAATCTGTCCTCAATCCATCCTCCATCCGTCCTCCATCCATCCTCAATCCGTCCTCCATCCGTCCTCAATCCGTCCTCCATCCATCCTCCATCCGTCTTCCATCCGTCCTCCATCCGTCCTCAATCCGTCCTCCATCCATCCTCCATCCGTCTTCCATCCGTCCTCCATCCGTCCTCCGTCTGTCCTCCATCCATCCTCCATCCGTCTTCCATCCGTCCTCCATCCGTCCTCCGTCTGTCCTCCATCCGTCCTCCATCCGCCCTCCATCTGTCCTCCATCCGTCCTCAATCTGTCCTCAATCCGTCCTCCATCCATCCTCCATCCGTCTTCCATCCGTCCTCCATCCGTCCTCCATCTGTCCTCCATCCGTCCTCCATCCGCCCTCCATCTGTCCTCCATCTGTCCTCAATCCGTCCTCCATCTGTCCTCCAGCTCTGCAGTCTAGACCGTGGGCCCCACAGCGAGTCGCCCCGTCGCTCTCTGGGGCCTCAGGGTCCTCGTGGTTCAAGCCATGAGCCCGTTTCTCCTGGGTCTCCACCCTGCCCTAACCCCATGGCACAGGTGAAACCTACAGTCAAGGTCAAAGGCAAGCTTTTGCAGTAACCCTCACGTCAAGGTGCCTGTGGCAGGAAGTGGCAGCCCAGGCCCTGAAGGGTTTATGGAAAGGAGGACTGTGTCTCTCCAGTGATCGTGATTATCGCCGTGTCATTCCTTATACAGCAAACCCGCCCTCCCTGCACTGTCTGAGCCCTGCGCCTGTGTTAATTCCTTACTGCTCCCAACCAGCCTAGGAGGAAGACGCTATTTTTACCCTGGCTTTGCTCATGGGGAAATGAAGGTACAAAGAGACTTCGTTCTTTATCCAACATTATAGAACCAACAAGGGGGCAGAGCTAAGATTTGAACCCACAGAGTCTGGCTTCAGGGCCCCCGGAACTCTGAGATTCCAGAGTGGAACAGAGGAAAAATAAAAATTGATTTTTAACTGTACTTGGATGAATGGAGTATTCACGGATATGACAAGAAATCAATTCAATGGAACCAACCTGCTGGGGTGCTGCAGAGAGAATAAAAGATTTACCCTCGGGAGAGGCTGGACGCCGTGGTCGGAGTTCTGTGGTGACTCCGGGAGGCCCCTGAGGTCCAAGGGCATGTGTGGCCTCCAGGCCCCAGGACTCCAGAGCCCACTCACGGCCTGCTCCTGACAAGGCACCACCTCCAAGGGCAAGGTTCTCTGCTTGAGGAACAGACCTTATTGCCAGATTCCAGCCACCTGCGGCCAGCTCTGTGCTCCGATTCTTGCTGGGTGTGGAATGATCCTGAGAAACCTGCTAGAGGTGAAAACTAGACACTGCAGCCGAAAGACATCAGGAGAGAAAAGGAGGCATGGGTGGAGAGGCGGAAAGGAGGAAAGGGACAGTCGGGAAGAAGCGGCTTCAATTTGGGGGGTAGTTGGGATTGGCCTCTCTGTGCATCAGGTATTCAGTTTCGACTTGACGCCTGCCATGTTCTGAGCCCTGGGGATACAGTGGTAATAAATAAACAAATGAATAAAACAACCTTAATGAACAGGCAAGTTCTCTGCTTGGATGGAGCGGACATTTCGGAAAAGGAGACACGATAAGTGGCCGTTCTTTGGGTGTTCAGCTTGTCAGGGTCTTGTCAGCCTGCCCACCTTCCTCATTTACTGCTCTCTGGACATCTGTCCAGACTGCACCTCTCAGAGGGCAACACAGGAAGGGACAGGCGGTCCTTAGGTCTCTGAAGAAATGCGTTACCAAAGTGACATGAATAGCACCAGGAACCATCCTGCTGAGAACCCCGCTCCTCAACCTGCTGTGTTAAAGAAACATCTTAATTTTGTCCAATAAATCTAAATACCACCTCCAGGCTTTTCAGGAGCTCTCACCATTAGTTCACCGATGAGTTCCAGAGGATGAAAAGTCATTGTAGCCAAGCCTCCTGGCTGCCACGGTGAAGCAAGACGGGAACGCGTCTTCTGGGGAGGACTTGTGTCCAGCCGTGGCACCACAATAGCGCCATGCTGGTGCTACAAGGCCAGATCCATTCCCATTATGCCACTGGATATTTGCATGATAAATATTGCTCAATATTTTGATCCCACTCTGATTCTGTATTCCCATATCTCCCCAGAAATGATCAGTGGGTAAATAAAAAAATAAATAAAAACATACATACACATAGTATGTTTACTGAATCCAAATAGTCCTCGATACTAAATAAGACTTCATTCCTCTGCTTGAACTTGAAGGAAATTCTCCTTTATAGTAAAATTTGGAACCGGGTATTAAAGGCCTTTTCGAGTTGACCCATGAGCCTTTCTTCTGGGACAGCTCTGAATATATGAAGCAAAGAGAACTAGGAAGACATCACTTCTGCGCCATCCCCAACACCAAGAAGCAAGGAAAGGCCATGGCGGCCTGTGCTTCCAGGATATGGTGTGTCCAGGACATCTGCCCAGGATAACGGCCAAGGGCTGAAGGGACCCTGCGTCCCCTAAAAGAGGAACTTAGAGAAAATTGCTGGACCAGTGAGAAGTTCCTAAGTACACAGGAAGAAGAGTAAAAGAAATGGCCTGTCCCTGACACAAATTTCTGCAAGGAGGCGGATTGTGTTTTCCCTAGAAGATGTGCACCGATGCAACTAGAATCAGCTATCCTGAGGAAGACCCAGTCTGAGCCCACAACGAAGTCCTATAAACACAGTGGTGTTCAGTAGAGTTGGCTGCCTGAATGTGTGACTCGACAGGTAGGCCAATCCCAGGTGCTCTTCTCCGTCCTTATGTTCCTTCCCTGCTCCTCTCTTGCCTCTCCTCCGAGCCTCTGTTCTCCTCCTGATATCCTTTAATTGCAGCATCTCCTCCGTGCTCACCTCCAGAAGGGCTTTCTAGACTACTCTGGCTTCCAAGCTTATTATCGTGGCCTTACAGACTCATGTTTTGTGGCCCCTGGCTTCTCCCCAGCCTGCCACACCTGCCTCTTTGCCCACTCTGAGCCCAGGGCCTTTGCACTTACAGGGACAGCACTGCCCCAGGTAACACAGATCGCTTGCTCACTTCTTCCAGATTTCTGCTGTTCATCCATTATATGGAGGAAGAGCAAACCTCCTACAAAACCAGCACCTGCTACCCTCCTGCCCCAGCCCTCTTGATCCAGGTCTGCATCTCCCTTTTTTTTTTTTTATGATTTTATTTATTTATATTCAAGAGACACGGGAGGAGGGAGAAGCAGGATCCATGCAGGGAGCCTGACGTGGGACTTGATCCTGGGTCTCCAGGATCACACCCTGGGCCAAAGGCAGGCACTAAACCACTGGGCCATCCAGGGATCCCCAGTCTGCATCTCCTTGAAAGCAATTCTCACTGCCTCCGTTTCTACATTTAACTGCCTGCCTCCCTCCGTTTGAATGCAAGCTCTGGGAGGGCAGGAGCTTTGTTGTGTCACACAGTAACTCAAGGGTCTAAGTTGAATAAATAAGGTTGGTACTTAAAAAAATGTTTGCTGAACAAATAAATAAATTGTAAATGGAGTGTGAGCAAACCCCTTGACGTCCCATGACAAAAGCACTCTGAATCTTAGGTCTAGAGAGGCAAGGAAATACATTTTGCGTGTTAGAGCAAGGTCCAAGGTCAGGAATACTGTGCTACTTAATGTGCTTTCAGCCAAATATGTGAAGAGGAAAAGGAGGGACCTCTGCCTTGAGATCGAATATTTCTGCCTCATGAATAATGGTATTTTATGTTAGGGCTCCGTGAGTTGGTAAAATGAAAACAGAGAAAATGAAAGTAATAGAACTAGCCCAGGAGTTCTAATTCCCATGTAAACATAACTTGGAAGGTTACCATAAAATAGATGCTGTAGAAACAATTTTAAGAACTTGCCTGAGCTGAAGAAAGACTCAAGCTCACTGATGGAAAGTGTTGACTTACCCCCAGATACAATGAGTGATCCCCTCAAGGGATGGCAAATACGCATCCCGTCCGGGACCCCCTCTCTCCACGAGGAGTGGCAGGAACCCAGGACGTGACCACCGTGGGAGAAGAGGTTAGCAAACTGCAGAGAGGAGGGTTGTGTCGTTCTGGACCAGGTGACACTTTAGAGTCTTAAGGAAAAATGGAAATGCCCGAAGCATCCAGACAGGAAAGTATCTGCCATGGTCTGTCGGAGCTGCCGTCACAAAATGGCACAGACGGAGCAGCTTAAACAACAGAAATTTCTGAGTCTGGAAGTTGGAACTCTGAAGATGAATTTCAGTCTGAGGCTTCTTCTCATGGCTTGTGGATAGTCACCATGTCCCTGTAGTTTCCTGTAACCTCTCCTTCGGCCACAGAGGGAGAAAAAGAGCGAGCCCTTTGGGGTGTCTTGTAAGGACACTGACCCTATGCGACTGGGGCCCCCCCTTCATGACCTCATGACCTCAGTCAATTTAATGCCTCCCACAGAGGCTCCATCTCCAAATCCAGCCGCACTGGGAGTCACCACCTCAGTAACACGTTTGGGCCATATACAGATCCTGTCCGTGACAGCCCGTGGGCATCTAAGTGGGAAAGAAAAAAAACAGTTTTATTTATTTATTTTTTTAATAATAAATTTATTTTTATTGGTGTTCAATTTACCAACATACAGAATAACACCCAGTGGTCATCCTGTCAAGTTCCCCTTTCAGTGCCCGTCACCCATTCACCCCACCCCCCGCCCTCCTCCCCTTCCACCACCCCTAGTTCATTTCCCAGAGTTAGGAGTCTTCATGTTCTGTCTCCCTTTCTGATATTTCCCACACATTTCTTCTCCCTTCCCTTATATTCCCTTTCACTATTATTTATATTCCCCAAATGAATGAGAACATACACTATTTGTCCTTCTCCAATTGACTTACTGCACTCAGCATAATACCCTCCAGTTCCATCCACGTTGAAGCAAATGGTGGGTATTTGTCGTTTCTAATTGCTGAGTAATATTCCATTGTATACATAAACCACATCTTCTTTATCCATTCATCTTTCGATGGACACCGAGGCTCCTTCCACAGTTTGGCTATTGTGGACATTGCTGCTAGAAACATCGGGGTGCAGGTGTCCTGGCGTTTCATTGCATCTGAATCTTTGGGGTAAATCCCCAGCAGTGCAATTGCTGGGTCGTAGGGCAGGTCTATTTTTAACTCTTTGAGGAACCTCCACACAGTTTTCCAGAGTGGCTGCACCAGGTCACATTCGCACCAACAGTGTCAGAGGGTTCCCTTTTCTCCGCATCCTCTCCAACATTTGTGGTTTCCTGCCTTGTTAATGTTCCCCATTCTCACTGGTGTGAGGTGGGATCTCATTGTGGTTTTGATGTGTATTTCCCTGATGGCAAGTGATGCGGAGCATTTTCTCATGTGCTTGTTGGCCATGTCCATGTCTTCCTCTGTGAGATTTCTCTTCATGTCTTCTGCCCATTTCATGATTGGATTGTTTGTTTCTTTGCTGTTGAGTTTAATAAGTTCTTTATAGATCTTGGATACTAGCCCTTTATCTGATACGTCATTTGCAAATATCTTCTCCCATTCTGTAGGTTGTCTTTTAGTTTTGTTGACTGTATCCTTTGCTGTGCAGAAGCTTCTTATCTTGATGAAGTCCCAATAGTTCATTTTTGCTTTTGTTTCCCTTCCCTTCATGGATGTATCTTGCAAGAAGTTGCTGTGGCCGAGTTCAAAAAGGGTGTTGCCTGTGTTCTCCTCTAGGATTTTGATGGAATCTTGTCTCACATTTAGATCTTTCATCCATTTTGAGTTTACCTTTGTGTATGGTGCAAGAGAGTGGTCAAAAACAGGTTTAAAGTTTAAAGAAAAAAGGATCTTTCTGACCCCAGATTTCTCTGCAACATTAAATTTCTGCAGGCAAAGGCATCCTGTCTTTTGGAGAGAGAGGGACGGAGAGTAGACAGTTGCATCTGTGCAAAGCAGAAGTGTCGCCGGCGGGATGAAACCAGTAAAACCAGGAGAAATCATAGAGATTAAAATAAGAACTAAAAAAAAGAAAGAAAAAACTAACAAATTTGGAGGAGAAACATTAAAGTTATTTAGTCAGTTTGAGAACTGACCCTTTGAAGATCTCAATAAAATACAAAAACTTAACAAATGTAATTAAGAAAAAATAGAAGTGAAGAAAATTGGAAATATGAAAACGGGCATAACATATGCTGATAAAAGCAATTATACTTATTATTTTTTAAGGATTTTGTTTATTTATTCAGGAGAGACACAGAGAGAGGCAGAGACACAGGCAGAGGGAGAAGCAGGCTCCATGCAGGGAGCCCAATGCAGGACTTGAACCCAGCAAGGGGTCATGCCCTGAGTTGAGGGCAGACGCTCCACTGTGGAGCCCCCTGGAGGCCCCAGTAATTATGATTATGAAATAATATTGTTCATAGTTATACGCTAATAAATTCCACCAACATGTAAAAATGTGATATTCACTGAATATCACAAATCAGGAAAAATATCTCAAGAGACAGTGAAATCCAAGAACACATCCAAAACCTGGGAAAAGACAGGAAACACTGCATATGCTGACCTGGGGCGTACTGGGTGCTCCCCCTTCATGGGGGACGTCCTGGGACCTCACGGACCGTCGCCTCCATGCCACAAAATCTACAGCGGAGGTAACGGCTCACTCAGCTTATTTTGTGACGAAGTCATATTAACCAGACTTGGCGAAAATCGCACGAAAGATTTTCCAAAACACAGTGGTGGGAAGTCTTTCCTTGACGTACTGGAAAACAAGGCATCCTGGGGGCAAGCGGGGGCATGTATCCAGGCGGACGAAGTGAGCCCGACCAGGAAACACCACGAGGTTAAAGGGGGAATATCGACCCAAAATGTATCTGTAAAAAACACGGCAGAGGATTTGTTTTTCTATAGATGGAATTTTTTTCTGGGCAGCCCGGGGGACTCAGGGGTTGAGCACGGCCTTCAGGTCCCAGGATCGAGTCCCACGTCGGGGTCCCCGCAGGAACCTGCGTCTCTGCCTCTCTTTCTGGGTCTCTCATCAATAAATAAATAAAATCTTTAAGAAAAAAAAAAGAATGTTTTCCTGACAATTCAAAGACTTCTGACACCACCCCACAGAACCGGGCGTGGTCACGCGGGCAGGAAACCAGGCAGGTCACGGGCATGAGTTGGCCCGACGCCGGAGCGCCCCAGGCCTGAAGTCCACCCGGACCCGCACAGGTGCCCAGGGCTCTGGAAATAGAAGCTCAGGGGAGATTTCTGGAAAAGGAAGCGACAACTGTCTGCAAAGCCTTAGAAGCGAGTCCACGCAGTCGTTGGCCTGGCGATTTGGCCGCCGGGAGGCAAAGACATCACAGACCAGGACAGAAGCTGTGTCGGGCGCCAGCATGGCCTTGGCTCCCACCTTCCCTCGGGCCCAGACCTCGGCAGGGCCCGGGCACTCCTGTGCAGCCCTCACCCCTGGGCCCTCCCTTGTGCCCCCCATTCCAGGCCCTCCCGTGTGCCCCCCCACCCCCGGGCCCTCCCACGTGCCCCCCCACCCCCGGGCCCTCCCGTGTGCCCCCCCATCCCGGGCCCTCCCGTGTGCCCCCCCACCCCTGGGCCCTCCCGTGTGCCCCCCCACCCCCAGGCCCTCCCGTGTGCCCCCACCACCCCATTCGACCCAAGCCTGGGGCCCAGGCTCTCCCAGCATTGCTCCCCAGGCCCTGGCCCGGGCCCTCCACCTGCCCTGCCCCCCACACCAGGCGCATGTCACCTCGCCCAAGTGTCCCCCACCCTTATGATGACATGGGCAGTGTTCCCATGGGCCCAAGGGAAATTCATTCTGTGGTCCCCCCACTTTCCCAGGCTTCCCATGGCCACACGGTCTCTGTCCCTCTCCGCCCACACTGTCCTGCTGTCTCATCCTTTCAGTGGCCCAGTCAGTTCCCACCCATCTGCACCTGCCCAGGACCATCCCCCCTAGATTTGGCGAGATGGAGAAGGTTCCTGAATCCCAGGCCCAAATTCCTTCTGCCAATCTCCCCATGTCCATCGCCCTCTAGGCCCTGCCCATTTCAGGTTCCTTCCCAACACCGACCACAACGCAGAATCATTTCCCTTCCATGTTATTTGTGTCGCTGGGTCAGCTCCCTTGGCGCGGGCCCCCTCCCACCACATGCCTGACATGGAGCAGCCAACATGAAGCCAACAGGGGCAAAACAAATCCTGCTTCACTGTCCAAAAACAGCACAACATTTTTAATTTTTTAATTAATTTATTTGTTTATTCATGAGAGACAGAGAGAGAGAGAGAGAGAGACACAGGCAGAGGGAGAAGCAGGCTCCATGCAGGGAGCCTGACGTGGGACACGATCCCAGGACCCCGGGGTCACACCCTGGGCTGGAGGCGGCGTAAACCACTGAGCTACCCAGGCTGCCCATTTTTAAATTTTTAAATACGGAAATCACCACAAAGCCATTAAAATCACGTTTTCAGAAAAAGTTCAAAGAGAGGAAAAATTTCACTGTTACAGACATAATGTAAAGCGAAAAACCAGAAACCAGGTGCAAAATTATGTATTTTGGTGATTTTTTGTAAGATTTTCTGTCCGGTAAGGATTTAAAGGTAAAAATACAACTAAAATGGAAACACCGTGTCTGTGGGATGGAGTAACACATTACTCTTTATTACGGACACTTTTGATTCGTCTGAACTTTATTACAAGAAATTTGCATTGACTTTTTTTTTATTACCTGCTAAGAGGCGAGGAGGAAAAGGCCCCCTGCCAGAAATGTGTTTTAGGCGAGCAGCCGTTTGAAGTGCCCCTGACTCCCGGGCCGCGGGTGGGGGGGGCCCAGGGCTGAGGCCTGAGCCCCTCCAAGAGGACGGGGAGCCCGGGGAGGCCGGGCTGGCGGGGCGGCCGGTGTTCTTGGAGGGGGGGCGGAGCGGCCCGCACACCCGGCGCCACTCTGCTGACTTGCTGGGCCAGGACAGGACACCCAACAACCGAATGTGTGACTACATCTGAGAACGAAAGGACCAACGACTGACGGATGCAGTCACCCTGCATCAAGAACAATCCAGAACACCAGAGAGGGCCGCGAGGCCTGACCCTGGGGCTTCGCAAGCCACCCTTAACATAAACGCTGCTTCCTGGGCTCATGGAGCACGGGGGGGGAGGGGGTGGGGGGCAACCAAGGACCCTGATCTTGGCTGAAAGGTGGAAACCGTGTGAACCGACACCTGGACACACGGGTCCTCTGTGCCAGGTGGGCACCTACAGCCGGCGGGCAGGCCCAGGGGAGAAGAGGGGCAGCCACACGGAGACGGGGGAGGGGGGCTTGGGGCTGAGGCTGGAGCCCTACGGTGCTAGGGGATGGTCTAGGCCACCCCGCAGGTGAGGCTGTGCCCGCCGGCACCCGTGTGCAGGCTATGCGGTTGGGGGGGCTGCTCTCCTCCCAAGGAGCCACTCCCTGGGCCTCCCAGAGGGCAGGGCTGTGAAGGGGAATGGGGACAGGGCACCTGCTGGGGACGGAAGAGCCTAGGAGCATAAAAAGCATTTCCCACGCTCACAGCCAGGGCATACCATGTGGGGGGCAGCCCTATGTCCTCAGGGGTCGGTGCCCGTGACCCCCCGGGGCCAGCTTCTGGCTTCCAGACCCAGACTCTTGCCGTTGGGACAGCACCCCCTGAACAGCCCAGCAGCCAGGACTCAGGAAAGACACCACAGGGCTGAGCCTACTGTTCTGACTCATGAATATGCATGACGCCCTCCTTGGAGAGACCCCTGGGCCTGCTTGCTGGAGCAGAGCAGGGGCAGGGAGGCAGCTCATCAGCAAGGTCCTTCTGCCTCCTTGCAGAAACTTAGGGATGTTAGGGTCATTGCCTGTGCCTCCGGACTGATCCCTAGCCATGGGGAGGCCTACAGAGGCCCTCTGGACCTGCCGTACTCTTGCCCTGGCCCACCTTGCTCGGAGTGGGAACAGAGCCCCCAGGGGAGAAGCAGCTCGTCTATGCTCACCCGGCCAGGTGGCCCCGCATTGCAGGCTGGTGGGGAGACACGGGATCCGAGTGGAAGCCGGCCGCCAGCACAGGTCGCAGGGGCCCCGGGGGGATCCCTCCAGTCCCTTGGGAGATGGAAGCCACAGCGCAGGGCCACAAGGGATCCTACGGGGAGAATATCGGTGGGGCTTCCCCGTGGCCCCTGCCTCTGCCCCCCTTGCCCAGCTCCCTCAGGCTGTCTGCATTTTCTTCTCCGAGTAAAGGTAAGGTCTGACCCACACCAATGTGCTAAGGAATGAGCGCGTGTTGCCCCTTCCAGGCTTAGCTGTGCCCCCCGAGCGGAGGGGCCCGGCCATGCAGAGGGACAAAGCAGGGATGATGGGGAGATGATCGAGCAGCCCGCAGATCACTCACACTGTCCCGTTAGCCCATCAGGGAATGATCCTGCCTGAAGCCCCGAGACGCCACAGTGACAAACATCCCCTAGTCCGACTCCTTATGCGGCTGCCACATCTCAGTCAAAGGAGCCAAGTGGGAAGGCTCCCGAGTCAAAGTGGACAGTCCGACATCTCCCAAAGAAATTCAGGCAATGGGGGCACCTGGGTGGCTCAGGGGCTGAGCATCCACCTGCAGCCCAGGGCGTGACCCTGGGGTCCCAGGATCGAGTCCCATGTCGGGCTCCCTGCATGGAGCCTGCTTCTCCCTCTGTCTGTGTCTCTGCTGCTCTCTCTCGCTCTGTGTGTCTCTCATGAATAAATACATAAAATCTTAAAAAAAAAAATTCAGGCAATGTCCACACAGCAGGATCTGGCCCATATTGGTAACTACCGCTCTGTGCTCTAAAGTCCACAGGGAGTACTGGACAGCACTGGTTCGGCTGCCAGGTACTCAGTCGTCAGGCTTCTCACACTGAAGAGGCAGGGAAGAGCGGTTCCTTTGACGGGCTGGGCAGATACGAGGTTGCCAGAAGCAGCAAACCCCATTTCCTTCCTCTTCGTTCCCCCTGAAGGGCTCTGGGATAGATGGCTGGCTGAAAGGCTGAGTCACGCTGAGCCCAAGGGCCGCTCTTCCGCAGAGTGTGCTATAAAGTGGAAACCTAAGCTCACTTTAGAGCAAACGACACCGCGCAAGCCCGAGGCAGGGAGAAGCCACCTGGGGTCCACGGGCGCTCTGGAGCCAGACACGTGAGGAGCACTCGTGCGAACCTCTTTGGCAGCAGGGCACCCACAGACCTAGATGTGAGCCGCAGGGTCCGTCACTTTGGACAACTTGTTAACTCTCCGAGCCTCAGTTTCCTCTTCTGTGTTGAAAATATCTACATCGCAAGGTGGGTGAAGGGATTAAATGTAATGACGACACACACGGCCTTTTGAGTACCTTCTGCAAAGGGTCAGCACCCAGCGCACAGAGATGAAAAGCGCCCAAGAAACCCAGAGGCACCTGGAGAAGACACCTCCAGGTACGCTTCGTCAGAGAAGATGGGGCCAGAGTGGCGAGGTCGTTAAGGGGAGGTGGAAGGAAGAGGAAGGGAGCTCTGCGAAGCGGGTGGCTGTTGCACGGCTTCGGGATTCATTAGGCTCCATGAGGACCAGCGGAAAAGGGCATCTCAGACTCGGGGAGCTTCGTGGGCCTTGAACTGCAGCCCGGCACGCGCCCGGTACATCTGGTCTACCAGCTTCAGCCGGGACACGGGGCCAAGTCGCAGGCACAGACCATCCCGACACAGAGCTGGAAATGCCAGCACAGAGACCTCCACGCCAGCCTGCGGCCCGGGGGGGCTTCTTGAGCAGATGGACCCCGGGATGCAAGACAGAAAATGTAAGTGCCAGTCAGTCATTCTCCATATGAAGACGTGGAGCGGGAAACAGTCAAATGTCCAAGTGAGTGGAAAAACGCGCTGCATCTTCCCACCCAAGAACTCGGGTAGGGCTGGACAGCAGGTGGGCAGCCCTGCCTTCCTCTGGGCGTCCACCTGCCGTGGGCACGAAGAGCCCCGAGGTCTTCAGCGTGGTGCCTGCAGCGCCTGAGAGCCCTGGACCGTTCCTCAGGCCCAGGACTTTGCCCCCCGCAGGCCCCGCTTAGCCACAGGCCTGCTCGCACGTTGTCGCGTGGTGCTAGGTAGGACGGAGAACTCCCCTGGCTCTTCCGGGATGAATCGCGGACAAGGTGACGGAGTCTGAGAGAGCACAGCCCCCCAGGGAGCCAGAGAACACGTGCCCCACGGTGGCTGCAGCAGGGCCGGCTGCCACAGGCTCGCTTGAAGGACACGCAGCACGGCACCTCCTGAGCTTCGCTCTGCCTGCGAACGGCCGTTATCCTGGCGAAAGGCCGGCTCTGACTCCTGGGATGTACCGTGCGCCCAGGTGCTGCTGCCCTCGTGGGATCCTGCGACGCTGGGGATGCTCGGGGCCGCGGCAGCAGCTGGGGAGCGTCCTCCAAGTGCCAGGCTCCGTTCCCTGCATGACTGGGAGCAAGACGGGCAAAGAGCCTTGCCCCCCGGGAGTGTCCTTCCGGTTTGAGGACGACGACGATAAGCAAGTAAACGATTGAATCAACAAGGAAATCCCGGTAAGTTCCTTGGAGAGAAACAACGAGACGAAACAGGGAGCGAGCCCGAGGAGGAGGTGGGTGAAGCAGGTAGAGGTGCTTCCGGCTGGCTGAGACGGGGAGACGGGCCAGAGGGTCGGTCAATGAAGGGGGCCGCCCGGGGGCCGGGCCGCTGGTCAGAGAGCGTGGAGCACGGCAGCGGAGGGCTCCGAGAGAGCAAGCAGCCTGCGTCGCGCACAGGCCACGGCCACTCACGAGCCTGAGACAGCGCAGCCCTGCGGGGCACGGCTCTCCCTCGGGTTCCCCGCTCCGCCTTGGCTGTGGACTTCCGTGAGGTTAAACTCTCCAAGCCCCCGACCTGCCAGGGCTTAGAACCCTACACCATTCAGGGGCCCTGGGGAAATCACGTCTGGGAAGCAAACATTTTTACCCAAACTCTTTCGTGGCATCGCTCCATTTTTCCCCTGGCCTAAGAGACCCAGGATCGCTTTCCTAAGGGCACTGGGTGGAGGGAGGGCTTGGCAGTGACTCGGTGACAAAGAATAACTGAAATACAGTCGGGGCCCACTAGGGAAAGAAGCGGAGGTAATTTCTGTACAACCCCAGAGAGATTAGTTTGGGATAATCCACGTTGGAAAGTGGTCCCGTCCATATGGGGCTAGAAGAACGTGTTGAGTTCGTGGAGTCTGACGTCGGTTGATGAGGATCCAATTGAGGGGTGATGCTGATAGATTTAAGGCAGCTTAGAAGTGAAGGACAGTAAAAACTAAAACTAAAAATAAATAATAAAATAAATAAATAAATAAAATAAAAATAAAGTAAAAATTTAAAAATAAAAAATTAAAAATAAAATAAAAATTTAAAAATAAAAAATAAAATAAATAAAAATAAAAATTAAAAAATTAAAAAATAATTTAAAAGAAGAAATGAAGGATGGTAACCAATAAGCTAAACCTGTGATGCTGCCCGGGTCTTCACTTACGCGGTTGCCTCAGTCTCCCTCCCCGCACCCTATACGTCGCCCTGTTCAGCGTCTCATCAGCTCTCCCCAGGCATGCAGGCAATATGGTGGTCCAGCATCTGTTTGGACTCTTGCCACCTCCCGACTCTTGCAGGGTAGCCTCTCACATTCTGTGCGACACCCCCCCCGCCCCCCGTGGGCCCATGGGCCCGTGGGCCACTCTTTCATTCTGGCCACTGTGCTGAAGCGCAGCCTGACAGCTCCCGGAACCCGTAGTGTTGGGCTTTCCTCTCTCTGCCTGAGAGCTTGTCTGTCATCATTGCACAGGGCTTGTGCAAGAACCTATTTGGCCGTTGTGATGCACATGCAGTCTGGAAGCGTGAGGGAGCTAGCATCCCATGAGACAGCCCTGGGGCAACGCGGGATCAGGGTCAGTGGACAAATATACTCTCTCCAGCCCTCCGGGCAGGAAATTCTGAGCTGAATCCTACACGGCGCCCCAGAGGGTCCCAGCAGGGCTGAGCTCAGTTGGTGGTAATCAACTCAGGAAGGCATCCTTGTATTGACTTTTCTTCCCTTTTCCATTCTTCTCAGTGCCCTACATCTGTTCCCTGAAATCACTTCCAGAAATCTTATTTAGTTCGCACAATCCCTTGTCCCAGGCCCTGCTTTCCGGAAGGAATCAAACTGTAAGACAGAGACGTTTGCCAACTGCAGCCCTACCCTACCCCACTCATGGCAGGACCGGAGTCTTACTGCCCTGTCTCCTTTGTGGGTGGTCACAGGCAGGGGAGGAGTTAGCTCAGGATCACCCTTATCTGGCAGTTAACATGTCAGGTGCCCCGGATGGATCTTGTAGGTGGAGAAGCAGATCTTGAGCTGTGGACACACCATTGACCCTCTGAGGTCTCTTCTAGAGGTTTGCAATTTGGAAATTGCATCCCCTTCGTGTTCAGCTGCAAACCCTTGGTGGTCATGCTACAGGCCTTCCCAAGACCTCTCTTTATTGGTCCAAAGGCAAAAAGTCTCTTCTCCCAGCATGTCCCATTCCCCAAACGCCCTGTGACCTGCTTCTGAGAAGAAGCAATACGGAGACCATATGTGATGAGGCAAATAAAAATAAAACAATGACCTTAAAAAAAAAAAAAAGGCAATGACCTTGGAGGGACTGGTTGATTCAGGGATGGGGCAGGAAAAATACAAGATGAGCCTAAAGTATCTTGTAAGACCAGACAGCAAGGAGTGTTAAAAAAAAAAAAAAAAAAGAAAGAAAAGAAAAAAGAACAAAAATGAACAACAAAAACAAGTGTGTGTATATTTCAAAGGTCACAGGAGCCGAACTGAAAGTGTTCCCAGTGGCCAACATTGGAACAACTGGAGCAAAATAAATAACCGTAGTATCGAATTGTAACCCCTAAATAATGTAGACGTCCACGAGTCCATACCGACCGAACAAGTAACTGAGCAAGTAAGTGAACGAGGGAGAAGTAGCAGCTCTTCCTTACAGAGGGGTCCCAAGTAACAAATGTGGAAGGAACGAGGGAAATTGAAAACCATCGATAGGACAGCAGAGCGATAGTTGCCGTAGCCGAGATCTGCGAGGGGACATTAAAATGAGCGGATGGGAATTTAAGCAGAGACGAGGTATCTACACAGTCTGCAAGTGTCTACTAATACTTAGTGATTCCAGATAAAATGAAAATACTGATTTTTACAGCCCAGCGTCGTGGTCACTGCCCCCTTAGCGAGACCGTCACGAGCCACGGCCCGGGGCCCCGCGAAGGGCCCACCGCTGCCGCGGGCTCCTCCTCAATGAATCGTGACCGAGGTCTGGGGAGTAGAAAGCATCGGACAAACCCGGGCTGGATGGACACCCTCCGGGAGAACCTGCCCGTTTACTTCACAATTCTGAAGCCGGGGGACAGAGGGGAGGGGAACGTCCACAGACCGCAGGAGCCGTGCTGGCCGCGGGAACAGAAGACGACTGTCAGGGCTCCGCCTACACCAAGCCCGCCAGCTAGAGCTGCGCCAAGGGTCGCGTCTTGGTTTCGGGAAATACCCCACGGCCACGTGAGGGGCTCACCCAGGAGAATCTGGATGCGGCCTCCAGAGGAATTCCCTGCACCCCTTTTTCAACCCTCTGATAACTTTAAATCTCTCTCAGTATTTTAAAAATTGGTATCAACTGTCAATTTTTTTTTTTTTTTAATAAAAAAAGGAAAGGAGCGGGGAGAAATGTAACATAGGCATGGCCAGCTCTGCTTGCCGCTCCCCTGGGGAAGCCTGACGTAGACAGCGAATCTGCTGCCGCCCCGCTGCCCGGTACGGGACAACTTTACATGTGTGGCCCCGAAACAAGCCAACGAGCTCATCTGTTGCCACGAAGAAGGAAGAGCAAACAGTCTAGTCAAAGAAGAAAATCTAGGGACACCCGGGTGGCTCCGCAGTGGAGCGTCCGCCTTCGGCCCAGGGTGTGATCCCAGGTCCTGGGATCGAGTCTTGCATGGGCTCCCTGCATGGAGCCTGCTTCTCCCTCGGCCTGTGTCTCTGCTTCTCTCTCTCTCTCATGAATAAATAAATAAAACCTTGAATTAGAAGAAGAAGAAGGAGGAGGAGGAGGAGGAGGAGGAGGAGGAGGAGGAGCAGCCAGTTTCCTGGATGGGCCGTTGACCAGTGCGCTCCAGGCCCACCTGGACCCTCGAGCTCAGGCCAGGAGGGCTCCGCAGGGTCTTGGGGCTCTCCTTTCCTGCGCCCTTGATTTCTGTCTAAGTCTGGAACTCAGGCTGCAAAGGGACTCTGGAGATCGCTGTCGTGCTCCACCGGGTCCCGGGCCCCTCCCTTTGCCCGTGTATCCTGGGGGCTTGCTCCTTCCCAGAACCCGCCTGCCGGAGCCCGGCACGCTTCGTGCTGGAACTGTACAGCCTCAGGTGCCAATCGTGCCTTTTCGTTTTCTGTATTTCTGATACTTTGACATCTTGAGGCCTCGTGGATCCTGGAAAGTCTGCCCCTTCCAAGCCTCATCAGCTCCTAGACAGAATAAATTGGAGGAGCTTTCATATGCAAACGAGCCAATCCAGAGCCCTTCATCCCCCAGCCGCCTCCTTTATCGGGCTCTCCCAGTCTTGGCCACTCTCCTCTTGCCCTAATCATTCCAGGGCCAGATACCATACAACCAGAGACAAGCCTCTATGCCCCAGAGAGCCCTAAAATTATTCAAACTTGTCAATCCTCAGTCTGCTTACCCTGCCTTGCTTTTCCTGTGGAAACAAAAATAAAGGCTCCTGCCTGTGATTTCCCTTCTCCGGCCCTGCAGCCAGGCCGACCCCGGTGCTCCCCGAGGCCCCGCGTGCTGTGTGGTGAGCTGCGCCCCCTCCTCCCGGGACCTGGAACGAACCGTCTTTCCAATGGGAATCATCTCCTGATGTGTTGGCCTGGATGATGATAGAACATTTGAAAACGACTTGCTCACCCACGACGAGTCATACACTGGGCGGGGAACTCCGTCCTCGGCGGTCCCGGGCCACAGGCTCGGCCGGGAATGCTTCTTTTGCAACCTCGGCTGCAGGGGAAACCGTCCATCTACTTAGGTTCTTCCTCTACATTTTCGTAACCAGCATAGAGCTAAGCAAGCAACGCACCCTGGTTGTCTGATGAAGCACACGGACCAGGATATGCAAAAGCCACAATCTCTGTATCCCAAGGCTGAGCGGAACCTGCAAAACCTCCGGGGTCACAATTTGCAGAACACCCCTCCCCGGAGGCCTTAGAAGGTGCATCTGAGACAAAGATTTGCATGCCAAGTGGTTTATTAGGAAGAGAATCCTGGGGAGCCCCAGTAGGGCAGTGGAGAAGTGACACTGGGAAGGGAAGAAGCCAGAAAGCAATGGGCTTTAATGAGCAACGGGGTTGGGGGGGGGGGTCTCCACGCGGACACCTCCGACAGAGAGAATAAGGCTTCTTCCTCCAACCGCAGCACATCTCAGAATCACAGGGATGGGTTGTTAAGACAGACTTTGGGCTGAACCCTCAGGGTTCCTGATTCAGTGGCTCCCAGGTGACACTGGGATGCTGCTGGCCCCAGGACCACACTTGGGGCTTCCCCCCACCTCCATCCCCGTGAAGCTGGGGCGATCATCACCCATTGCCTCTCATCTTGGCTGAGGGCAGCTCCCAGGGCACTGACCGCCCGGCACGTGTGGCCTGTCCCACCAAGGTCCTCGGGTGAGCCCTGAACACTACTGGGAAGCGGGGTTCCAAGCATGTCCGGGACCGCCCTGGAGGGCGAGCACAGGATTAGCTCAAGACAGGTGTCAGCAAAGGAGACAAAAGACAGCCCTCCCCTCCCCCCCACCTCCTGCATCCCTTCTTGGAAACTCACAAAGTTCTGAGAAGTCCTCAATTTCCCCAAATCTCTTTGAACTTCTTTTGGAAGAAGACCGTTTGGGAAGTTGCTATTTTAGGGCACGGTTTGGCCACTAAGACCCTTGAGCCAAATGTGACGGGCTGCCTCTGCGTGTGACGAGGTCTCCCTGAGCCCAGGCACGCCCGTCGCTCACAGGCCGGGGCTACCTCGGCTACCTCGGCGCCGCAAGACCGAAGTTGAATAGTAGTGACAGAGACCGCGTGGCCCACGAGCCCGAAGCATTTCTGATGCGGCTCCTGGTCCTTGGCAATGAGCCCTGTTCCAGGCCAGTTCCACCCTTTCCATTCTGTCGCCAGTGGAACTAGGAGAGAAAGTGTCTTGTCTACGCCGGTGAGCAGGTCATGTCAACGCCCCTGGTTCTTGCACCTTTTCTCTCCAGAGGCCCCTTGCACCTCTCACGGCAGTGCTCGGAGTCTCCCCTTTACCCCCGGTCCCCGTCCTCTTGCTAACACGACTGGCGATGGATCCTCCAGAATGAAGTCCCCGAGCTCCTGATTAAAGGCTCCCCTACAAGCCACTGGCTCACTCATTCATCAAGGCTTCCTGGTGGGCCGGGCCCATTCCAGGCTTGGAGGTGCCACAGGAAGCAAGAACCGACATGTTCTGTCTTATCCGAAGCCTCGTCAAGCCAAGAAGGGTTTTTTGTTTGCTTTTCCTTTGCTTTTGATTTAAGTGTGTATTGTCTGTGCTGCGCGTTTTGGAGACGATGACACAAGTAACAGAGAGGTCAAGGAGGCCATTTGGGATTGGATGGCCGCAGGAGCCCTCCTCAGGGAGGGCTACATACATCCAGGCTCTGGATTATGAAGCCAAGACACTGTGAAGACCTGAGGGAAACGCATCCCAGGCCAGGAGAAGGGCCCGTTCAATGGCTTGAGAGGGGAGCACGGTATGGCCCGAGCCTAGTGGGTGAGGATGGAGGTCACATTTGAGGCAAAACTCTGGAAAACTGGGTGGAGGTTCCTCAAAGAGCTAAAAATAGACCTGCCCTACCACCCAGCAATTGCACTGCTGGGGATTGACCCCAAAGATTCAGATGCAATGAAACGCTGGGACACCTGCAGCCCGATGTTTATAGCAGCAATGTCCACAGTAGCCAAAGTGTGGAAGGAGCCTCGGTGTCCATCGACAGATGATGGATAGAGAAGCTGTGGTCTCTGTATACAATGGGATATTCCTCAGCCATTAGAAAGGACAAATACCCACCATTTGCTTCAACGTGGATGGACCTGGAGGGTATTATGCTGAGTGAAGTAAGTCAATCGGGGAAGGACAAACATTCTATGGTCTCATTCATTTGGGGAATATAAATAATAGTGAAAGGGAATAGAAGGGAAGGGAGAAGAAATGGGTAGGAAATATCAGAAAGGGAGACAGAACATAAAGACTCCTAACTCTGGGAAACGAACTGGGGGGGGGGGGGGGGAAGGGGCGGAGGGCAGGGGGTGGGGGTGAATGGGTGATGGGCACTGAGGGGGGCACTTGACGGGATGAGCACTGGGTGTTATGCTATATGTTGGCAAATTGAACACCAATAAAATATAAATTTACAAGAAAAAAAAATTGAGGCAAAGACCAGATCTGGGTGGGGCCTTGTAGGCCATGATCAGGAATTTGGGGGGCACCTGAGTGAAGCATCTGCCTTCAGTTCAGGTCACGATCTCAGGGTCCTGTGGGTAAGCCCCACATCAGACTTCCCTCTGCTGCTTTCCCTCTTTGTGTTCTCTCTCTCTGCATCAAATAAATAAAATCTTTTTTTTTTTTTTTTTTTTTAAGGAGTTTCTATGGTATTCCAAGAAAGAGGAGAAGCGTCTGACTCTGGAAACAGTTCCCAGGAAACAAATTCTGGAATCCTGGTATAGTTGCAAGCTCTCCATGGACACGTCTGTTAACAAAGGCCTAGGTCATGCAGGAAGAGGTGTGTGTCCTGGCCTCGCGGACAGCCGGGGCGGTTTAAACGTGCACACTCCTGTAGCATCGATGAAGCAACACGTCCCGCCCTTAGCAGGCCACTTGTCCCGGCCACCCGGGTTAGTCCCAGGGCACCCACATTGCCCGGGCATTGATGCCTACGAGCGCCCCCTTCCACTCCCAGCAGCGTCTCGGTTTGAGTAATAAATTATACCCTCGCCCTAATTATACCACTTGCTTCCATGTAATTTAAGCCTTGACTCAGGAGGTCCATTACTTTTGAGTCAATAACTTATTCTACCTTGAAATATAAATTCCTTGCAATTAACGGGAACCGTCACGTCTTATTTCTCCCACCACACTCGACACCCGAAGGACAGAACACGTGCGTGCACCGGTCCTTTTACACAAAGGGCACTTGACGGGCCTAATGTGAAAATCATACAAAGACGCTAGGGCCTTCCTGCTTGAAAGGTAGGTCATTTGGTCTTTGGTCTTCACAGCGGAACTGCTGGGAGAGCCCAGAGTCCTTTCCCCTCTATGAGTAGGAGAAAAGTAACCAGCTGCGATTTCGTGGCCAATAAGAACAAGAATTAGAACTTGAATTTGGGGGACGCCTGAGTGGCTCAATAGGTTGAGTGTTGGACTGTGGGTTTCAGTTGAGGTCATGGTCTCAGGGTGAGGAGGTCCAGCCCCATGTGGGGCTCCGTACTCAGAGCTCAGTCTGCTTGAATTTCCCTCCTTCTGCCCCTCATCCTGCTCACTCTCTCTCAAATAAATAAATCTTGAAAAAAAAAAAAAAAAAAACGGACTTAGGTGGGCCCAGCCCCACACCCAGGAATCCCCCTACAGCACCACCCTGCAGCTAAGCCTGGGCTGACCTCTCCTTTGGGGCAAGCACTGACAGCCTGAGAAGGCAGAGAGGGCACAAGGACCCTGCCTGCCTGGGCTTTGCCGATACAAAGTGCTCCCTGACAGCTGGATAACAACAGCCGTCGGCCCTGGCGGGTGATCAGGACCTGGCCAGGGCTGTTGACGTGCACAGATTTCTATGACTGTCCCCTAATGTGTGTCACCCTGTAACGTTGGGGCTTATCAGTCTCGCTCCACCGGGCGCCCTCGGCACATATTCAAACCCGAGCTGTCGGGGCTTGCTGAACACCAGCCCCCGGGCAGATACACAGAAACTGCTAGTCCCCCCCCCCCAACCTGCCCGGGACCCCCTGAGGAGCCCCCCTTGAGGCCTTCACCAGCACCACGTAGCTTCAGGGTAGATTTTAAAATAATTTGTCACCTTTTCAGGGAAGAGCAATGGCTCCTGAAGAGTCCCCCCCCCCACTCCCCACTTCCTTCAGGGCGAGGCCTTCCTCCCTCCAGAGGCAAGCTCAGAGCCGCAGCTGCCCAGTCTGCTTGTTGTCCTGGCCCAGACTCAAGCCATCGGGATGACCTCGGGCAGGTCCCCAGGCAGGAGGAGTCTTGGGAAAGAGCTGGATGCAAATACCGAAGGACCACCGCAGCCTCCCCCCCCCCCCCCCCCCCCCCCCCCCCCCCCCCCCCCCCCCCGCCAGCTCCGACTCCTCCCGACCCCTGCAGCGCTGCTGTGCAGATAAGCCAGCGGGAGGCCTGCGCACAGCAGCTGTTCAGTTGTGGGCGCCCCATCACCATCACCGTCCCTGCCTAGAGGTCAAGCTCCTAAGTGGCAGAAGGACAAGATCACCCGCCAGCCCAGCTATCTCTGGCGTCTCTGTCCTGTGGCTCCCCAGGGGGCAGTGGGACCCCAGCCACTGGCAAAGCAGGAACCGCTCACTCACTTCCTGTAAAATGCTCCCCTGGCCTACGACTTTTCCTATGGCTGTGCACACGGCAATTAGTCAAGCAATTGGGTTCATGAGTAAGTTGAATCGGGAAGCCTGTAAAATGATTTTGCAGCCCCCCCCCCTGCTCCCTGCTCCGAGCAAGAGCTGTTTATTAGTGCCAGTGGGGTGGCATGAAGGGTAGCCCTTCGACCCTTCAATTCTCCCTTCCTTCCTTCCTTCCTTCCTTCCTTCCTTCCTTCCTTCCTTCCTTCCTTCCTTCCTTCCTTCCTTCTTGCTTCAAAAAGGCAAGAACACGGCCAAAATTAGAAATGTTTCTTCACATCAAGAAAACCAGGTGTACCCATAGTACAGATGAGGAAGGTAAGACTCAGAGAAGAAAATTGCTCAGAATAACAGCTAGCAAATGGCAGAGGCAGATTTATATCTCTTCTTCCTCATCCTTTCTTCCTAGCTCAAGGTTAGCTCCCAGAATTGAGAGATGAATCTCTGGTAGGAAACATTTTTTTGGGTGATGGATTCACTAATCAGCTTGACTTGGGCTTTATAAAAAGCTGTGCTAAGAACACTGAGTCAGTACTTCTTTCCAGTCTCCAGCATGCAGAGAGGAAGAAAATGCAAAAGCTCAGATATGCAAATGAACATTTGGACTGATTTCCTCTGGAGTTTCAGCCTCCAGGGGAATTCTTTTTTCCCTGCAGAAATGCATTCTTGTTTCTGCTTAACTGGTGAAAAAGGGGGAAAGATCAGTTCCAGATGACCAGACCTAGGAACACAAGTCTGCAAGGAAAATGCACTTTTCTGGAAGCAAATGTTTGCTAAACAAGGATAATGGAGGCTAAATAAGTGTTAATAAGTGTTCCATTCACCCAAAGAAATGGAGAAAGAGAATTTTCAAGCTTCCAGTCATAAGAGCAAACCAGTGTCTTCTCCATTCATTGCTCACCTTTCTCCTACCGAGGCCCGTATTTGAAGCAAGGTCTAGGTGACCTCAGGAGGGTACTCAAGGATGTGAACCTCTCCCCTAAGAGAGAAAAGTCAACTGTAATGTACTAAAGCATGTGGCTTACACATGAGACCCTACGCTGCCCCTGGAAAAGAGGGGGAACATATCCCTGTAACCCTTAACCAAGGCCCTGGGCCTCAAGAAGGACTAAGATGCCGACCTAAAGACAATGAGGTGTTGCTCAACTGTGCTCAGGAAAACAGGCTGCGAGGTCTTGTTGATAACTTCCAAAGAAATTTCTAATACTTGCAGTGCCCCAGGCCCCAAATGGGACCCTTAGTTCCCAGCTCATGACTTACTTACACCACACACAAAAATAAATTCAAAATGGATTGAAGACTTAAATGTGAGACCTGAAATCATAAAAATCCTACAAGGGAACACAGGCAATAACCTCATCATTCAACGTTTTTCTAGATACATCTCCTGAGGCAAGGGAAACAAAAGCAAAAATAAATGATTGGGACTATATCAAAATAAAAAGCTTCTGCACAGAAAAGGAAATATCAACAAAAATAAAAGGCAACCTACAGGAAGAGAAAAGATATTTGCAAATGACTCAACTCATATAGGGTTAGTATCCAAAATACATAAAGAACTTATAGAACTCAACACCCCAGAAACCAAATATCCAATTAAAAAATGAGTAGAAAAAAAAATAAATAAAAAATAAAAAATGAGAAGACGTGAATAGACATTTCTCCAGCAGACACATGAAAAATGTTCTTCATTACTTACCACAAGGGAAATGCAAATCAGAACTATAATGAGACATCACCTTACACCTATCAAAATGACTCAAATCAGTACAATAAATGCCTAACAATAGTGGTGGAAGTGAGATTAAGCAAATCTGTCTGGATCTAGCCAGGCAGCCCTGGTGAATGTCAAAGGCAAGGAGGGGGTTTCCTTCTTGGACACGGACTTGGGGGTTAGAGGGAAAATGCCGCATAACTTCAAATGATTTTATTTTGGTTTGCGCAGCATAAAATAGCCAATTTATGGTCCCATTCCCAAAGGAGCAGTACCCACAGGAAGCAGCGGGTTCTGCATGCGGCGGGCCCTGCTCCGAATGGGTATAAAGGTGGAAAGAAGCCCTCTGTGCAGGGCACCTGCTACGAGCTGCGGTAAACCGGCCCGACCGGGACGGGCTTTGCAGATTTGTTACTTAATTCCAAGTTTGCACGATGGGTTTTCAGTGGTGACGGTGTTTCTCAGCGCCCCCACCCCGCGGACGGCCCCCCTACCTGAATCTCCGTCCTAAATCAGACAGAAGAGAACAAAAATGTTCTTCCTTGATGCGTGCTTTTATAGCATCTAAACTGTGGTCATGCATCTTCACTCTAACCTGGGAACACGTTGAATAGATCATGTGTCCTTGACTCACGTCTAGACACGTAAGTAAAGTCCTGAGAGAGTTTCTTTCTTTCAGGTAAACTTCCATTTTGGACACGTGCTAACCCACGATCCACTCTCCCCTGCACTGAGGTCTTGCCTGGGATCCTGGCCTAGGTTTTGGTGTTTGGGTGTTTTGTTTTGTTCCGTCTTGTTCCTTTCCTGTCTTTGCTGCCCTGTAAGCCCTCCTGCTACGAATGTTCTAGTTGCCCCAACTGCACTGTATGTATATATGTGCTGCATGTGTGAGCCCCAGTACATTCTGTTTCAGGTTTCTGGAGTTTCCATCTTCAGTACAGCTGGTCCTGTTGTGAACTCATGTTTCTGGTATGCTCCTCTGTGTCTGATTCCCAATTGCCAAAATGTTTGACCAAGTATGTTTTGACAAATGTCCCCAGACACCGGTGCGTATCCTGGTGTGGGACGACTCGTGTACAGCATAAATCTATCAGATGTGGAAGTGTGTATACATTTATATGCCAGATGCCTAACATTCATGTAACAGCTGCAAAGATATTTAATGTACACCGGATTATTAATAAAAGAGCTTTTTTGCTCCGTTATATTCAAATAAAGATTGCCTTGTGACTGAAAAAAAAACAAAAAACAAAATGACTCAAATCAACAAAACAAAAGACTACAGGTGTTGGTGAGGACACGGAGAAAAGGGAACCCTCACGCTCTGTTGGTGGGAATGCAAACTGGTGCAGCTACTCTAGAAAATAGTATGGAAATTCCTCAAAAAATTAAAAATAGAGCTACCCTATGATCCAGCAATCACACGACTGGGTATTTACCCAAAGAATACAAAAGCATTAATTCAAAAGGAGGCATGCACCCTGATGTTTACAGCAGCACTATCTCTAACAGCCAAAATACGGAAGCAGCTCAAGTGTCTAAAATAGAGGCCCGGATAAAGAAGACGTAGTATATAGCACATTCGAATATTATTCAGTCATAGAAAAGAATGAAATCTTGCCATTTGCAAGGACTTGGATAGAGCCAGAGAGTATAATGCTAAGCGAAATAAGACAGTCAGGAAAAGACAAATGCCATATGATTTCACTCACATGTGGTATTTGAGAAACAAAACAAAGGAGCAAAGGGAAAAGAGAGACAGAGAGAGAGAAACCAAGAAACAGACTGTTAATTATAGAGAATAAACTGATGGGTGGGGGGATGATTTAAAGACGTGATGGAGATTCAGGGGTGCACCTGTTGTGAAGGGCACCGGCTGATGTAGGAATTGCTGAATCACTATATTGTACATCTGCAACTAATATAACACTGTACATTAACTAGCTGGAATTGAAATAAAAGCTTTTTTTTAAATAAAAAAAAAAAGAAAAAGAAAGCAAAACCCAGCTCTGCGTGCCCAGTGATTTTTGCTAAATGGGCCAGATGTCCAATAAATAGTAAGTCTTGACCAGGCTGATTTACTACAATGCCCCACTTTGCCTCCTTTCTCCTGGGCTACTATCTCGCGCGGGCCCCCATGTGGGAGCGCCTCTCCGAACCTTCACATTCGTGACTGGCTCAGGCGGTGGCTGTCCACTCCTGAGAAGGCTCTTAAGGCTCAAGTCGTCAGAGCTGCTGATAATTTAGCAATTAACCACCAGGCTGGAGGAACACTCTGAAGCCTTTGATAAAGCCTGGCACGCCTCAGCACTATCTTCTTTTGTTTTCAATCATCCTGACACTGCAGAGGCAGCTGGAGAATGATGCATATGTTAACGACGCCTGCAGAGTAAGACCAAAATCGAAACAACAAAAAAAACAAAACCAGCTACCGATGCCTGAGGTTGAGCTTCCCAGTAACTGCTTGTAACTGGGTCACTATTTTTAGTTGGAACCTCCAGTAAAAAATGTCAAACAGGGAAAATGAATGTGAATTTGGCTGAAAGGGACAAATGAGGAGGGGAGTTTCATTCCATCTCTCTTAGAAACTCACCCTGGGTCCTTTGTGTTTTTCTTTTTTTTCTTTTTTTGTTGTTGTTGCTGTTGTTTTATTTTTTACCCTAGGTCCTTTGAAAAACATTTTTCCCAGCTATGGGCCTCGGAGTTTCCCACCTGAACAACCAGAGGTTTGGATTCCCCTATCAGTAAGACATTCTGTGAATCAAAGACCAGCAATATCCAAGGAAGAAGGCTTCAGCCCCCAGAAGCCAACTGCCCTACTGAAAAGTTCTTTCAGGTGTCCGTAATGCTAAGGTTTGCAATAAGTTCTCACGTCTTTGCTCGGGAGAAGCAGAAAACAAGCAAACAAACAAAACTCAGCAGGGTCAACATCTGACAAAGCGTTAGATCCTAACGTTCAGCACACAGGGCAAGAATCACACAGTCACAATTCCCCAAAGGAAGGTGCCATAGGGAAGACCCACCTACCACTGTTCATCCACTAGCCCAGCCCCGTCTTTCTCTAGCCTCAGGATTACCAAGGTTCTTCCATTAAACACCTGGGGAAAGTATTGCCTTGCTTTTAGGGGACATATTTACAAAATAATAAGAAGAAGAAGAACAATAAGAACAACACCACCTTGGCAAATTGAACTCCAATTTAAATAAATAAATAAATAAATAAATAAATAAATAAATAAATAAAATAAATAAAATAAATAAAATAAAATAAAATAAAATAAAATAAAATAAAAACAACACCACCCTTAAGGTATTATCAGAGCCAAACTGAGCCAAAATGATCTGATGAAAGAAAATACACAGGCCCAGGTGGCTCTAGCTTTGCACTTGTGAAAAGGGAAATACTCAACCTCAGCTCCCCCCAACCATCTTCTGCTACCTAAAGGAGGGAGGAGGGGAAACTGAGGAAACTTATGAAGTCCGGTCCAGAGGCACAAGTGCACTAAATACTGATACCTCATCACAAGTCTTAGAATGTTCCTTCTCCCACCGTACTTCACTGCCACGTTACTAAACGGCCTATGTACAGCAGTTTCTTGTCCCCAGCACATCATGTCTGGCTATCAAGAAAATAAAAAATTTAAGACTTACCAAAAAAGCAAAAAACATCATTTGAACAATGTAAGCAACAGAACCAGACACGGCAAGGATATTGGAATTATCAGACTGAAAATTTAAAACAACTATGATTGATAAGTTAAAAGATCTAACTGATTAAGCAGACAGCATGCAAAAACAGATGGGCCATACAATATGAGATAAAAATCTCAAGAAATACTAGAGATTTAAGGAAAAAGGCTGTAACAACAATGAAGAATGTCTTTGATTAGCTTATTAGTAGGTTAGACATAGCTGACAAAGGAATCTCTGAGCTACCGGTTATATCAGTAGATTCTTTGAAAACCAAAAAGCGAAGAAAACAAAGACTGGAAAAACAAAACAAAACAGAACATCCAAGCATCCAAGGAATGAGACAACAGCAAGAGGTATAACAAATGTATAATGGGTATGCCAGAAGGAGAAGAAAGAAAAAAACAGAAGAAATATTTGAAATAATAATAACAACTTCCCCAAATTGATGTCAGACACCAAATCACAGATCCAGGAAGGTCAAGCAGAATAAGTGTTGAACAAAACTCTGAGCCTTGGCATATAATTTTGAAATAAAAAAAAAATCAAAGATAAAGAAAAAATCCTTTAAGGAAACCAAAGGCAAGAAACATCTTACTTATCTACAAAGTAGCAAAGATAAGAATCACATCTCGCTCCTACACAGAAACCATGCAAATAAGAGTAGAGTGAAACATTTAAGTGTTGAGAAAAAAACCCTACAAAATTACAATTCTGGACCTTGTGAAATTATCCTCCAAAAGTGGAGGCGAAGAGTTTCTCAGACAGACAAAAATGGAGATTTGTTGACATTAGACCCATCTTGCAAAAAAAAAAAAAAAAAAAGTTAAAAAGTTATTTAAAGAGAAGAAGACTAATATAGATTATCTTTTTTTTTTTTTTTTGTATATTTTTATCTGGAGTTTGACTTGCCAACACATAGTATAACCCCCAGTGCTCATCCTGTCAAGTGCCCCCCTCAGTGCCCATCACCCAGTCACCCCATCCCCCCACCCACCTCCCCTTCCACTACCCCTTATTCGTTTCTCAGAGTTAGGAGCCTCTCATGGTTTATCTCTGATTTTTCCCACTCATTTTCTCTCCTTTCCCCTATGACCCCTTTCACTATTTTTTATATTCCCCGAATGAATCAAACCATATAATGTTTGTCCTTCTCCGACTCACTGACTTCACTCAGCATAAGACCCTCCAGTTCCATCCATGTCGAAGCAAATGGTGGGTATTCACCAAAAAACTAATATAGATTAGAAACATGAACTATATAAAGAAAGATCATCAAAAAGAAATAAAGGTAAAAGAAAAACTTTTATTTTTCTTATCCCTAACTGATCCAACATGTAACACTTTGTTCAAAATAATAATAGCAAAACTATATTCAATTACGTATGCCTATGTGCATACTGTGTGTATATGTCTAAGTGCAAAGAAGAACATAATGATAAAAGGGATGGGGGGAAGGAATTAGAATCACTTTGTTATTATAAGGTACTCACAGTACCCGTGAAATGGTATAGTGTTGTTAAAATATGGATTAGTCACCAATGTATTGTAAAATCTAGGGAAAACACTAAAAAAGTTAAAAAAAAAAAGAGGTAAAACAGATATGCTAAAAAGGGGGGGAAAAGAGAATCATAAAATGCTCAGTTAAAACAAATACAAAAGATAGGGGAAAAAGTGAAAACAAAGAACAGGGGCAACAAATAGAAAACAGCAACTGATACGGTGACATTAATCCAGCCAATCAGTAATCATTTTGAAGATCAGTGGTCTACATGCACGGAAGGACAGAGATCGTTAGAGCAGATCAAAAAACATTACTTGACTATATATTGTCAAAAATACACCCATTTTAATTACAAAGACGCATTAGAGTAAAAGTAAATGGATGGAGAAAAGCGTACTGTACTCTTTTCCGATGAAAAGAAAGCAGGAATCGCTGTGTGTCAGACAGAGCTGACGTCAAGGGAAGGGAAATCCTCTATCAAGGATAGAGGGTGGCATTAAATAATGTTGGAGAGGTTGGTTCTCCAAGAAGACGTAACGATTCTTAACGTGGACACACACCTAACCACAGAGTGTTGCAGGAGGGAGGCCAAAGCGGCCGGAACTGCAAGGGGAAATAGGTGAATTCACTATCATGATTAGAGACCCGGACACCCCTCTCTCAGAAATAGATAGATCCAGTAGTCAGATAGCCAGTAACACAGCTGAACCAAAGTCTCATCAGGGAGTAAGATATAATTGACATTCATCAGCTACTTCATCCAAGGAAATATCAGAAGGGGAGACAGAACATGAAGACCCCTAACTCTGGGAAATGAACTAGGGGTCGTGGAAGGGGAGGAGGGCAGGGGGTGGGGGTGACTGGATGACGGGCACTGAGGGGGGCACTTGATGGGATGAGCACTGGGTGTTATGCTGTATGTTGGCAAATTGAACTCCAATAAAAAATAAATTTAAAAAAAATAGCAGAATAACATAGACACATGGAACATTCACCAAGACTAAATTCTGGGTCATAAATTATGACTTAACAAATTTAAAAGAATAGAAATTACACAATGTCTTTTCTCAGACCACAATGGAATTACACTGGAAATTAGTGACCGAATGATAGCTGGAAAATCCCCAAATATTTGGAAACTAAATGACACTTTTCTAAATAACACGTGGGCCAAAGAAGGAATCTCAAGATAAATTTTTAAATGTTAGGACGAGAAGAATGTGAAAATACAACTTATTGAAATTTGTGGGATGCAGCAAGAGGGGTACCTAGAGGGATATTTGTAGTATTGAATGAATATATTAGAAAAAAAGAAAGATCTAAAAATCAATAATATTAGCTCCTACCTTAGGAGACTAGAATAAGAGTAAATTAAATCCAAAATAAGCAAAAGAAAATGATAAGAATTAGGGTAGAAATCATGGAACTGAAAACAGGACATGACAAGAGAAAATCAACAAAATAAAAAACAAGTGCACTGAAAAGATCAATAAAATTTACAAATGTCTTGCCAGACTCAGGAAGGAAAAAAAAAACAACAAACCAGCAGACATAAATTACTAATATCAGAAAAAAAAAATGAGACATGATTATAGATACCACACAGACATTAAAAGGACAATAAGGGGATCCCTGGGTGGCTCAGTGGTTTAGCGTCCACCTTCAGCTCAGGGTGTGATCCCAGAGTCCCGGGATCGAGTCCCACATCAGGTTGCCTGCATGGAGCCTGCTTCTCCCTCTGCCTGTGTCTCTGCCTCTCTCTCTCTCTGTATCTCTCATAAATAAATAAATAAATAAATAAATAAATAAATAAATATCTAAAAAGAAAAAAAAGGACGATAAAATAATATGAACAACTCTGTGCCCACAAATTTGGTAATCTAGATAAAATGGACCAATTTCTTGAAAGGTACAATCTGCTGAAACTTACGTAAAAAGAAATGAAGTTAACTAGGCTTGCATCTATTAGGAAAAAAATGGGCCCATAATTAATAACCTTGTTAAAACAGAAAGCATCAGGCCTAGATAGATTCACTGGTGATTTCTACCAAAGGTTTAAGGAAGAAATTATACTGGTTCTTTACAATCTCTTCCAGAAGAGAGAAGCAGAGGGACTACTTTCTAACTTGTTCTATGAGGACAGCATTAGCATAATAGACCAAAACCAGACAAAGACATAGATGCAAGAATACTAAGCAAAATATTAGCAAATCAAATCTAAAAAGTATAAAAATCAAATCTAGAAAATATAAAATTATTCACCTCAACCAAGTGTGACTTATCCCAGGTGTACAAAGTAAATTCAACATTTGAAAATCAGTTAATGTAATCCATTGTATCAATAGACAAAAACAGACAATAACAAAATCTTATATCAATAGTTGCGGAAAAGAGTATTTGACAAATTCAACACCCATTCAGGATAAAAATTCTCAGTAAACCAGGAAGAGAGGGGGAAATTCTCAACTTAATAAAAAATATCTGCAAAATCCTGTGTCCAACATCATGCTTTAATGGTGAAAAAAAATAAAGCTTTCCCCCTAACATCAGGTATGAGGCAAGGATATCCCCTCCCACCACTAGTCCTTGCTAATGCAGTAATTAATAATAATAATAATAATAATAATGCAAAGAAAATAAGTTTTGGAAGGAAGTGATAAAGCTTTCTTGGTCACAGATGATCATCTATGTAGAAAATCTGAAAGAACTAATAAGCCATTCCAGTAAGATAGCAGGATACAAAAGTCAATTGCTTTCCTATATACCCACATGAACAACTGTGAATTCAAATTAAAAACACAATACCATTTATATGCACACCCCGCAAAATGAAATAGTTAAGTATAAATCTAACAAAATATGTGCAACTTCTATATGAAGGGAAATTACAAATTGCTGATGCAAGAAATCAAAGAATTACATGACGAGAGAGATGTCCTTCCCATGTTCATGGATAGGGAGAAATAAATAAGAAATAAAAAATTAAAAAAATTTAAATTTAAAAATTAAAAATTAAAAAAAATTTAAAAAAGAAGGGATAAGGGGACTCTGGTCATCTGGGCCTAGTTCATGGGACAAGCAGTGGTCATAACTGCTCGATGGCCTCCCCCAGTAAAGACACAGGCCAGTGAGAGGCAGGCGGGGCCATGAGGTTCTAAGCCGAGACTCACAGATGGCCCCTTTAGGAAGCCCGCTTACAGAGAGAGGAGCAGGAAAGAGATGTGCAGAGGTGGGGAGAGGAGGGGGAAGGAGGAAGGGAAGAGGGGAAGAAGGGGGGAAATGGAGAGAGAGATGGAGAGAGAAGAGTAGCTGCTGAATCTTGACCAGTTCCTGGCTGTTATCTCCCCGCCCTCATGACAACCCACTTTCCCTTGGACATGTTTATGTAATCATTATTTATTTTTTTTTACTAACATCTTCTTTTTTATTTAAATTCAATTTGCCAACATATAACACCCAGTCCTCATCTTGTCAAGTGCCCACCTCAGTGCCCGTCACCCAGTCACCCCCACCCCCCACCCACCTCCCCTTCCACCACCCCTAGTTCGTTTCCCAGAGTTAGGAGTCTCTCATGTTCTGTCTCCCTTTCTGATATTTCCCACTCATTTTCTCTCCTTTCCCTTTTATTCCCTTTCACTATTTTTTATATTCCCTAAATGAATGAAACCATATGATGATTCTCCGATTGACTTACTTCACTCAGCATCATACCCTCCAGTTCCATCCACGTCCAAGCAAAAGGTGGGTATTTGTCCTTTCTAATAGCTGAGGAATATTCCATTGTATACATAGACCACAGCTTCTTTATCCATCATCTTTCGATGGACACCGAGGCTCCTTCCACAGTTTGGCTACTGTGGACACTGCTGCTAGAAACATCGGGGTGCATGTGTCCCGGCCTTTCATTGCATCCGTATCTTTGGGGTAAATCCCCAACAGTGCAATTGCTGGGTCGTAGGGCAGGTCTATTTTTAACTCTTTGAGCAACCTCCACACAGTTTTCCAGAGTGGCTGCACCAGGTCACATTCCCACCAACAGTGCCGGAGGGTTCTCCTTTCTCCACATCCTCTCCAACATTGGTGGTTTCCCGCCTTGTTAAGGTTCCCCATTCTCACTGGTGTGAGGTGGGATCTCATTGTGGTTTGGATTTGTATTTCCCTGATGGCCAGTGATGCGGAGCACTTTCTCATGTGCATGTTGGCCACGTCTATGTCTTCCTCTGTGAGATTTCTCTTCATGTCTTGTGCCCATTTCATGATTGGATTGTTTGTTTGTTGGGTGTTGAGTCTCATAAGTTCTTTATAGATCTTGGATACCAGCCCTTGATCTGTTAGGTGGTTTGCAAATATCCCCTCTCATTCTGTAGATTGATCTAGTTTTGTTGACTGTTTCCTTTGCTGTGCAGAAGTGTTTTTCTTAATCAATATTAATCAGATATGCCAGGTTCCATTCCAGGGCCAGGTATACAGCAGTACCTGCCCTCAAGGTCCTTCCCTTCTAGTGGATTCTGTGAGACACATCTGTGCCCCTTAATACTTTTTTCTTTACTTGATTGAGCTCAAGCGGGTTTCTGCTGTGTACACTCAGGAGATCTCGCACTAAGATCAGATTGGCATGGATTTTCCCATTCTGCGGATGAAGACCGAGAGCTCTGAAGTGGCAAAACAAGTTCACTCAGATACAGCTGGACTTTGAAGGCAGAACATTGGATTTGAAGCCCAAGCATCTTGCACTGTTCCCATTGCCTCCCAAGAGATGAACCCATTCACACTGCCAGGGGATTTCAGGGCTCTGCACCCAGGGGTAACCCTGGGGTTAATAGCAACGATGGCATGGGGTGCACACAGAGACAATCCCGCTCATGGCAACATACTCAGTAGCTTTTACATACGTTTTGAATTCTTACAACAACCCCCCTGGAACCACAGTGCAGGGTTAGCTCACTTTTATAGTTGGAAAATCCTGAGTTCAGAGCTCCCAAGTACTCTGCTCAAGGTCACAGAGTTGGTGAAGAAAGAGCCAAGATGCCACCCAAGACTCCTAGTCTATATTCTTTCCCCCATTCAACAATTATTTTAAATCTCCGCCAACCATCAAAGCATCTCATCATGGACCCCTCCTCTTTCTGGGCTATTTGCCATTTCTTCTCAGCCCAGTTTCTACCTACAAACTGCCACCCGGGTTTTCAACTGTTTCCTCCCAAACATCTTCACTAAACTCAGGCTTCTTCCTGTCCTCCCCACGCTCTCAACATGTCCCAAGCCCAACAACTCTTTATTCGGCTTCGTTACCTGAACCACTTCACCCAGGAGCATCCCAACCCAGGAAGTGCCACCATTCCCAGTACAATGACCAGGCTAAACCCTGAAATCAGCCTTTGCACCAGTGATGCTCCATCCTATTAGCTACATGCCAGTATCACATGCACAATTACTGTCGAATCCAACCATTTTCACTTCCACTGCTCTCACTGGTGCTTCATCCTGCCTCAACTGGATGACTCCAGTGGCCTCCACTCTGCTATCTCTGCTTCCTAAATTGTGACCCCAGGACATAGTGCATAAACTGAAGCCACATCTCTCTCCATAAAGCCTCTGGAGAAAAGCCAGACTAGCACCCAATGCAGTAGCAACTCTGGGCTGGAGTTCTCCAAAGGCCAATCCAAGGACCAGCTCAGCAGAATCACCCAGGGCTCTTGCTAAAATGCTGGTTCTCAGGCCCTGAGTGTAATCCTCCAAGTTAGAGTTGCTAAGGAAGGGACTAGGGTTTGTCACTTAATGAGTTCCCAGATAAATTTTATGCACACTAAATATTGGGAACCATTGAAGATTTTGATAGGTGAGGCGGAAGTTTCACGGAGGGCGTGGGCTGGGAGCTGGCCTTGATCTGTTTAACTGCACAATGGAGCTAAAATCTAAGCTCTCAGATGAAGTTGAGAAGTGGCTGAGGTTCAGGAGCCCAGCATTAAAGAGCATTTGAAAGGCCACTTCCTAGAAATGGGACCTCAGCCTATGGGGTGCCCCTCTGGAGCCCGCAGTTATTTAGCCACAGAACAAGACAATGATGCTTGACTGGTAGGGCTTTTGTGAGGATGAACACCTCTGCAGTTTACCCAGCACTTAGCACAGGTGGTAAGTGCCTCACAAATGTGAGACCTTATCGTTATGAGTGATGTGTCTGCCTGAAAACATCAGTTATTTTCTGGTTGATGGATTTATATAACTTGGAGACCAAATGAGGTTTCCCTTATTTTATTTACATATATTCCCAGGTAGCATCATTCTCTTGTTATCCTCTACTCTCTCTGTCTCTCTCACACACACCTAGCACACACATGCATATACCTACCTAACACACACACACACACACACACACACACACACACCAGGTTCATTAATATTCTTGGTTACTATCCTTTTTCTGTCTCATAGTGCTGTTCCCCATCTTGTCCACACGGAATTATTTCGCCTCTACCCTGCCTTTTGAATAATAGCTCAAATCTCAACTTGTATTCTCTCTCCTTCGTGAAGTTTTGTAAACATTAGCCTGTGGTTTCTCCATCCAGGCAGCATCAACACATCCTCCCCAGGAACTGGTACCAACTCTGTTCCCTCACTGGGCAGGGAAGCCCTTAAAGTACAGCCTTGTTTTAGTCTCTTCGAGGCTTCCAAAAGCCCAGCACCATTCTGGCCCAGAAAGGGGCCTTGCCAACTGTCTGATGGGTCAATGAAGGGCTCATATTTCTGCTTCCTTCTCTCTAACACAATTAGGGAATAGAGAATATCCTATCTTCCCCTTTTCCAGGGCTTCCTAACTGCCATTAGTCATGCAACATAATTAGGAAATTTCTGGCTTAGGTCTAGTGAAAACAGCTTGCTGTAAGTCAGTGCTGAGTTTCAAATTTAAAAATTATATATTTTTAAATGAGGAAGGAAATATTTCCTTATTTTTTTCAATCAACTTTTTGAAGTACGATTTACAAATAATAGACTGCATCCATTTGAACTCTATAATTTAATGATTTTGACAGATGTAGGCATCTTGGAAATTACTGTCACAGTCAACATGCCAAACAATTCCATCGATCCTCAAAGATTCTTCATACCCCGAAGAATCTCTTACAAATGCCAGAATTAACAGAGATTCCCAGTTGTCACCAGGTGATACTTTCAGGTCCAGAAACTGGCTAATTCATAACAAAGCCTGAGAAAACCCTTAGTTAGGTAGCAGTTGTCCAAGGGAACTTTCTGAGATGATGGAAGTAACCTCATATCCACACTGTCCAATATGGTGGCCATTGGCCACAGGTAACTGTTGAGATATTGAAATGTGGTGGGTGTGACTGAGGAACTCAAAGTTCTATTTAATTAAATTTTAAAGAATTTATATTTAAGTTTGAAAAGCCACGTCTCAGAGGCAGAGTGAGTTCTGCTTAAATCACATGCTGTTTAGTGCCAGTATTCAGTTTCAAATCTATATGTCATCACTCCCAGCCCTAACCTATACACAAAGAACTATGGGCCACAGGCTGGGAGGGGCCTTGAGGCAACTGGAATGCACATAGTAGTGTCCCAGGCTTTCAGGGAAGAACCACAGTATTTGCTCCTCTGATCTCAGCCCAGGAAAATCACTGCCATACAAAAACAGTCTTCTGAGTTGTCTTACCAAGCTTTTAAACATATTAACATCAAAAGCCATGAAGATCTCTAGAACCTTTTAACCTTGCAGACTAAAACTCTATGCAAATGGAATGAAAACTGTATGCTTAAAAATGGTGGAGAAGGTAAATTTTATATTATGTGTTTGGTTTTTTATCATAATAAAAAAGTCTCTGTTGGTGTGCTTACCTTCCAGACCTGGCACTTCTGCATGTGTTCTTGACCCAGTGCCCCAGGTGTCACAGGAGTCAGCACCATTGCACAATCCCATGGGCCCCCAGAGCCAGTGCAAGACCTACCACTGCCATGATCTCACTCAGCTTGTACCATTGTGCCAGTTCCTAGGAAAAGGTCTTTCCCCGCAAACCCAATCTGCTAAGTCTAAGAAGGGGCATCCTCAAATATGCAGACATCAGTGCAAGACTACATGAACCTGAGAATCAAAGAAATATGACACAACTAAAGGAACAAATAAGTTTCCTGTATTTGGTCCCAAAGGAATAGAATCTACAAATAACCTGACAAAAATTTTAAATAATTGTTGTTGCTGTTTTTTTAAAGTTCAGTTCCTGAGAATGAGAAGATGAGCAAACTGGGAGAATATGTTTGCAAAATACACATCTGATAAAGGTCTGTTACCTAAAATAACAAAGAACTCTTAAAGTTCAACAATAAGAAAACACCCAATTAAAAAAATGGGCCAAGGACCTTGGTAGTTACCTCAACAAAGAAGAGATGCAGATGACAAATAAGCATATGAAAAGGTGCTCCACATCAAATCTCATTAGATAATATATATTAGCAAACAATGAGACGCTACTATGCAACTTTTAGAATGGCCAAAATTTGGAATACTGATAATATCAAATACTAGTGAGAACGAGGAACAACAGGAACTCTCTTACGCTGATGGTGGGAATACAGAACGGCACCACCACTTTGGAAGACAGTTTGGTGGTTTCTTATAAAACCAAACATACTCTTGTCGTATGATCCAGCCCTTATGGTCCTTGGTATTTACCCAAATAAGTTGAAAACCTATGCCCACACGAAAGCCCACACAGATGTTTATGGCAGATTTATTTATAACTGCCAAGACTTGGAAACAACCAAGATGTCCTTCAATAGGTGAATGGATATGTAAACGGCTATACAACCAGGCAATGAAATATTATCCAACTCTAAAAAGAAGTGAACTATTAAGCCACAGAGACGCACGGAGGAAACTTAAATGTGTATTACTAAGAGAAAGAAGCCAACCTGAGAAGGCTACATAGTGTATAATTACACTGGAAAACTATACATAACATTCTGGAAATGGAAAAACTATGGAGACAAAGAAAGATCAGTGGCTGCCAGGGGTTAGAAGTGGAGAGAGGCGAAAGATGAATAGACAGAGAACAGAAGATTTTTAGGGAAATGAAAATACTCTGTATGATATTTTAATGATGTTTATATGCCATTATATATTTATCCAAACCCTTTGAATGAATGTAAACAACAAACATGAAACTTTAGGTAAACTATGGACACTGAGTGATTATAATGTGTCAATTTTAGATTCATCCCTGGTACCAAATGGACCATTATGATGACTGATTTTTATAATGGGGGATGCTATACATATAAGGGGCAAGGGTTATATGGGAAATTTCTCTTCCCTTCAATTTTATTGTGAAATTAAAACTGTTCTTAAAAAATTAAATATTAAAAAAAGAAAAAGACAAAGAAGCCCATGGGCTTAGAAAACACAGATAGGCAAATAAATGAGCTCAGAAAAACTTTACATGAAAACAATAAGAAGTTCAACAAAGAGATAGAAGTCATTAAAAAGGAACCAAAGAGAAAGTCTGGAGCTGAAGAATCTAATGAATGAAATGAAAAAATGCAATAAAGAGCTTCAAAGCAGACTTGGCCAAGCAGAAGAAAGAATCAACAAACTCAAAGATAGTTGAAATTTTCCAGAGCAGAAAAAAAGAATGAAAAAGAGTGAAAAAAGGCTAAGGGATAGATGAGATACCCTTACATGAACAGAGAACTAAAAAAGCAGTAGAAAGATTTTTGAAGAAAGAATAACTGAGGGATCCCTGGGTGGCTCAGTGGTTTGGTGCCTGTCTTTGGCCCAGGGCACGATCCTGGGGTCCTGGGATTGAGTCCCATGTCAGGCTCCCAGCATGGAGTCTGCTTCTCCCTCTGCCTGTGTCTCTGCCAATCTCTCTCTCTCTCTCTCTCTCTCTCTCTCATGAATTTAAAAAAAAAAATCTTAAAAAAAAATAAAAGAAAGAATAACTGAAAACTTCCCGAATCTGTGGAAGGAAATGGATATCCAGATTCAAGAAGTCTAAAAGATCCCAAATAGGATGAGTATAAAGAGGTCTACATGAGCCACGGCATACTTAAATTGTCAGAAATTGAAGAAAAAGAGAGAATTTTAAAAGTAGCAAGATAAAAGTGACTCACCAAATATACAGGAATCTCATGAAACTGTAAGTAGAGTCCTCAGGAGAAACCTCGTTGCCTGGAGAGAGTGGGAGGGTATATTCAAAGTACTGTAAAAAGAAAATGTCAACAAGGAATACTACCCTATTCTTTGAAAATGAAGGAAAGATAAAGCCTTTCCAGAAAAACACAAAGTGAGGGAGTTCATAATCACTGGGACTTTCTTAAAAGAAACACTTAAGGAATTTTTTCAAATCGAAACAAAAATATGCTAACAATAATATGAAATCATAAGTCTCACTGGGAGAGGTTAATATACAGACAAATACAGGATAATGTAACTCTATGATGGTGATATATAAGTTACTTTTTAACCCTAATATAAAGTTAAGAGAAAAAAAAGCCTTAATTGATACACAATATAAAAAGAAGTAAATTTTTTTTAGGTCAAACAATGTAAGAGGTGACTGTGAAAGTGCAGATTCTTGGGATGAAACTGAAATTAAGTTGTTATCAGCTTTAAAATAGGTGGTTATAACTACAATATATTTTATGCAATCTTCAAGGTAACCACAAAGGGAAAAAAAGAACTATAATGCACAAAAGATAAAAAGTAAATAATCAAAGTACACTGCTACAGGAAAAGATACATATTTATATATATATAATCACAAAGGATAATAGCAAGAGAGGAAAACAGGAACAAAAAACTGCAAGAGACAAACAACAAAATGGCAATAGGAATTCCTTATCTATAAATAATTTTGCTAAATGTAAGTGGATTAAACTATCCAATCAAAAGGCATGGAGTCACTGAATGGATTAAAAAAAATTATATATATATATATATATATCCAGTCACATGCTGTCTACAAGTGAATCATTTTAGATTTAAAAGCACACATTAGGGGCACCTGGGTGGCTCAGTCAATTGAGACTTGGCTTCAAAAGTGAATTCTATCAAATATTCAAAGAAGCATTACTTTAATACCAATCTTTCATAAACTCTTCCAAAAAAATCAAAGGGGGGACACTTCTAAACTCATATTATGAGGCCAATATCACACCAAAGCCAGACCATCACACTACAAGGTAAGAAAGCTGCAGGCCAGGATCTCTGAAACATAGATGCAAAAATCCTCAGTCACATACTACACGCCAAATTCAACGGGACATGAAAAGGTCATAGACTATGACTAAGTGGAATTTATCCTTGGGATGCAAGAATGCCTCCGCATAAATCAATCAATCCGATGCACTATATTAAGATAATGAAAGAAAAATCACATGATCATCTCAATATATGCAGAAAAATCATTTGACAAAGTTCAATATCCTTTTATGATGAAAACTCTCAATAAAATAGATATAAGAGGAACTTATACAGTAACAGTCAATATGGAAAGCCCACAGCTAACATCATAATCAATGGGGAAAAACAAAGTATTTCCTCTAAGACCTAGTACAAGGCAGGATGCTGCTCTCGCCTCTTCTATTCAACTTAGTACCAGAAGTCTTAGTAATTAGGTAAGAAAAAGAGAAAAAAATCATCCACTTTAAAAAGGAAGAAGTGAAATGATCTCTGTTTGCAAATGACATGATTATAAATGTAGAGAACTAAGACTTATCAAAAAGCTGTCAGAAATAATAAATGAATTAAGTTGCTGGATACAGAATCAACAGACAAAAATTAATAGTGTTTCTATACATAAACAACAAACTATCCAAAAAAGAGATTAAGAGACAAATTTATAATAGCATTTATATTATGCATTTATAATAGCATAGGAAAAATAAAATACTTAGAGACTAACTTAACCAAAGAGGTAAAAGACTTGGACACTAGAAATCATAAAATATTGATAAGAGTAATTAATGAAGACACAGGCAAAAAAAACAAAAAATATTGTGTCCATGAACTGGAAGAGTTAAAATGAAAATGTCCACACTACCCAAACTGATCTACAGATTCGGGGCAGTCCCTATCAAAATCCCAATGGTATTCCTTACAGAAAACAAACAACAACACAAATCTTTAGTTTATGTGGGACCACAAAGGAATCAGAAAAGCTAAAGCAATCTTAAAGAAAAATCTGGAGGCATTACACTTCTTCTTTTTTTTTTTTTTTTGGCATTAACATTTCTTGATTTCAAAGTGTATTACGAGGAATGGTAATCAAAACACAGTGTGTTCAAGGATGGTACAAGCCTAACGGCAGACGTGGACAGTGGAATAGAGAGGAGAGCCCCCCCCAAATAGACCATATATGTGTGGTCAACTGATCCTCAACCAGGGTGCCAAGGACGTACAATGGAAAAAGGATAGTTTCTCCAATAAACAGATGGGAAAACTATATATCCATATGCAGGGGAATGAAATTGGACCCTCATCTCTCATCATAAATAAAAATAAACCCAAAATGGATTAAAGACTTATAAACCTAAGGCTCAAAACTCTAAAGCTACTAGAAGAAAATATAGGGAGTAAGTTCCTTGATTGGTATTACATTGGTATTAATGCTTCTTTGAATATTTGATAGAATTCACTTTTGAAGCCAGCTCTCAATGGACTTGGTGACGATTTGTTTTGGATTTGAAACCAAAATCCAGGCAACAAAAGCAAAAACAGACAAGTAAGATCGCACCAAACTAAAAACAAAACGCAACACAGTGAACAAAAAAAGCAAACAACCTCTGCACAGTGAGGGTAACAGTCAGCAGAATGAAAAAGGCCACCTACAGAGTAGGAGGGAATATTTGCAAATCATACACCTGATAGCGCATTCATAATCAAAATACGTAAGGAACTCATAAAAAGGCCATAAAAAAATGGGCAAAGGACTTGAAGAGAGAGAACATTTCTCCAAAGGAGGCATAAAAGTGGCCGACAGATACATGAAAAGAGGCCCGGCACCACTCATCACCGGGGAAATGCAAATCAAAACCACAGTGAGATAGCACCTTGCACCTGCTAGGATGGCTTGTATCAAAAAGACAAAAAAAAAAAAAAAAAAAGGAAAGAAAAGAAAAGAAAAGAAAGAAAAAAAACCAAAACCAAAACCAAAACCAACATATGGAAAAGGATGTGGAGAAAGGGAACCTTGGTACGCTGTTCTTAGGAATGGAGATTGGAACAGCCGCTAGGAGACTGGACTATCCTGAGGTGCCTTAAAAAACTAAAATAGAGCTACCGTATGATCCAGTGATCCCACTTCTGGGAATACACCCAAAGGAAACAAAATCCATATTTTATTTTATTTTATTTTATTTTATTTTATTTTATTTTATTTTATTTTATTTTATTTTTAAAGATTTTATTTATTTATTCATGAGAGACACAGAGAGAGAGGCAGAGACACAGGCATAGGGAGAAGCAGGCTCCATGCAGGGAGCCCGATGTGGGACTCTGGGACTCAATCCCGGGTCTCCAGGATCACACCCTGGGCTGAAGGTGGCGCTAAACCGCTGAGCCACCAGGGCTGCCCCAAAATCCATATTTTAAAGAGGTACCTGCACCCCCGTGTTCATTGTCGAATTATTTATTCACAGGGGTCAAGACTTGGAAACCACCTGACTGTCTGTTGATGGTAGTGGGTGAAGAAATGTGATGTACGTACATATATTTGTCCCTTAAAAAGAAGGAAATCCTGCCATTTGCGATAGTGGGGATAAACGTGGTAGACATTATATCACGTGAAATAAGCCAGACAGAGAAAGACAAATGCTGCATGATTTTACTTATATGCAAAACATAAAAATGATTGAACTCAGAAGCGGAGTAGAATGGTGGGGGCAGGCCGTGAGCTTCAGCACGCACACACAGCAGGCCCGGGGTAGCTGCATAAGGTGAGGGTACGGTGAATAGTGTCGGCTATTCATGGTGGTGGCCGTTTTACAGAGAACACGCAAAGTGAGGCATCCAGTGGCACACCCTAAATATATGTAAGTCTTACTTGTCAATTCTACCTCAATTCAGCCGGAAGAACTCAATCAGATAAAAAAAGAAAATAACTACTTGGTTCCCTAAAGGAAGTTAGAGGGGCACCCAGGTGGCTTGTCCGCTAAGCGTCTGACTCTTGATCTTTGCTCAGGTCTTGAGCTCAGGGTTATGAATTCAAGCCCTGCGTTAGGCTCAAAAAAAAAAAAAAAAAAAAAAGAGGAAATTAGAGAAATTCAGAACTCTGTGATACAGTGATGAAAGATGAGATGTGGAACAAACAACAAACAACAACAACAACAACAAAAAAACAAAACAAAACAAAACCAAAAACAACTGGCAAAAGAAAGGCCAGAAATTAAGGGAACTTTATACCCCAATTGAAAAATTAAAATAGCATTGGAAGCAGTGAACAGAGGATGAGAGAAAACAGAATCCACCATTTAGAGGACAGACTGGAGAAAAAAAAAATCACAAAGAAATAAAGTGGAAACTTCAATGAAAAAAAAAATAAGGAAAATGGTGAATGTGCAGCAAGAGCAACTGAGACCCAATGGGCAGCTCCGGAGGATGCATGAAAAAATGACAAAACCACTGGAGAAAAGGATCCAAAGCTGTTACCCTGACGCCGGATTTCTGTCTTACAACCACTGAAAATGGCTTTGAAAACTACAATAATTGTGCATCGTCTCAGGCAAGTGGCAGTTCTAGGGAAGCTCCCAGCCCGGGGGGCGGCAGCTACTGCGGGCCACGGGGGCCGCCGAGTCCGTGTCTGGGGCCGGGGCCAGCCGGGGCCTCCTCCTCCTGTTTGCAGGCTCAGGCCCAGTTCTCAGGGGCCCCGTCCCCTTGTCTGTCCTCGAGGCACCATCGCGTCACCATCACGACGCGCCTCTTGGCAGTCACTTTGCCTTGGGAGCTTCGCGATGCCCTGCCCGGCCCTTCTCCGTGACCCCACTGCTGGGACTTGGGCCTCGACAGGGGAGGCGCCGTGTCCCACGTCACCGGGCTCGTCGGCGCCACCGCAGAGATGCGCACCCAGGAAGCCCAGGACACGCCTTGAGCGAGCGAATGAAAACACTTTTAGGCCCAGCAGGAGCAAGGGAGTCCCTCCCGGCTGCGGGGTGGCCTTTTTCTTTTTGTCTGTGTCACAATTTTGTTTGTGAGACTGAGCTCACGGGCTGCGGGAAGTAAATTAAAAAGCCAGAAAGGTAAATGAGGGACAAGGCAAGCACTCTGTGCCACAGGTCGGGCCGGCCCTGGCTCCACCTCTGCTCGGACGCCCGACCTCTCTGACTCAGTTTCCTCGCCGAGACAGCAAAGCCCGTAGGACGGATGGAGCAAGCGCACAGGTGCCGCAGGCGACGCGGCTGCAGGCACAGAGCCCCACGTTCCCACGGCCCTGCAGGCCGGAAGCCCGAGATCGAGGTGCCGCCCGACAGGTGTCATCCAAGGCGGCGAGGGCGCGAGGGAAGGATTGTTCCAGAGTCTCTCCTTGGCTCAGACACGGCCATCTCCCTGCACGGCCGCACCGTCTTACGTGCACGCTCGTCACCCCCATGACCTCGCTTTGGCTTGAGCCCCTTTATAAGACCGTAGCTCCAAGCAAGGCCACCTGCTAGGACGACCCTGGGGCTTGGGACTCCCATGCACAAGTTGGTAGGGACACGATTCCACCTGCGACTGCGCTTTGCCTGAGAGGAGCCCAGCACACAGGAGTCCCCGTCAGGGTGACAGCCTAGCCGGAGGCCCCCGGTGACGGGCTTGAGGAAGCCGCAGAGGCCGGGACGGGCCCAGGGGAGCGCGGGGGGAGGGGGGCAGCCTGCGAGGCCCCGACCGACCGGCAGGATGCTCCCTGCGGGAAGTGACTCCTGCACAAGTCCCGGCCGGTAGGGTCCCGGGGTTCTTGGAAAACATGTGCGTATCCTGGAAAGGCCGCTGGCTTTGTTCGAGTCACTTCTCACGGCGAGGCTGGACGTTCACGGCGCAGGATGCCCAGTTTGGCCTAATTAAAAAAAAAAAAGTAATTACATCATATTAAAGATAATCTGGCTGTTACTGAGCTGCTAATTGGGTTGAAATGCTCATTGTAACAGACACGTCCGGTCGGCCCGGAGCAGGCTCGGCCTCAGCGCGGTGGTGGCCGCAGAATGACAGGCCGTCCGGGCAGCCGACCCAGTCGGAACCGTTTCCTGCGCAGGAACTCCTGGCTCGCGAGGACGCGGTCATATCTGCAACAGTTGTAGGAACGTCATCACCGCACGCCCCGCCTGAAGCAGCGGCCACGGCCACGCGGGCCCGGTGAGGCTGTCCAGGAGGCGCGGCCCCCTCCCGGCCCCAGAGGCCCACGTGGCCACCACCGCCCTCCGTGAGCGGACGTCACGCAAAGCCACCTCCACAGGCCGAGAGAACGGCGGGAGCCGAGGGAGCAGAACTGGCTGCAGGACGCGGCGGTCCCCCAGCCCCCCCCCCGTCCCCGAGACCCACGGTCCGTCCCCCCTGTGCCCCGTGACGCCCCCCAATGCATCTCCGTCCCGGGGCTGGCGGCCTCCCCACGGTGTCCGGGCCACGCTCCGCTACACTGGCCTTCCCACCCCACCCGCCCCGCCGAACCTCAGCCCTCCATCAGCTGACGACCGAGGTGACGATCGAGGTTAAACCGACTGGGTGACGTCAGGGAACCTCCCCCGGACCCACCGAGGTCCCAGGAGTCCTGCTGCTTCGCCGTGGGAGGTTCTCCGAAGGGAGACTATGCCCACCAGGCACCGTCCGTGTAGGGTCTATCCTGCAGGCTTGGTTCGCGGGCTTAGGGCGCTGAGTCCCGTGGTCCACCGCCCACAGGCCGGGAGGGCCTGGCATGGAGCTGAAGGCGGGTCAGCGTCACGGGTGGGCGGTGAAGACGGAGCGAGTCCTCGCCCGTGGCTCTGCTCGGGGCGTGCACCGGGGGAGGCCCCCGCCCTCTGGGAAGGGCCTTGGCTCTTCTTGGGCCACGAGTTCCAATGCTGCCCGGTGCAGGCACTTGCTCCCGGACGCCCAGAAGCGACATGGGACATGGAGCGGCCTGGAGGCTTCCCACGGCCCCGCCCGAGAGTCCCGGGAGCTCAACCGTCACCACCCCTCGGCCTTCCTGTTCTTGGCAACTGCTTTCTCATTACTTCACGTCCCCCGGTCTCTGACCCCCCTTCCACCCCCACTGCCCCCACGGCTCAGCAGGCAACCCCCATCCCCAATGCCAGGAGAGTGGGGTACAGCGGGGCAGCCGCATGAGGATCCCCCCACTGGCCGCCTCCGAGTCCAGAAGCCACCAGCGCCCGTGAACGTGTCCGGCCTCTCTCCTGGGGTCTTGCCTCACAGCAGTGCTTGTCACCAGGGCTAAATCCCCACACACACCCCAACACTCGCCCCCCGCCCCCTTCCACCTGCTCAGGAGCAGGCGCCCACTCCCACACCCTGACCGCTTCGCCCTGGACACGGCGGCTCCAAGCCAGACTTGCAGAAGCGCGTCCTCCGGCCCGCGGCCCACTGCTCGCGGCTGCTGCCCCCGGCTCCCTCCCCGCTCCTCGAGGCAGGACGCATCAGCACCTGCACCAGGTGGCCCCCGCCCCCGGGGTCTCCCGACCCCGCTTCCGCGCCTTTCCTCCTCCCCTCAGGCCCCGGAGCCTCTTTCCCCAGGGCTGTGCCCGCAGCCTCAGTGTCCGCGCTGCATCCTCAGCCCACTCGCCTCCCCCGGGGCGCCCCCCCAGCCTTCCGAGGGTCCCCCAAGTGCTAACTATGCCGGTGACGCCCGTCTGCGTCCCCGGGCGGCGTCTTCATCACCCTGAGCTCAGCTTGCTGGTCTCCTCCGCCCCCTATTCCCTCCTCATCCTTCTCTCCCTCTCAGCCTGGGCTTCCTCTGTCTCGCTGTCCCTCCTCCCCCCCTCCCTCTCTCTCACACGCACACAGTCACCAATTGTCTCTGACACCTGCTATCACAGCCTTGGGGGAGTGGAGCCCAGGTGGGACTGTGCACGCAAGGATTTTCTTGAAGGTAATTCTTGTGACAGAAAACGGGGAAGGGGTGAGAACAGCTGGGGAAGCCACTGGGTGATGATGCAGATCTGACCCCAAGTGAAGGGAGGCACGAGTGAGCCGGGCGGGGAGCACCTGCAGGGAAGGGAGCATCTGCAGGGCAGGGAAGGGAGAATCTGCAGGGAAGGGGGCACCTGCAGGGAGGGGAGCACCTACAGGGCAAGGAGCATCTGCAGGGAAGGGAGCATCTGCAGAGCAGGGAATGGAGCACCTGCAGGGCAGGGAAGGGAGCACCTGCAGGGCAAGGAGCACCTGCAGGGAATGGAGCACCTGCAAGGAGGGGAGCACCTGCAGGGAAGGGAGCATCTGCAGGGAAGGGAAGGGAGCACCTGCAGGGAAGGGAAGGGAGCACCTGTAGGGAAGGGAGCACCTGCAGGGCTGGGAGCACCTGCAGGGAGGGGAGCATCTGCAGGGCAGGGAAGTCCCGCTCGGCCACCAGGAGCTTCTCCAGGAAGCAGCCCCCCGAGAAGTCCCAGGTCCCGTGGGCCCACACACTCCCTGCCTGGCCCCAGCACTGCGTGGGGGCAGCTCCTGGAAGCTCGGGGCAAGCCCCCCGGCTGCTTAGAGCAGGGCAGCGCTCCAGCCCCCTGCAGGTGGAGATCCTTCCGGTGGCTTCTGTGGCCACCACAGTGGCCAAACCCTGCTGACACTGGGGCTTCCCGAGCGGCCTCCCTGGGAGACGCGCTTGCCCCTCGTGTGGGATCTGGCGGGCGGCTCTCCTCCTCCCCCGAGGGCAGCAGCCTCCCAGGCCCCAGGAGCCTCAGGGAGGAGGCGGGGCCGGGGGGGGGGGGGGGGGGGGGGCTCTGACTGGGACTGAGAGGCCAGGTTGAAGGCTGGGGGCGGGGACGGGAAACGGGACCCAGCGGGTGGGGGGTGGGATCACTGCCTTGAAGCCCTTTAACCCCTGCACCGCCCGGATGCTGTGTCCCATCGTCCTCACGCTGCGACGCCGCCTGAACAGGCCATCCCCGGAAATTCTCGGGTGCACTCCCCTAACCACGTCCCGGACGATGCGGGTGTTGCCAGCCCAGAGACCCCGGCACTCAGAGGATGATTTGGGCCAGAGAAATGTTTGACTCTCACCCCTACACGTGGGCTGCCTGCTTTCTGGGGAGGAAACCCACAGTTTGGGGTGAGGGTCCAAGGATGCACCTATCGCCCTTGGGGGCCTCCTGCTTGGACCTGGCCCTTCACTTGAACCCGTGTAGCAAACTGCTTCTGCTTGGAGGGAAGGAACGGGAAGAGGCCAGTGCCCACCCGCGTCGTCCCTGTCACCGGCCGTGGCAGCTCTGGATGTGCTCCTACTCAGGACTACGGGAATCTGCCGAGGAGAGACGTTCCCCGGTCACTGCGGTTGTCACCGAAGGCTAATGAAGGACGCGGGATCCAAATGGGTGGGAAATATCAGGAAGGGAGACAGAACATGAAGACCCCTAACTCTGGGAAACGAACTGGGGGTGGTGGAAGGGGAGGAGGGCGGGGGTGGGGGTGACTGGGTGATGGGCACTGAGGGGGGCACTTGACGGGATGAGCACTGGGTGTTATTCTGTATGTTGGTTAATTGAACACCAATAAAAATTAATTTATTAAAAAAATAACAAAAAATAAAAACAAAAAACAAAAAACAAAGGGAATTCAGGGGCCAGGGAGCTCGTAGGGGGTGATGCAGGCCGAGGGAGCTGGCTGCAGGGTCCCGAGGTGCGCTCCGGGAACGGTGCCCCAGGAGTTCCCGTGGTGAAGTCCCGCTGAAGAGGAGAGCACCCCGGACGGGGCCCCCAAGCACCAGGCGGTGGAGACACTCTCAGCACCAGGCTGGGACCACTGCGGGCGGCGGGGTCCAGGGGGCGGGAGCGGCACGAGGAAAGCCGTTCAGGAAGGCCAGAGTCAGAGGAGAACACGCCGCGGGGACTGGCGGGTGCGGGCCGGGCGGGGTGTGGGATGGGGCCGGGTGCGGGTCAGGGCAGGGTGCGGGCAAGAGAAAGCCCGGCGGCCCTCCCAGGACACTGGCCAGAGTAGAGGTGGCCTTGGCGGCTCCGCGGGGCTCACGTCCCCGTGTGCGGCCCTCCTGTGGAGCCAGCGGCAGGCGACGCGTGACTCATCTACGTCCAGGGCCTGGTCCCCGGCGACCGTGCTGAGGCTGGCGTCGTGCTGCCCACGTGCTGCCCACGTGGAGGCCTCCGCAGCAGGGGGAGCCACAGCCCGGCAGGCGTTGCGGTGAGGAGGTGGCTGCGGGCGTCCTCTGGGCCTGGAGATCCCCCTGCCCCTGACCTCCTAGCCCTTCCCTGTCACCATCTCCTCTCCAGGCCCCAGACTCTCCCCCCAGGGCCCAGCCTCCCCCCCAGGGCCCAGCTTCCTCCCCAGGACCCAGCCTCCTCTCCAGGACCCAGCCTCCTCCCCAGGGCCCAGCCTCCTCCCCTGAGCCCAGCCTCCTCCCCAGGACCCAGCCTCCTCCCCAGGGCCCAGCCTCCTCCCCTGAGCCCAGCCTCCTCCCCAGGACCCAGCCTCCTCTCCAGGATCCAGCCTCCTCCCCAGGGCCCAGCCTCCTCCCCAGGGCCCAGCCTCCTCCCCAGGACCCAGCCTCCTCCCCTGAGCCCAGCCTCCTCCCCAGGACCCAGCCTCCTCTCCAGGATCCAGCCTCTCCCCCCAGGGCCCAGCCTCCTCCCCAGGACCCAGCCTCCTCCCCAGAGCCCAGCCTCCTCTCCAGGATCCAGCCTCCTCCCCAGGACCCAGCCTCCTCCCCAGGGCCCAGCCTCTCCCCCCAGGGCCCAGCCTCCCCCCCAGGGCCCAGCTTCCTCCCCAGGGCCCAGCCTCCTCCCCAGGACCCAGCCTCCTCCCCAGGGCCCAGCCTCCTCCCCAGGGCCCAGGGAGGAACAGGGTGAGGAACAGGGACCAGGACGCCTGGCTACCTTCCCTGCACCGGGTCCGGAGCTCCCGCTCTCAGATGTTTGAAAACAGGAGGCCCCGTGGTGTCAGACGTGAGAAAGGGAGCAGTTGAGGGACAGGTGGCCCCTTTCTGCAGGACCAAGCTGGGATTCACGGGGAAGGCGCCTCCTGGGCTGTTGCAAATTCGGGTTCCCCGGAACCCACGAGGCCTGAGGTCACCTGGCCTGAGAGCGAACCATGGGTCTCCCTCTGGGGGACATTGTCTCGTCTCTAGAGGGCCCTTGTCCACGGGCGTCACCAACTGGCCCTGGTGAGGCAGGTCCAGGACGTGGGACACGAGGTAGGGGTGGTGGGTTGCCGGGCACATGGAGCTTTCCAGGTCCTTAACTGGCCGAGAGGGTCAGCAGATAAAGTGTAAGGTGCCTGTGCTTAACTTGGACTTGCTTTTTTTTTTTTTTTTTTAAAGATTTTATTTATTTATTCCTGAGAGACACACAGAGGGAGGCAGAGACACAGGCAGAGGGAGAAGCAGGCTCCATGCAGGGAGCCCAACGTGGCGGGACTCGATCCCAGGACCCCGGGGTCACGCCCTGAGCCCAAGGCAGATGCTCCACCGCGGAGCCCACCCCGGGTGCCCCAAATTTGTCTTTCCTAGAAACAACAGACTCGGTTTGCGTGAGGGCAGCGTCCCGTGCGGGACCCGAGGCCTCCGTGCACCAGAAGACCGTCCTTATGGACCTGAAATGCAGTTAGCCAGACGGTCGCATTTGGGTTCGCGGGGTCCGGCCACGCCAGCTGCCGGGGGCGGGTCGCATCTTGCATCTGAGAGTCCGGGAGCGCCAGGCCCGGCGTCGCCCCCACGGCGGCCTCCAGGGACGCGAGCAGGTGACCGGGCCCGGAGCTGCAGCCCCTTCACCAGCACATTCACAGACGGAGCCCTCCCGGCCTGAGGCCGTGTCCGTCGGGGAGCCTGGGCCACGCGGAGGCCGCCTCGAGCCCTGGGCTGCGGGGGGTCAGCCTTCCGGCGTCGGTTCTGCCTCTTCGGGTCGCGACTCTGGAAAGCCCCGGGCCCCGTGTGTGACGGGGGTCGGCGGTGTCCCCTCTGCCCCCTGAGCTGTCAGGCACCGACAGGAACCTGTGGGAAGGTGTTTGCTGGACCGCGAAGCACCAGAGTCAGCCGTCCACGCGGTCTGGGCCGCTCAGCAAACGTGACCCTCCAATTCCCCCGAGTGGAGCCGTCACATCGGGCCCCCGGGCTCCTCCGCCGCTCCCAGTGAAGCAGGTGCCCCCACCCCGCGTGCCCCGGGCACAGAGGAGGGGGGCGATCTGAGCGGGCTGGTCCCCCCCGAGTGTATCGACCCACGGGTAGCCAGGACGTGTCCGCGGACGGAAGTCTGCTCCGCGCTTCCAACAACGTCCTCCACCGAGGTGTCCTGAGCCCGTTAGGCGTCAGCTCTTCCCCTCGGGGCTGCCGTCCCTGCTCCGTGTAGGACAGGGTGCCTCTGGGACCCTCCGCCACCCCGGCCGTCCAGCCCAGCACCCCAGCCTCGGGCGGGCCCTGCCTCTCTCCAGGGCCCCCCACCTTGCGCCTCTGGAACCGCCAGATGGGGCCCCACCGAGGGGCCCAGGCCAACAGGCGGCACTGGGAGGCCCAGAGCTGGAGCTGGGGCCTCTGCTCCCCGGCCGCCGGCGTCAGCTTCCACGGGAGCCGGAGTGGAGCCAGAGCTGGGGGCAGCCCCCCGGGGAGCTCGGCCCCTCCTGAGCTGCTTCCCTTCTGGTTAGCGGTGGACGCATCTGCAGCCCCCGGAGGACGTGGCCGCCGCTCCCAGGCCTACCTCACGGCTGGGCGTGCAAGGGTGTGTAGATCGGGACTCGGTCAGGAGGCTTAGAAGTCTATACCAAAGTGCTTTCCAGAATCGCTTAAAAAACACATATATAGGGGATCCCTGGGTGGCTCAGCGGGTTAGCATCGCCTTCAGCCCAGGGCGTGATCCTGGAGTCCCGGGATCGAGTCCTGCATCGGGCTCCCGGCATGGAGCCTGCTTCTCCCTCTGCCTGTGTCTCTGCCTCTCTCTCACTCTCTCTCTCTCATGAATAAATAAATAAATTCTTAAATATATATATATATATCTCCATAAATAGCTCAGAGCTCGCAGCAAGCCCAGTGGCACAGTGGGGACTGGGGCGTCTTCCCAGCGGAGGAGCAGTCCTGAGAGCAGGGCAGTCCTATAAGTCGGCATCGGAGGGAGAGGCCAGGGCCCAGAGCGGCCCACCTCTGCCCCGCTGCACCGCTGCCCAGCAGCGCCCGGGGAGCCCCCTGCCTCCCGGCCACTCCTGCCCGCCAGGCCGGCCCCGGGCAGAGCAGGGCGGTGGGAGGCAGCAGAGCCTGCAGCAGCACGGCCAGGCGTGCAGCAGCGGCCACATCCGCAGCCGGGTTGGAGACCCGTGCCCCGGAGCCCCTGCCCCCAGTTGCCGGAGTCTAGGTCCTGGTCGCGGTTTGTCTTCAGGGCAGGTGGCGTCCTCTCAGGCCTCAGACCACCCGGGGCTGGTGGTGCTGGGCCACGATGGCAGCAGGGTTTGGGGGGAAGGAGGCGAAGGCTGGCTTCTGCTGAGAAGCTGGCGGGTCTGTGCTAGCCTGAGAGCCTTGGACCTGGCCCCAGGACGGTGGTCGTGGCCTTGGCTCCAGCTGGGGGTCACTCAGCACCGCGTCACCTCCGACTCTCAGGATCTACCCCTGCGTGATCATAGGCTGGAATGTTTTACCAAAGTCTCTTCTGTCCTTCCCCTAAGAGCATGCGTGACGTGCCTACCGGATGCCGGGCACTGGGCCAGCACCTGGGCTACCTTAATCCCTCACATGCGGCTGAGTGTGCTCGGGACACAAACCTGACAATACCGTAGTCAGCGGAGGTGCCACGTTGCGGTTTTCTTCCCCTTCCCCTTGCAAGGCAAGGTCCGTGAGTGATGGATTGTTCCCATACAAGTAGAGCAAGCCGAGGAAATCTTGAGCTTTTCGTGAGCGATTATCAATTTATAAATTTGAAAGCTAGACGTACGCTTATGCTTAATTACATGGGTCTGTTTAATAATGTCTTACTACCCCAATAGAAGACGTCCTTAAAAGAATAATGACAAAGCGGCATATGAATTATTCCTGAAACAAAGCGTGTCCTGACCCCGGCCGACTTGACAATTCACAAATGAGGCCTTTTGGGTAGAAGCGTCACGTCTGCTCCTCTAGGCACGTTGCCCTCGCGGCTTCCGTCCCACACTTGGCTTTCCGGCTCCTGGCACCCGTCTTGCTGCTCTTTCACGGACCTGGTTATTTTTCCTCGTGGCTCTGTCGGATGCAATGCAGAGGAAGAGATGCAGAGGAGAAACGTGGAGAGTGGGAGATGGGGTGGGAGGCTTCGGAGAGAGATTTCCCCTTAAGGAAGCAGACAGCAGCCGGGGCGGCCCCATTAGCTATGGGAAGGAAGGGCGGCTCGTACCCGCCTGCAGGCAGCGGATGGAAGCAAGGATTTCTAGACGCTCTTTGGACAACATTGGAGCAACGTTCGGCTACACTACACAGCCCTGGGATCCTGCTTCCTCATCCCCAGAACCTGATTAAAATATTGCCCCACCCCAACCATGAGATCTCCAAGCCCTGGGGGTGGCCCTGCAGGCGGGGGAGAAAGGGAAAAGTCTCCATTTAGGGTAATCACAGCTGCACCCTGCAGCCTCTCCGGGTGAGCGCGGCTCAGAGCCTGGGACCCAGCTTCATCTTGCCTGCAGATCATTCAATAATTTCGCATGACTCGGGAGCTGTGTCACATGGACAAGGCACAGAGATGCCAAGTCCTGGGGCGAATTCCTCAGGAGTCTCTCTATGCCCAGGGTCGTAGGAGAGCCCAGGGGTTGGTCCCCTTTAGAGCATGGCCTGATCCTTCCTGTTAGCTGAGCATTAGACTGTCCCCCCTTTCCATGTGGCGCCCAAGAAGGAGCGAGCAGGAGCCTCTAAGACAGACCTGCTTGATAGAAGGGGGGACTGGTGCCTGCTGCCTAGTTCATGACTGGAGCATAGTTGGAGTCGGAGAAGTTGTATCAGCGAGGAGACGTCGGAGGGAGGCCTGCTGGGCTCCAGAACCAGCTGGATTGGGAGGACGGGGCTTGGGAAAACAGCCCGTAAGCCCGGCTCTGTCCCCACTGGTCAGCCAATGGTTGAGAATGTGCCATCAAGAGTCAAGGCTATGATCAATTCATTGTAAGCACCACTGCACTCATTATTCTATATGTTGGCAAATTGAACACCAATAAAAAATAAATTTACAAGAAAGAATTTTAAAAATTAAAAAAAATTTTTAAAAAAAAGAGTCAAGGCTATGAAGGGGATGACGGAGGCGGTGGGGTGGTGAAGGTGATCGTGGCGGAAGGAGTCTAGGCGTCTATCTGCAAATGAATGGATATAACGGGTGTGTCTGTATGTGTCTATATATAATGGAATATTAATCGTCCATAAAGAAGAATGAGATGTTGCCCTTTGCAGCACCATCGATAGACCTAGAGGGTATTGTCCTAGTGAAATAAATCAGACAGAGAAAGACAAATACTCTGTGATTTCACTTATATGTGGATTCTGAAAAAAAAAAAAATCAATGAACAAACAAAAGCAGAAGCAGACGTTTGAATAACAGACTGATGGTCGCCCGAGGGGTGTGGGGAGCAGGGGGGATAGGAAAAAAAATGGGTGAAGGGGTGTGGGAGATACAGGCTTCCAGTTCTGGAGTAAATCAGCAAAGGGAATCAAGGGAACGACATGGGGAATGATGGGGTCGTGGTAATGCTGGGCGGTGACGGATGGAGGCTACGCTGGTGGGGGTAGAGGTGCTGGGTCACCGCGTCCTACACCTGAAGCCAACGTGATGCAGTGGGTCCGCCGTACTAGGAAGAAAGCCAGTGTTGTTGGGGAGAGGACAACAAGGACACGGCCCCTCTGTTCTCAGCTCCGGTCACACGGGTCCAGCAGCATGACCGTTGGCCTCCTCCGAGCCAGCGAGGGGCGCGGCGACACAGAGCATGAGCCAGCACGGTGAGCTTCCGACCTCCTGAAACTGCGAAAGGGACACGGCCTCGTTTCTACCCGGCCTTCGAGTTGGAAGCAAGTCCCGGGTTGCTAGGCTGGTCCCTATTCCGGGGACGGAGAGACTCGCAAGGGCCCGGACACCCAGAACCGGCGGGGCGGGGGGGCCATTGGGAGTCCGGCCACCGCACGGACCGTCCAGCTAGACGAGGCCGCAGGACACGACCCGGGGGCATCAGCAAAGACCCCGCACAAGCAACTCAAAGAATCGTGAGGAAACGCCGACGTCCCGGAAGCCGCTGGGTCTTGGGAGAGGTTTGCTGGGTCTGGGAGAGGCGAAGGCCTCCTGAGCCGTTCGGTTTGGGGTCCGAAATGGGGCCCTGCGCTCACCGGGACCTAAGACGCGCGACACTGACTTAGGTGCTAAGAAGCAAACGGAGACCAAAGAAGGAGCTTGGGAAAGCGGCTGGTGGAGGCGGGAACCGCCGTTAGGGAGCTGGCAGGGGAGCCGGGCTTGGGACGTGGCCGTGGAGGTGGAAGGTCCCCCGTGAGCTCGCGGGTGGGCCGAGGCGACGTCGGCGGCGTGCGGGATGTGTCTTCCGGCTCTTTATTTGTGATTTGTGGAATAAACTGAGGAGGGACTGCTCGGGTTGCAAAGAGACCGTAGAGGAAGTATAAGGCGGCCAGGATCCTGTGGTGTGGAGCGTGAGACTTTCCTTCTCACCTTCAGTGTCTTCAACCAGAAAAACTCCCTCTGAGCAAATTAAAACCTGCGTGGAAATCAAATACAATTAAATACAATATTAATACAAAATGTGGCCTCGGGGTCAAGATCGGGAAAGGGACACGGGAGGGAAACCCCAATGCAGACCCCTGCCCCTGCCCCCTTGGCCAAGAGAGTAAATTGAAAGCAACATGACAAAAAAAATAATAAAATAAAATAATAAATAATAATAATTAAAAAAGCAACATGACATTCCAGGTAAAATAGCAGGGAGCCCTCAAGTATTAAGGGATGCGGTGAGGGTGGTTCCCATCCTATCTCTGATTTTTAATTCACCTGGGATTTACTCTGATTTTTAATAGGATCTGGGGTGCATGGTGTGGGGGAACCGTGACCACCTGGCCATGGGAGAGGAGAAAAGACTCCGTGGTGGGTGGGAAAGTATCCCCAGAGCTCCTGGTCCTAACCTTTGAAAACTGTGAGTGCTAATTTAACGCAAAGGGAGTTTGCAGAATCGTTTACTGGGTGATCAGATGAAAGCTGTTGAGGTGGGAAGATTGTCCTGGATGCTCTAGGGGAGCCCTGGGCGTGACGGTAAGTGGGGAGGCAGAGGGAGGTGAGATACAGGGGAACCAGGCAGCAGGACAGCCCAAGGCGGGTGCCGGGAGGCCCACGAGCTCTGAGGAATCCGCCCCAGCGGCTGGAGGAGGGAGCTTGGCCCTGTTCCTACGGTCACAGCCCAGGGAGACCGATGTCAAAGTTCCACTTCCGAAGTAGAGGAGGGTAAGCGCGTCGTTCGGAGCAAGCCCGTCTGCAGTAATCTTTACAAGGGCCACATAGGAAAGCAAAACGACGATCAAAGATGTGCCCAAACTGTCACAGCTGGCGCAGAGCGCACGTGGGGAGCATAGGCCGGCCGCATCTCTGGGATAAGTAGCAGCTTCGGTCTGGATCTGGCGAATGTATTCCAGACGATCACACGCGCGCACACACGCACACGCACACTCACGAGTCTCACAGAGAGCAGTGAAAAGGCGCTTGTGTCCCTCGGGAACGGCGGGCAAGGGCGCGTCCACGATCTTGGCAGACATTCGAGTTCGCTCTTCAGATGCCACGGTCCGGTCCAGGTTGCGGTGTTTGACCTCAGTTGTCCTGACAATCCCCTCGCCGCCGTGTTAATGGGACAACGTGACTTGAACCTGGGGAGTCTGAAGTGGCAGGCGTGGTGGCTACACCGGCGGGTGGGAGACCAGCACCACGTGGATGGGAGGTGACCTGAGGAACGCCGGGCAGCACGAACGCCCGCGGCTCTTACCATTAAGAAAAATGCACGAGGGTCCGTAAGCCTGTCCCCTCGGAAGGGAGCGCGCTCCCCGCTGGAAAAGGCGATGATCCATTCGTTGAGTGACTCGGAAAGATGCCAGTTTTGAGTGGAATCAGAGCGCGAGAGCACATCCGGGCCCGCACGATCCGTCCCGCCCCCGCCAGGGGCCTCAGAGCGGGGTGCTAGAGACACCCACACGCAGCCCTAGCGGGTGAGCCCCACGGCGGACTCCCCGGGCTTCGCTGCCTCGCGCTCATCTACAGGCCGCTGTAGCCGACACCCCAGGCAGGTGGCTCACACGACAGGACTGTGTTACCTCGCAGCTGTAGGAGCCAGACGCCCAAGGTCAAGGTGCCATCGGGGCTGCTTTCTGGTGAGCCCCCTCCTCTTGGCTGCGTCCTCATGTAGCTTCTCCTGCGTGCATGCTTAGAAACAGGAAGAGAGAGAAAGAGTAAGCCAGAGGCCTAGTGTATCCTCCTCTTTTTGTTAAGACATCGATCGGTCCCATGAGATTAGGGCCCTACCCGTACGATCGTAGTTAGCCTTAATTAACTCCTTAAAGTCCCTTTTCCAAATGTCGTCTCATTAGGAGTTAGGGCTGCTCCACGTGCATTTGGGGAGGAGGAGTGAGGAAGCAATTCTGCTCGTGACACGTCTGCAACGGAGAATCATCTACCACTTCGATAGCGGCTCCTGGCCCAGCACCGGACCCTAGAAGAGCCTGGATACTTGATCATCGCGCATCAAATGGCTGCACGACGTGATCTGAGCTTTGCCTCCTCAGCTGAATGTTGTCAACTCGCAAGGTGACCAGGCATAACAAAATGTCATCAGATAATGGCAGCGGGGCATTTGGGATTAGGCTGCGTAGATCCAGAGAACACAAATAAACTCGGATTTGACCCAGACCCTCATATCGCCTCTCTCGGTTCCACAGATGACTCTCCTTCCTACTAGACCTATGGCCTCATAACTTATCATTCTGACAGGCTGGAAAAGGGGGAAAAAAAAAAAACCAAACCTTTGGTTCATCAGTGGATTAGTACAAAACGTTACAAGCCCAAAATGGACAACTGCTATTCCGCAGTATCATTGCAGAGGAGACGAAGGGACAGCTTCTCGGTGGCTAGAACTGTAAGCGATACACCCGGTTGTCTACCTGGATTGGAGCAAGAAGTGGCCTGTGATAAGAATATTCAGGGCTTCTAGCTGTTGTCAATGGCTTAGATGATCATTAATCCCTTAGCTCGTTGTTCAGGAACTTTGGGTCGAGTTGGGAAATTGGAAGAAAGGAGACAGAGGTCTCAGGAGGCAGCACGGTGATGGATTTATGGGGACGATCTCAAAGTGCAAGGATCCTTGCATCTCGTGCTGACACCACTAGAGAGCACAGATTCCAGAAGAGGCCCTGCTCAACTAGGTAGACCAGATGACTTGTCCTGGGCCACTCCAGGGGGCCCATGAATAGGATTGCCATGGTGGCAGTGGTAGGGGTTGTGCACGGTTCCAACAGCTTGGACCACTTTTCACCAGGACTGATCGATCCAATGCCATTATTGAACGTCTGACACATGAGGAGCAGATACCAACGCTAGGGTCTAAATAGGTTCCACCCCTCAAGGACACTGTGTCAGTGGGGCCTCCAGGAAACAGCAAGACGGAAAGAGAAATACAATAGAATTATTGGGGTGATGCCTACGAAAGATAAGAGGAAGAGAGAGCAGAGTAGCCAGGAAGAACCTGCCAACGGTGATGCCAATCTGACACCAGTGAGAGGAGAGGGGGAAGGAACACTGTGGGGGTGGGAAGGGGCTCCAGCTGAGGGGAGCGAGAAGTCTCCGCTAGGCCAGTGGCCACCTCTTGGACAAAATATGCTGGTCAGGAACTGTGAGCCTAAGAAATCTGTACCCTCAGCTTGAAACAAGAGGCAAAATCTGAAGGCGCTCACGGGTGGAGGCATTTGTCACTCAGCCACAGGACACCTGTGGAAGGGGGACCTGAGCAGGCCTCCTCCGTAGCTGCCGAGTCAGCCACCAGCCACAGGGAGGCAAATTGGTTCTATCGGGCGTATCACACCATGGAAGGGGCAGTGTTCCATGCTTGCTTATGACTGTCACAGATTCTTAGTAGGGACTTGCCTTCTCTTCCTGCAATGTCACAGTGTCATCGCCAGGAGAATCTCATATAACATTGCCTCCCGCCAGGGGACCAAATTTAGACTGAAGGAGGTTCAGTTTGGTAGAAACCCAAGGGCGCTAGTGTTACGTTGGTTTCAGGCACTTGGTACTGATTCAGAAGACCTCACTGTTACCCACTCGGGAATTTTGACCATTGTGAAAAGATCGACAGATTGAAATTGGCCATAGTGGGCGTATTGACCTAATCCAACCAAAGCAAACTGTGAACTGGAGCTCCTTCTCACCCGGGAGCCAACTGGCCAACACGCCAGTGAACAATCCGGTGGGGCTAATGTGTCATATTGCGCAGAGCTACTGGCAGCCTCGGAGAATGACCACTCGAAGGAGCAGCCAGGACACCAGATTGGGGATCGCCTTTGAGTCGCGGGGGTGGTGGTTTTCAGGATGCAATACAAATTCTGGACTTTGGTTCAAGACCTTTTGTGGTGCTATGTCCACAATAGGTAGGGTACGTTTTTCTGGGAACCCAGGAGCGACCCTTTTTCCTAATAATTCCACTTGGGGAATTTGTGCTTCCTGTCTTCCAAGCTTCAGGCTCTGCTGGACCAGAAATCCTAGAAGGAAGATTTCTACCAGGGGACACAGGACGGGTTCAACTAAATCTAAAGCTACAGCTCCTGCCTCGTCCTTTGGGATTCCTGACACCAGTGGATCTATTGGCAAAGAAAGGAGAGGAGTTACCTGACCTGGTGGAGTGAAGTAATTGGACCTGCTTTATCATGAATGATAGAGATGCTACGATAGATCGATCGATCGATAGATAGATAATAGATGGATGGACAGATGGATGGATGGATGGATGGATGGATGGATAGATGATGATGATAGATAGATAACAGAAGGCAGGAGGAGTTTGTCTAGAACTCGGGAATTTATTTAGGTGGCAACTCTTGATGATTCCTTGTATGTTAATAACTGCAAATAAATAAAGTCCGTAACTTCAGAACCATGACCTGACAAAGCCATGGGAACTAGATGCTCAGATCCATGGAGCACAAAAGTCCAGGTTACCAGGGAAGCAGCCAATACCCATTGAAATTCCGGCAGAGGGTGAAGGGATTTTAGACGTGGTGGTGGAAGCCTGAGGTGATCAACAGCAGAGACCCAGCCTCAGGACCAAATGACCAGCTGCAGCTTGTCCCATGAACCTCCCTGCTGTGTTGTTTGCTCCTTGTCTAGGGCCGTCACCCTAAAGAGCAGCTGTTTTAAGGGTGAGCTTACTGTGGCTCACAAGTGGACGTGAGAGGTCAAGGGACAGACCAGAGCAGATGCTGTTGGTGCCCCACCCATATCCCTCCTTCAGATTGTGTCGCTTCCGTGAGGCAGCTGACTTCAAATTTCCAATATCTGTCTTTTTTTTCCAGAAGACTTTCTCCAAAACCATGTGAAGCTACTCTTCCTGTTTGCAGCCTGGGAATCTGAAAAATTAATATCCCCTGGGAGGGAATATCAGCTCTCCACGGATGACAGGCCTCCCCGTTCTGCTGGAATAGCACTAAGTCACACGCTCCTCGTCATTCACCGGAGGTTCCCTACAAGGTTAAGCTCCAGTTGTCTGCAGTTGGATGTCTCAATAATGACTCTTCCTCCCCCCGCCTCCTCCTCCTCCTTCTTCTTCTTCTTTTTCTTCTTCTTTTTTTTTAAATTTTTATTTATTTATGGTAGTCAGAGAGAGAGAGAGAGAGAGAGAGGCAGAGACACAGGCAGAGGGAGAAGCAGGCTCCATGCACCGGGAGCCGGATGTGGGATTCGATCCCGGGTCTCCAGGATCGCGCCCTGGGCCAAAGGCAGGCGCCAAACCGCTGTGCCACCCAGGGTTCCCTCTTCTTCTTCTTCTTCTTCTTCTTCTTCTTCTTCTTCTTCTTCTTCTTCTTCTTCTTCTTCTTCTTCTTTCTTCTTCTTCTTTCTTCTTCTTCTTCTTCTTTTTCCTTCGTCTTCTTCTTCTTCTTCTTCTTCCTCCTCTTCCTCCTCCTCCTACTCCTCCTCTTCCTCCTCCTCCTTCTCCTCCTCTTCCTCCTCCTCCTTCTCTTCTTCTTCTTCTTCTTCTTCTTCTTCTTCTTCTTCTTCTTTTTCTTTCTTCTTCTTCTTTCTTCTTTCTTCTTCTTCTTCTTCTTCTTCTTCTTCTTCTTCTTCACCATCTATTCCCTGTCTCATTTTCTTATCCCCCTATCAATGTTTCAGTCACCTACCAGAGAACCAACTTGCATTCTTAATCCTTACATCAAGGTCGACTTCTGGGGGAGACCTAAACTAAGACAAATGGATACAGCGGATCCATGGGGAAAAGTAGGCAGATTCTGAAACTATTTTGAAAGTTGAGTCAGTAGCACCTGCAGATGGGTTGACTGCAGCAATGAAAGAAAGAGAGAGAGAAACAGGGTTGATGTCTAGTTTTCTGACATTAAGCAAATGGGTAGAAAGTTGTGTCTTTTACTGATATTGGGGAGGTAATAAGAGGTATAGAAAATCAAGAGTTTGATTTGTCAACATTACATTTAAGCTTCCTGTAAAACAACAAAGCAAAGATTTCAACCACCACCAAGATAGAAAGTTGGAGTTGCAATCTTGGGGAAAATTGTGATTTTGGGAAAAGATAACTGGTTGCAAGAAGTTGGATGTTACCCTATAACTTTCTATGACCTTGAAATGGGGTCAGAGCCATGTTTGTCACTTCCATCTGCCACAGGAACCAGTAATGTGCCGGTCAGCTGCCGCCGTATTGACCTGGTTCCCAGAATGAGGACATGGACTAGTGGCTCAGCCCTGCATGGATGTACTCCGTGAGTGACAAGTGTCTTTATTGTTATAAGACATTAAAAATTTAGGATATTGTTACTGCCGCAGAGACCGAATTATCCTGACTGGTACAGAAATCCTTCCTTAATTACAAAAAAGAGTAAGAAGGAAATGATGGACGTAATTCAAGGTAGTTTTGGGATCCGATGTTGAGAAAATAATTAATTGTACATGTAGTGGTGCTTCAGAAGGAAAAACGGTATAAGCTCTATTTCCTTTCCCCCAAAAACAACGGGTAGGAAATGCGGTCTAGTACTGTTAGCAGGAGTGCAACCTTTACCTGGATTGACATCCCGGAGTGAATGCAGTCAAATGTGACAAAAAAAAAAAATCCATTATTGTGTCGACTCTCAATTGGTTGTGTAACAGAGAATGCAGGTCACAGGTCACACACAAATCCCCGAACCATTGTGCTGTGATTTCCTTACATGCTAGATGTTTTGCTCTAGTTTACTGTCTGCTTTTGGCTTTGTTTCTGCTCACATTACAAAGTCTTCATTTCTGCGGACAGCCAGGTGGAGACAGGTAGGGAATGAAGGCCTCCATGCAGATTCTCCAGCCACATCCACTCACAACTAATCAAGAACCAGTTGCATTTCCCCAGGTACTGGAATGGGCACTTGCCCGGTGAGGGCAACCCTCTCCTCTTCGGGGTAATCTAGCTGCACCCACTTGCTGAAGTTTAAAATTCATTTACAGGAGACACAACCTTTTATTCCCAGGCTGGAGGAAAGGTTTCAACTGCAAATGTCCACTGGAGGGGGAGGAGGAGTGTGTGTGGAGCAGGGAAGGTATATAAATCAGGTCTAACCAGGAAAACAGCTCCCTTTATGCTTTTACAACAGGAGAAATTTAACTCAGCCAAATGGTTGCATGAGTGCTGTAAATCCAGAGATTAGTACGAGCAGAGAATCACCGGTTCTCCTAGGCTGATTGCACGACCCACGTCACCCCTGTGAAAGCCAAACCACGGGGCCGCATTTGCGGGGACTGGAGCCACAGAGCAAATACACTGCTGCCAGCGAGACTGCCCAGGGCAGAGAGGGAGAGGACGAGACACCCTGCCTCTCCCATCCTCCGAGGTATACCATTGGCCAAACCAGTTGGAAGTGGAAATGGAAGCCTGGAGAAAGCAGCCTCCAGGTGTCAGACCTCTTGCAATACGGAGCAGAATGGAGAAAAAGCACAATGTGAGTCGATTCTAAGACTCAGGGCTGACGCAAGAAGGTAAGGCAGGTAGGACTTGGGGCTGGTGTCTACGTACAGCTCCTTCCTTGGGCTGTGCCCGTCCCATCCCCATATTCCCTAGGGTCTCTTCACCATATTCCCTCCTGACTTCCCTTCCCAAACACTGACCTCACCTGCTGTGGGGTCTGAAGAGGTGTACTCGATCCTCCTGCATGATCCTTATTCCCTGCCCGTAGCACTTGGGCCAAGGGAGGACAAGCGACCAAGCTGAGGCCCTCGGTCGTCACCAGGATGCTTCACACCAAAGCTAGTGGGGAAGGGTCTGCTCTGGTCGTAGAGCTGTAAGCACGGGTGTCTGTGTGGACCCGTGTCCTTGACCTCTGACCTGTGAATAAAGTGCCATTAGTAGGAGGGAACATAGCCCAGTTGATGTGAGAGGGAAGCCAAGATAAAGAGCAGAGAGAGAGAGTGGGAAAGTTCTGGGTCCGCGGTTCTGGGACTCACTCGGGAGAACCTCCTCCGCTGCTCGCCACCTCTGCTCCTTCTGTAATCGGGCTGCTAAAGCCAACAGATGCCCTCCGTGTCTTAGATTTTGGTCCCTTTTAACTAAAACATGGAGATGTTCCGGGCAAGCAGGCAAAACAAAGCAGATGGACATCAGGCTAAAACGTTCACTGAGGAAAAAGGAAAGGAAAGAGGGGAAGGGGGTACGGGCGCCCCACGGAACACGCAAGGGGCGGCAGCGAGCTGGTGGCCGGGCGTGGAGGCACATGCGTGGTTTCACCATGGACGGCCCACTCACCTGCAGATGGTGACCCCTCACATGAGCTCAGCTCATGAACTCGGGGACCTTTCCCTACAGATCAACAGGGCAGACAGGTGAATGGAAGCTAAGTCCTGAGTGACCAGGCAGGGTCACTGCGCAGCTGGGAGCTGCCTCCACCTAGTACCTGGAAGAAAAGTGCTGGGCTTTTTCTTTCTTTCTTTTTTTTTTTTTTTGTTTGTTTGTTTTTATTTTTGTTTTTATTCTTCTGTGTTACATAAGCCACCGTTTTCAAGTCCTAACTATTCAGAGCTGATAAGAACCCCTAACTGAATAAGAATCCATCTCTGGGGGATCCCTGGGTGGCTCAGCCGTTTAGCACCTGCCTTTGGCCCAGGGCGTGATCCTGGAATCCCGGGATTGAGTCCCATATCGGGATCCCTGCATGGAGCCTGCTTCTCCCTCTGCCTGTGTCTCTACCGATCTCTCTCTCTCTCTCTAGGTCTATCATAAATAAATAAATCTTTAAAAAAAAAAGAGAGAGAGAGAATCCATCTCTGCCTTCTTATTAGAAGAATGAAATCCCAAATGAAAATCTTGAGTTTCAACTTCTCTGTAAATGCTTAGGACGGGCGCCTGGCTGGCTCAGTGCGAAGAGCATGCTGCCTCCATCTCGGGGTTGTGAGGGTGAGCACCGTGTTGGGTGTAGAGTCCTTAAATAAATAAGTCCTTAATAAATAATAAGAGTCCTTAATAAATAAGTCCTTAAATAAATAACCCTTCCTCGTGGCCAGGGTGAACAGGGGAAATATGGAAATCCTGAGCCTGCTGTGGGTCACAGGCAGGGGGCACTTGACCAGAGAAGCCGGGGGTCGGGGGCTGCAGGACCTGAAGGAGGGGAGGCGAGACACACAGCTGGCTCTCCGGGTCCCCAGGGTCTGAAGGCACCCAGAGGTACCCACCACGCTGCCGTTGTTCTCTTGCAGCCCCAAAGCCGGCCTCCTCCTCTCATGAGAAAGAGCTCTTTGCTCCTCTAGTCCCAACCTAGCCAAGGGACTTGCAAATGTGGGGGTTTCTTTCATCGACCGACCGTCGCTGGTCAGCTCTTCCTTCCTGTAATGGTTAACTTGATGCATCCACTTGACTGGCCCACAGGGTGCCCAGATATTTGGCTAAGCGTCATTCTGGGTACCTCTCTGAAGGGGTTTCTGGATGGGCCGAGCATTCAAATTGCTGGACTGAATAAAGCAGATTGCTGACCCCACTGTGAGGAGGCTTCATCCGATCCACTGAAGGGCTGTGTACAATAGGAGGCTGAGTAAGAAAGAACTCAGATTTTCTACAGGACCATCTTTAAGGGGGGAATATCCATCGTCTGCCTCCGTCTTGGGCTCTGACTGGAACTTGCTTGACCTGTTCAGGTTTTTAGGCCTTCAAAGCCAGATTGGAGCTAAACCATGGGCCTTCCTGGGTCTCCAGCTGATCTTGGACTTCTCAACCTCCATAATTCCTTATAACAATTTGTGTATATAGGATATCTCTGCGTGTGTATCCTATTGATACACGTGTCCTGTTGACTACCACGCACTCCCAAGACAGAGCCCCCCATCAGAAGGAGAACAGTGGCAGTACCCCCAAGGCCAGCAGCAGATCGGAGGGTGTTCGTTGTCACCAAAATCCCAGCCTTTGATGAATCAGGCTTCGAATCTGAATGAGGGCTGTGGGTCCTAGAACTGGGTGCATATCTTTTCAGTCCCATAAGGACTCAGAACTTTTAGGGAAGGTCAGAATGTTTAGGGAATTGGCAAAACAAGATTCTGGAGAAAAACCATAGTCAGGTGACATTCATTTCCAGGGTGATGCCCCTTGATGGCTCTACAGATGCAAAACACTATCGGAGGAAGGAGGGGACTGCAGTTTAAAGACCAAGACCAGCTGGGAGCAGTTTTAATGTTTCTGTTTATAATAAAGGAATGAAGTCCCAGAAAGTTGCTTCTCTGTGCAAAAAGATGAGTGGCTGTGAGCCTGGAGGGGTGACAGAGGGGAGTGCAAAATGGTTTATTGGTGTTGCATAAAAATAACGAAGACCCTTGGCAGCCTTTATCTTGATTTTGCAAATCATGCAGCATGACTGGAGAATGCTTTCTGGGCCTTTATCACTTCTTTTTCTTTTATTTCTTTCATTTTTTTTTTGACATTGAAATCGGGTTTTTGTTGTTTTTTGTTTTGTTTTGTTTTTATTGAAGTTCGATTTGCCAACACATAGAATGACATCCAGGGCTCATCCATCAAGTGCCCCCCTCAGTGCCAGTCACCCAGTCACCCCGTGCCCCCGCCCACCTCCCCTTCTGCAACCCTTTGTTCATTTCCCAGAGTTAGGGGTCGCTCATGGTTTGTCTCGTCTCTAGTTTTTCCCTGGAGGGGATTATGCTGAGTAAAGTAAGTCAGTTGGAGAAGGACAATCATCATATGGCTTCGTTCATACAGGGAATATGAGAAATCGTGAAAGGCAGTTTAAGGGAAAGGAGGGGAACTGAGTGGGAAAAAACGATCACTTCTTTTTCTTTTCTTTTTTGGGGAAAGTGGGGGAAGCAATGGGCTGCCAGGAGGAAATTTAATTCTCTGTCATCAGCAGTAGAGAGGCCAGGGTTCTCCCACCAGAACAAGCCTCACTCCCGGGGTCTTCAGGAGAGTTCCTCTCCCAGGGATCTCAATGAGGGGTCATCCCACGGAAGGCATCAAAGCTTTGCTCATGAGGGCTTTAAACAAAGAGGCCTCTCTTCCACTACCATTTTCCTGGGACACTCATCGCTTCGACCACCACAGCACAAGCTGTGTCCCTGCCCACAGGACCTGGGCCACCAGCCATTCTGGAAACCTAGGGCACCCAGAGGTTTGGCGAAGCATTATTATCACTATTAGTATTTGCCCAGGGCCAAAAAGGAAGCCCGAGGGACAAGGCCTGCTGTCCAGCAGCCATCCCTGCCCCTGTCCCTAAGTCAGAGGTGTCTGCAGTGCAAGGGGATGACCTGGGCACGGGTTTGACTTCATGGCACTAAGACTGACTGCAAACCCAGGGGAATCCCATCACAGTGTAGGCTCCTCAGGAAGCAGACTCTGACATGTGGAACAGGCAGGATGTTATTAGGAGGAACTGCGGGGACCAACACCTGCTGGAAGAGGGGAGAGAGGAACAGGATAGGGAGAGGGGACCCCCAGGCTGGGATGCAGGGTTCACAGAGGCCTTGGAGAGCTCGGCCGCTGTGGGCCCGCAGAGATGCTCCGGGCGGGATGGAGGCTGGGAGCTCATGCCCCCCACCGACCTGTCACGGGGGGTGGGCTCCTCAGGGGAGGCATGTGACCTCAGCAAGGCAGAGGATGTCCAAATGAGAATCTGGGGAAAGGGGAGGGAGGATGGGGAAATGGTGAGGATGGAGAAGACGGAGGGCTGGGGAGGACGATGTGGATGGAGAGGATGGGGGAGAGCAGAAGGGAAAATGAGGAGGATGGTGATGATGGACAGGATGGTAAGGTGGGAGGATGGAATGTGGGAGCGTGGAGGAATACAGGAGGGGGCAGATGAGGGAAGGGGGGATGGGGAGCATGGGCAGGAGGGAAGGGTATCGGGAGAAGGGGGCAGATGGGAAGTATGGGGAATGGGGGTGGGGGGGATGAAGGAATGGGGAACATGAGGTGCAGGGGAAGCACGGGGAAGGTGCCATGTGCTCATTCTCTGGCCCGGGTCTGTGGACACACGGATGACTCCAGGGAGAGGCAGTTCTGGAAGATGATGAAGAGGCCACTTTCCAGGAGCACTGTGAGCCCCGTGACCCCAGCAGCACGATTCCCGGGCTCCGTTAGTTCCCGATGGCTGCTGCAGCAACCACCACTGACCTAGTGCCTGAACAACATGGGTTTATTATTTTACCATTTACAGGTTACAAGTCCCAAATGGGTCTTACTGAGCTAAAATCAACGTGTTGGGGACACCTGGGTGGCTCAGCGGTTGAGCATCCCTTCAGCCCAGGTCATGACCCCGGGGTTCTGGGATCGGGTCCCACCTCAGGCTCCCTGCATGGAGCCTGCTTCACCCCCTGCCTGTGTCTCAGCCTCTCTGTGTGTCTCTCATGAATAAATAAATAAAATCTTTGAAAATAAATAAATAAATAAGTAAGTAAGTAAATAAATAAATAAAATCAACGTGTTGGCAGAGATTTGATCCTTTTGGAGGCTCGAAGGGAAAATCTTTTTCTTGCCTTTCCCAGGTTCTAAGAGCTGCCTGCATTTCTGACTTCTGGAGGCTCACAGTCACATCGCTCAACCTCTGCTGCCATGGTCACAGGTCTTCTGACTCTGCTCCTCTGCCTCTGACTTATAAGGACTCTTGTGGTTACATTGGGCCCATTGAGACAATAGACTCTTAGTTTAGCCACATCTGTGAAGTTCCTTTTGCCATGAAAGTCAACGCAGTCACAGGTTCTGGGGATTGGGATGTGGGTATCTCTGGGGACCTTTATTCAGACCGTGGCAGAAGCCTGGTGACCTCAGAGGGTGGGCAAGGAGCTTCTGTTGGTGTCTAGCAGGCTGAGCATGAGCAAGTCCACAGCAAGCACAGCCCAAGCTGCTCCAAGGAGGCAAAACCCGCATCCTGCCCAATAACCATCCCTCCACGTTGTTTTGTGTAAACGTCTCCCACCTTCCAGGAGAGGAAGTTCTTTTTCTCTGTGTCCCTTGCAGCAAGGGCAGGAACATGTTACCAAGTCCTGGTCAAGGGGACTTGGACATTTCTGGGGTCTTTGGATAATATTTTCTTCTCCAAATAAAAAAGACAGAGAGGGTAGCCCTGGTGGCTCAGCGGTTTGGCGCCACCGTCAGCCCAGGGCGTGATCCTGGGGTCCCGGGATTGAGTCCCACATCGGGCTCCCTGCATGGAGCCTGCTTCTCCCTCTGCCTGTGTCTCTGCCTCTCTCTCTCTCTCTCATAAATAAATAAATAAAATCTTTAAAAAATAAATAAAATATAAAAAAAATAAAAGAGACAGAGATGACCAGGGAGTCCCTTATTCCTTCCTGTCGGTAGGTGCTCCGTGCAAGAACACTGCGTCTAGATCTCTGCAGCCATTTTGCAACCATGCAGGGAAGACTAAGCACCATGAGGGGCCTCTGAGCTACTGAAAATCCCTCAATGTCCTGCCTTTGTATGCATTGTGATTATAGAAAAGTGAATTATTAATGTTTAAGCCCCAAGAAACCTTACCTGCAACTGAATGGTCTCTAAGCGAGCCGAGGCTGGGGCTGCCACCCAGGACGGCAGCAACAGCGGTGCTGGGAGCTGCAGCCTCTAACAGATCTGCGGAAGGAGCATGGGGATGCACCGCTGGGGCCTACGAACAGCGAACCCATTCACCAGGGCTGCGTGACAAACTGCTGCAAACTGAGGGGCTCATCCCAAACCAATTTATTCCCTCGCAGCTCTGGAGGCCGGAAGTCCAAAATCTGTAGGTGTTGGCAGGGCCGTGGCCCTTCGGAGCCCGTAGGGAAGAACCTCCTCTGCTTCTGCAGCTCCCGCTGGCCCTGGGCGTCCCCTGGACTCTCTGACCCGTCTGCCCGTCTTCTTCTCCATGGGACACCAGTCATCAGATTGAAGGCCCACTCTCACTCCGTGAGGGAGCCCCCTAATCACATGGCAAAGACTCTACTTGCAAGCAAGGTCCCATTCTGAGGTTTAGGGAAACGTGAGTTGGGGGGACACCATTCAGCTCCACCAGCATGGACGACGGTTGTCAGATTGCCATGAGGCACACGGCAGGTATTTTCCAAGCCACTTGGAGAGGAATTTCCAGAGGTAAGGTCCTTCACGGGGCCAGTCTGCCCCCCTGTTTTTCTGTGACCCCACTCTAAGCCGAGAGCCACGAGGCCTGGAGAAACTCAGGCTCCTGGTGCCTTGACTCGCGAGGCAACTCGCAAGGCAGGCGTGTTTTCAGGACTAATGAAGACCTGGAAATGCCAGCGGGGTCGCGGGGTCACCATTGCTGCTCAATCACACAGAAGCAAACCAAACAGCAAAGCAGCAGGGCCTCGGGCATTGGCACAGAGTTGGTGGCCCAGGGAGGCCTGGAAGGGCTGCGGCTCCACGTCGCTCTCAGCGGGCTGCATGACTCTCTGCCGGGCACCGTGTGAGCAGTGCTGGCTCGGCCCCTCTCCTCCCAGCCCCAGCGGTGACCAGGGAGAGGGGCTACCGGAAAGACAGCTGCCTCGGGGCCGCCGACAGGAGGAACATGGAGCTTTTGTCACAGCAGGAGCACAGCACAGTGGTGCCTCGAGGCCGCGAATGAGAGGCCTTCCGTCCCCACCTGTGCAACCTAGCAGTGGCTTGGGGGAGCTTCCAAAGGCCCAGAGCTTCCGGAACTACTGTGGAAACAGCCAGTGTCAGAAGATTCTGGAGAACGAGAGTCGACCTGGGGTTTCCCAAGGATACGTAACCCAATGTGAGCATGTGCAGGAAAACCCACGGCCGGGAGGACGTAGCCCAAAGTCATCAAGCTGGTCATCTGCAGGACCAAGGCGGGGATCGTCACCCCTCGTGGAGCTGGGACCGCTCGGCCTACTGCCTCCTCTTTGAAGGAAAGATTGACCCGTCCAGCTGTGTGGGGAGCCCGGGCTGGGTAGCAGTCCTCGGAGTCCCCTCGTGTCCTTCAGAAACTAACCCCCAGGGGATCCCCTGGGGGGGGGGGCTCAACGGTTTAGCACCTGCCTTTGGCCCAGGGTGTGACCCCAGGGTCCCGGGATCAAGTCCCGCATCAGGCTCCCTGCAGGGAGCCTGCGTCTCCCTCCTCCTGTGTCTCTGCCTCTCTCTCTCTCTCTCTCTCTCTCTCCCCCCCTCATAAATAAATAAATAAATAAATAAATAAATAAATAAATCTTTTAAAAAAAGAAACTAACCCCCAACTATGATCCTGGACGCCCTGGCGGTACCAGCCGAGGCCTCCTCTTGCTGCTGATAAGCAGGAAACTGGAGGGACTTCTGCAGGGACCCACCGTCACTGCGGCCTGCACAAAGGCAAGCTCAGCCACAGCCAAGGGAACGGGGACGAGGTGTTCCTCAGTAACACTCCTGAATAAATGACCCAGTTCCCAGAGAGGCGGGAGGCTCCGCTCTACCCAGACGCCTGCGGAAAGCTGGGTCTGCAGGGCCGGGACCTGCTGGGTGGGAGAGTGTCACGCAGCGTTCTCACCTCCCACGAGCAATTCTAACCTCAGGAGGAACCGAAACTCAAGACTGAGCTCCCAAGAGCCACGAGCTGCTCTGCTTCTCCTCACTGTTTACTCTCCAGGTGATTCACTGACCTGAACGTTAGAAAATAATCAAAGGCAGAGCGACCCAAGGCAGGGTGCAGCGCCGAGGTTTTCTTAGTCCCCGACGGGCGCACCCAGACCCGTGACTGGACTCCTGCCCTGCCCCACCCCTGCTGGCTCCCACCCCGAACCCAGAGTACCCCCACGGGGTGATGGGGATGCCTGGCATGCAGGGTCGAGTTGGGGATTTTACACATTTTTTCCATTTACTGTTGACCTTATAGGGTATCGGTCATCAGATCCATGACCTTATAGGGTATCGGTCATCAGATCCATGACCTTATAGGGTATTGGTCATCAGATCCATGACCTTATAGGGTATTGGTCATCAGATCCATGACCTTATAGGATAGCAGTCATCAGATCCATGACCTTATAGGGTATTGGTCATCAGATCCATGACCTTATAGGGTATTGGTCATCAGATCCATGACCTTACAGGGATATCTTAAAGTAAGGAAACCCTGAAGTCGTTCTTGTTCATCTTTAAGTCGGTGTATATTAACTCAGGGTGTGGACCCTTAAGTCAATATATATTAACTAACTCAGGGTGTGGACCCCGAGCTACGGGGCAGCCCTCGGCCTCACAGACACGTCAGCGAGGGAAGAGCTGAGATCATCCCAACAGCAAGTGGAAAATCGTGACTGTGGTGCTGGCCGTGGAGGTGAAGGTCAGCAGCCTTCCGTAAAGGAGCTCGCGGGCCCGCGGCGGCGCGTTCCACCCGGGCGGGAGAGGTGAGGTGACCTCGGTTCGAGGCCACAACGGTGCCAACAGGGGAGGGAAGGACACTGCTTCATGCGGGGGAGCAGCGCGTGCGGCACCTGGGGAAGACGGAGAAGAACGGGGACTCGAAGGGCAGCTGGAGGGCGCCGGCGGGCAGGGGCGCCTTTGGTTACACGGAGCGCGTTTGCCTGTGAGGCCGCAACAGGAAACCAGGGGGAGCTTGTGGACGAGGTGACACAACCATCTCGTGCTTCAACTCAATCATTCTGGCCATGAGGCCGTAGTCCGGGAGTGCAAGCGAGGTCAAAACGCTCAAACCGACGCGCAGCACCGCCCGCCCGAGCAGAGGGAACGCGCTTCGCTGCAAGGACCACGTGCCGCGCTGCGGGCTTCTCGCTGTCAGTAGCGGCGAGTAGGGGCGAGGTGGCCCCTACGACGCCCTCCCGGCCGCCCAGACTCACGCTGGTCCCACTTCATGGCCCTGGGGCCACGACGTTGTCCGCAGCCCGGCTCCCTGGCCCTTCGAGGCAAAGTGTTGGTGACCCACTCAGTCCCCGTGGGTGGGTGTTTTCTCATCTGCTTGGTGCGCCCGTGCCCCAGGCTGTGGCTTTGCCTCCGTGGGCTCCCACCTCCACCTCGCCCACGCAGCTGCCAGGCAGCCAGGTCTGGTCCCCAGCCCCCACCCCACCCCCAGGACCTGGGGGCACGGGCTGGTGTGGAGGTCCTTTGCCTCCAGGCGGGACAAGCTCCAGGCGTCAGTCCTGCTGCAGAGCTGCCCACGGGCTGGGCCCGGGCTCCCCCGGGAGCACAGCCCAGCCTGACTTCTGCACGAGGTCGGCTTCCCCTGCCTGGAGCCTGCGGAGAAGGTCTCCTGGGAAGTGCTCCCAGGTGACCTCGCCAAGCAGGAGAGAGCAGTCAGGGAGGTCGTGACCCGCGTCGGGACTGCTGCAGTAGGGCAGGGGGAGTGGGCCCCACCCTGACTGTAAGGGGGCCTCAGCGCCAGCTCTGTGTCTGTGTCCCTTGCTTGACCGGCACCCTGGAAGGGTTGGGGTAGGACAGGGACTGGGCCAGTGGGAACCACGGGGAGGTCTGCAGGGGGCGGGCCTCTAGGGTTGGGAAGCATGAGGACACTCCCAGGGGCAGGCCAGCCAGGTGCTGCCGGCCCTGGACACCTCAAGCCCCAGCTGGGGGACTGGGGTCAAGGGGACAGTGGGCTCCATCTGGTGATGGCACATGGGGTTGTCATGCTGACCCTAGGAGTAGCCACATGAGAGCTTGTGGCTGCAGACAGCCACGGTGTCAGGAAATTTTTTTTAAGATTGTATTTATTTATCCATGAGACAGAGAGAGAGGCCGAGACCCAGGCAGAGGGAGAAGCAGGGGCCCGACGCGGGACTCGATCCCGGGACCCCGGGGTCACGCCCTGGGCCCAAGGCAGATGCCCACCCCGAGCCCCCCGGGCGCCCCAGTATCAGGAAAACCTGCTGGAGAGCGACACCGCCCGAAGGAAGCAGAGCCGTGAGTCAGGCAAGTGCGGCAGATGCTTGCTCACTTCTCTAAGCCGTCACTTCGGTCCTACCCGAGCCCTGCAAGCTCTGCGCTCCCTTCACAGCAGGAGCCTGGGTAGGACCGGCAGGTCCCCGGCGGGCGAGCGCCAGGGGCAGGGAGCCGGGGGCCCAGGGGACGCCTCGCCGCAGCCCACGGCCGCTGAGCCGCTCCTGTGCGCCCTTAGCTCCTGGCGGGCCCGTCGGGTGGCCGGTCAGGTGTGCGCCCAGCGCCCCCCAGGGAAGGGGCCCCGATGGCAGGGTGCGTCCCCGCCAACGGCCTAGCTCCGCCTGGCACCCCCTGGGCGCTGCTGGGGCCCCTGACGGCGGGGCGCCCTCCTGCCACCACCTCCGAGTGCCCGCCACCGCCGGTCAAAGGCTGGGACTCCGGGCCTGCTCGTGGGAGCGGAGACCAGAGGAAGCGGGGCCTCGGCGTGGCCTGGGCAAAGCCCGCCTCCGGTGTGAGGCCGGGGCCCCGGGGGTCACAGGAGAGGTCGGCGGGGGGGCGGGGGGCACTGACACTGTCTGCCTGGCTTCTGGCTTCACGCGGTGGGTGGGGGGGTCCCTCCAGGATTAGGAAAAAGGAGTGTTCTTAGGAGCTCCTCCCTGATGGGCTTCAATCCCCCACCAGGCCTCCCCTACCCGCGGCCTCCTTTTCTGTATTAGAACAAAAACCTATGGGGGGAAAAAATAAAATCTGGGAGCTGGTTCATCTAGGGGCTGAGACGGAGCAGAAATTTCGCGACATTTGTGCAAACCCCCTGCTCAGGCCAGAGCCAGGGCTGGACCAGGACCTCAGTCCATACAGCCGGGCCCACAGCCCTTCGGCTGGGCTCTGAAATGAAAATTTAAATTAAGTACCACACAAAAAAATAATAATAAAAATAAAAAATAAAAAAGAAATAAAAAAGAAATTAATTAAATACCACACAGAGGCATGTGCTCCTTCACACGCACGGCAAGAAATACAAGCACCACACGTGCGCTTTGGCCTAAATGAATGAACGTGGCTCATGGGCTGCCGCCACCCGCGCCCTGTGTCAACCTCTGATGGTGGCTGCAGCCCCCCACGTCGTAGCTCAGGAGCCCCACGCCCTCTGCGCCCTCAGTCTCTGGGGCTGAGTTTCCAGGCTCCCCGCCACGCCCGCCCAGGCCCTCGGAGGCTCGGCAGGCCCACTACCCCGGAGGCCGCTCTAAGGAGGCCAACCAGCGGTCGCCTGCCCAGGCCCGGGGTACAAGGCAGCAAAGGCCTCCTTCCACCCCCCGAGTCCCCCAGATCCTGTTTCCCCTTCCTGCCCTCGGGGAGGCTCATGGCCCCCACGGCCTCTGTTTCAGATCCCCCCAACGGGGAGCGAGCACTGACGGGGAGAGGCTCAGGGGGGCCTTTGGGAACTGAAATGTCGCCACCTCCACCTGAGCGATGGGTGCACACACACAGGTGTGGACGGACGTGAGATTCCAGGAGCCGCATGCTCAGGAGCCGCGCACTCAACGCACAGCACTGCTCGGGCTCCAGCACGCCCCCAGCATTCCTTGGCTTGGACCGAAGGTGGCAAATAGCCAACGCACAGCCTCACGAGGGGTGACTCCGTAGGTTCACCCGGTTGTTTGGGTGCATAGGGTGTGCTCTTAACCCTGCATAGGGTGTGCTCTTAACAAAAATGTTTCATCCTTTAAAACAGAAAATTGTAGGGACCCCTGGGGGGCTCAGCTTGAGCATCTGCCTTCAGCTCAGGGCATGACCCCAGGTCTGGGGATCGAGTCCCAAGTCGGGCTCCTTGCATGGGGCCTGCTTCTCCCTCTGCCTGGGTCTCTGCCTCTCTCTCTCTCTCTCATGAATAAATAAATCTTAAAAAAAAGAAAAGAAAAGAAAATTTTACATGAAACTCTGGATTTCTGGTCTCACTTAGAAGCCCGGGGGGCACTTGATCTCCAATTGTACACATTTGATTTTGAGCCATGTCCTCAGACATCGAAACACATAATCAAAGGCCCCAAGGCCCCTCAGGAGGTTGGGACTAGTTTCCAGAAGTACACTGGGGTGCAGAGCAGGGGCGGGAATTCCTCTCATTCCCTGTGAAATAATTATCACAGGAGAAAACAAGACTATGTTTCTATCCGGTTTCCTTCTGTATCAAATAAACAAAACTGTCAACGTAAAAAATGCATCCGTCTACCTGTACATCTACCAAGTTCTCCAAACATACATACATTTGCCTCCTTTCATTTCACTTAAATTTGCAGCCACTAATTCCTGTTCTACTATTTTTCCCCTCCCTTTCATGGGTTGCTATTAATTTCTTATAGCAATTTACAAATGCCCCACTACTCTAAGAACCATTAAAATCACAGTTGGGAACCTCGATAATTTCACCAAGGCAGAAGCTATTAAATGCAAACATTGGCAAAAGTTTTTAATGCTGCAGAAAATCATGAAAAATGCCAAGGTAAGCTCATTGCTGCTGCGGATTTAATTCGTCCTCTTCTTTAAAGCTAGAAATCTCCTCTCTGCTCAGCAGGACCTGAACAAGCCTTGAGTGAGGGCCACGCGAGGCCACATCAGGCTGATGCCTCCCGCCCCCAAACCCAGCATGGCAGGGGGTGGGCAGCCCCGAGGGAGCAGGGGATGGAAAGCCCTGCTGGCTTTTCTCAGCCCATGTCAAGCTCAGGACTGAAGTGGACTGAATAAGAGTTAACCCCACAGCGTGCAGACTCCACTACTGACAGCCACGGAAACAAAGCTGTCTTACATACATGTTCTGGGTCGCACTTTTCATCAAAATCATTTCCTTATAGGTACGCACCGAAACCCCGAGAAGTGGAGAAGCTGCCCTTGGAATTTGAATGCCGAGGGCCCCAGAAAAGGAGCAGCTCCAGGAGGCTCTGCAATTTGCCATCAAATCTAGAACAAGACCCAGGCTCCCCAGGCCCCCACGACCGCTTCCTACTAGATCCGGGACTCATCCCACTGCTGCTAGAGCCAACACCTCATCCCACTACTGGCTGAATGAGAGGATGGGACACTCTCCACCCTGTCTTTTGACTTGTTTGCTTACCCAAACCCGCCACTGGGGACAGAGTTGCTCAACCAGAATTAGACTTAGTTAACTAATTCTGGACATTTGTTTATCATATCAATTAGGAATCAATCACTCAGACCATACAAGTGATCAGGCTTCAGTGGCTTCAGTGCAGTGGTTGTTACAGAGACAGAGAACCTGATAGAGTTAAGGGAGCTAACAAAGGGACTGTTGCCTTTTTGCTGGAGGCAGCCAGGACCTGGTAGTCACAGGCCCGAAGGGATGAGCAGAGAATTAGGTGGACTGGGGGCCAGTGTGAGTTGGAAGCAGCCACTGTCAGAGACATGGTGCAGAAGCACAAGGAAACAGAGAAGAAATACCCTGACCTCTCTCCCTCCCCACATTTTGATCTCCTGGCTCCCAGTGGCTCCCAGCGGTGCTTCACAGCAATCAGCCTCCTTGGGTCACAGAGCAGAGTGGAGAATGAATGTTATGCGGGAAAGGGGCGAAGACACAGAATGAGAACACACTATACTCTCAGAGCTTTAGTTTTCTCATCTGTAAAATTGGGTGGTGTCCACCTCATAGCCCTCTTCTGAGGATAAAAACCAATATACGTGAGGTACACGACACATAATTATTAAAAAATATAAACATCCTCAACATCACCATCTACGCTTCTCTTAAACACTCTTGTTTTGCTCCCGATAGCATATATTCCCCTGGTTGGAAATATCTGCAAAGGTTGTCTCCTCCCTCCAGGCTCCATTCTCCCACAGAAGGATGGTTGTCATTCTGGAATACAAGTGCCTGCAAGTGCCCTCTGCTGTTTGATTACTTCCAGTGGTAAAGGACTCACAAATATTCCTGTCTCTTTTACTGTCAAACCACACAAAACTCAGAAAAGTATTTATCTATCATTGGGACAAAGAACCTTCCTATAGATTTTCCCTAAGAAGTCTGCATTTTGGAGTTACCAGAAAGGAGAGTTGCTTAAAAATAATTTAATTAAATAAAAAATACAATAAATCTTTAAAAATTATACTAATTAGTTAATGCACATAAAATGAACAAATTTCTAAGAGACACAACTACCAAACTACTATAACTACCTAAGCTCATTTAAGAATAAATACATAAGCTGAAATTAAATCATGAAAGTAAACCCATAGTTTAAATTCTTCCTATAAGTAAAACTATAGTACTTGATCACTTTACTGCTTCACTGTGAATTCTACCCAATATTCAAGAACATATTTATATCAATTCTATATGGTTCTTTCAAAAAATACAAAAGAGGGCACGGGACATCTCGGTGGCACAGTTGGTTAAGCATCTGACTCTTGATTTTAGCTCAGATCACGATCTCAGGGTTGTGAGATTAAGCCCTGTGTCAGGCTCTACACTCAGTGTGGAGCCTGCTTAAGATTCTCCCTTCTTCTCCCTCTGCCCCTCACCATCCCACTCCCACTTCTGTCTCTCTCTCTCTCAAAAAAATTTTTTTATTTTAAAAATTAAAAATTTAAAAATAGAAAAGAAAGGAGCACTTCCCAACTAATTTTATGAGGTCAAGATTTCCCTAATAGCAGAATTAGAAAAGGACATTTCAAGAAAAAAAAATAAAGAAAAGAAAAAATCAACTGCAGATCCATATCTTTCACAACCAGAAATGGAAACATCATAGAAACAACATCAGAAATTGAATCAAAAAAAAAAAGAAAGAAAGAAGAAAGAAAGAAAGAAAGAAAGAAAGAAAGAAGAAAGAAAAATTAAATCTAGTAATGTATTTAAAAATATAATAAAACATGACCAATTGGGACTTAATTCAGGAAATTCAAGGTTGGTTTAACATCAAAAGTCAACCAACATTATTATAACCATATTAACATACTAAAAGAGAAAAAAACTATATTGTCACCTAACTAGATGCAGAAAAGAAAAGTAACAATTGAAAAAATTCAACAACAATTCAAGGTAGAAATTCTTAGCTTATCAAAAATAGAAGAAAACTTCCTTCACCTGGGAAAAATGGCAAGTTGTTTGTGTTTAGTACTTTAAGTCAATATTACACTGGGAATTCTAGCCAATGGAATAAGACAGGAAAAAGAAATAGACATCTGGTCTGGAAAGGAAGAAATAAAACTATCATTATCAGAAGATTTAAGGATGTCATCTAAATAGAAAATTATAAGAAATCTATGTACACAAAATTTACTGGAACTAATAAGTAAGTTTTGCAAGGTTAAAGGACATAATTTCTATACTTTTTAAAATTATGCTTGTTTATGCTAGAAGAAATACTTGGAAATTACAATTTGAAAAGCATGGTACCTCACATTTATTGTCAACTGATTTTTGATAAAGGTGTCAAGACAATTTAATGATGGAAGATTAGCTTCTAAAACAAATGGTGCTAAAACAACTGGTTATCTAAATATAAAACCAATAATTTGAACCCCTACTTCATATTATATACAAACGTAACTCAAAATGAACCAAAGACCTAAAAGAGCTAAAACTATCAAACATTTAGAAGAAAATACAGGCATAAAATGACATGACCTTGAAAAAGTGATGACCATGGCTTCATACTTATGAAACCCAAGACACAAGAAAGAAAAAAAAAAAGAGAGAAAACCAATAAATTGGACTTCATCAAAATTAAAAATTGCTGTGCCTCAAAAGACACCATCAATAAGGTGAAAAGACAACACACAAAATGGGAGAAAGTACTTGCTAATCATATAAGTGACTAGTGATTTATATCTGTAACATATGAATAACTCCCAAAACTCAACAATCCAATTTTTAAAAATGAGTAAAGGGTGGTGCAGTCAATAAAGCATCCAACTCTTGGTTTTGGCTCAGGTCATGATCTCAGAATCATGAAACTGAGTCCTGTGTCAGACTCCATGCTCAGCAGAGTCTGCTTAAGACCTTCTCCCTCTCTCTCACCCCTCCGCAACCCAGCTGACTCACTATCTCTAAGATCAATCGATCACTCAATCTTTTTTTTAAAATGAGTAAAGGATCTGGGGGCACCTAGATGGCTCAGTCGGTTAGACTCCTGATTTTGGCTCAGGCCATCATCTCAGGGTTCTGAGATTGAGCCTCACATCAGGCTCCATGCTGGGCATGGAGTTTGTTTAAGTTTCTCTCTCTCCCTCTGCCCCTCCACCTTCTCCAAAAATAAATGAATCAATAAATAACAAAAATGAGTAAAGGATCTGAATACCCATTTATCCAAATAAAATATATAAATGGCCAATAAACACATGACAAATTGCTCAGTAAGTATTGCTATCATCCAGTAAATGTAAGTCAATAAGAAGCAAAGAATGAAACACAATGAGATACCACTTCACATCCACTAGAATGGCTGTAATAAAAAGGCCATATAAGGACAAAGTGTTGATGAGAATATATAAAAAAAATGCAAATCCTCACACTATGCTGATAGGGACATAAATGATACAGGAAAATGGAAAACAATCTAGTAGTTCCTAAAAAGTTAAACACCTCTACCATCTGACCCAGGAATTTCAATCCTAGGCATATACTAAAGAGAAATCAAAGCAAACGTTCACATAAAAACATTTTCATAAAAGTTCATAATGATGTAAAAATGTTGGCATTCAGAGCTGATAGCCAAGAAAGAATTCTTGAGATGTCTTCAGTGCAGAAAGGTGGTTTTACCTCTGGGCAGAAATAGCTGCACTTGGGTCATGAGGAGTAGCTGATTATATACTTTGAAGTTAGGAGTAGGTTAGAGATAGCGTGAGTCTCTAAGGGATTTTGGAAGCAAAGTATCTAGGGTTTTGAGGGGGTAAGCTTTTGTTAGAAAAAGGTCATTTATTACTGTCCACTAAACCCTCAGTTTGAGTTATAACCCTTCAAATGTGTACTGTGTGGGGGGGGCATATGCTTGGAGAAACAATTGCTAATATGTATCTTGGGGGGTAGAGATAAAGGAAGTTTCCAAAGGAATTTTTTGATATGGTAAAGTAACTTACACGACCCTAGGGAGTCAGGCTAAGACACTTTTGCTCTTAGCAAAGTGTCAACATTGAGGCAGCTGGGCTCCCAGAGGAGCTGTTTCAAGGACTTGTCAATGGGCTGTAGGCAGTAAGGAAATCTAATTTTTGGTTTTGCCTTTGTTTCCCACATCAGTAATAGCATTACTCAGGAATATAATTGAAATGTCCATCAACTGTTGAATGTATAAAATACATACCCATACAATATAAACAGAAAAAGAAACAGGTGAAAGATTTTTGACCGCATTCAAAAACAGAAATATTCAGGATTAAATGTATTAAAGCATGTGCAAGATTTGAAAAAAAAACCAACAAAATATTAAGAAAAAATAAAAAAGGCCTAAATAAATAGCTCTATTGATATACCATGTTCATAGAAAGCAAGAGTCAATATGGATGCAACACAATCTTATTGAATATCTCATTAGGATTTTTTAATAGCAATTAAGGAGCTCATTCTAAAATTTGCATAGAAATGCAAAAGACTGGGATGTCTGGGTGGTTCAGTGGTTAAGTGTCTGCCTTCAGCTCACGACATGACCCCGGGGTCCTAGGATCAAGGCCCACATCAGGCTCCCTGCATGGAGCTTGCTTCTTCCTCTGCCTGTGTCTCTGCCTCTCTCTCTCTGTGCCTCTAATGAATAAATAAATAAAATCTTTATTAAAAAAAAAAAAGAAATACAAAAGACAGAGACTGGGAAAAGCAATTTTAGAAAACAAACAAACTGGGGATCCCTGGATGGCTCAGAGGTTTAAAGCCTCCCTTCAGCCCAGGGCGTGACCCTGGGGTCCTGGGATCGAGTCCCATGTCGGGCTCCCTGCATGGAGCCTGCTTCTCCCTCTGCTTGTGTCTCTGCCTCTCTCTCTCTTTCTCTGTGTCTCTCATGAATAAATAAACAAAATCTTTATAAAAAAAGAAAAAAAGTCGGAAGACATTTACTACCTGATTTCAAAACTTTTAAAAATCAAGAAAATGGCTGTGTTGGTCAGAGGGTTGACTTCAAAAAGGGTCAAGGGAACTTTTTGGAGTGAGCACAATGTTCTCTCTTGATTTGAATAGACATATACATCTTACAGACCTCATAAATTTGGAGACTTATAATCGATGCATTTTATTGTATGTAAATTACAGCACAATAATGTTTAACTCTTGCTGAACAAATTTATTCTATGGACTTGAAAGAATGTTAGATACAGCAGAAGAAAGGTTTGTTAAACCTAAAGCAGATCAACAGAAATAATCTAAATAGAGGCACAAAGAGAAAAATAATTAAAGAGGGAAAAAATACTAAGAAGAGCATCTATAACCAGTACAAAAACCACCAGTTATATAAAATACAAATGGAGTTCCAGAAGGAAATGATAGAATGGGGAAGAAAAAGTATTTGAAAAACTAATGGCCATTTTCCCCAAATATGATGAAATACCTCAACCCACAAGCCCAAGAAGCTCAATAAAACCCAAGAAAGGTAAAGGCAAAGAGAATCACAGTTAGACTCATTATTTTCACTCCTGAAAATAAACTTTTCCATGAAAATGGTCATATTATAGTGAGAAAATGATAATAATTATGATTCATTGAAAATAATGAAAGTAAAAGACACCTTTAAATTCTGAAGGAAAAAATACTAAATTTTCAACCAAGAAGTCTATGTTCAGCAAAAATATTTTTTTTTTTTTGAAAATAAACATGAGGGGAGCCTGGGCAGCTCAATTGGTTAAGAGTCTGACTCTTGGTTTTGGTTCAAGTCATGATCTCAGCGTCCTGAGATAGAGCCCCATGTGAGGCTCCTTGCTCAGTGCACAGTCGGTTTGTCCCTCTCTCTCTGCTCCCCACCCTCCCTTCTCTCTGGTATAAATAAATAAAATCTTAAAGGAAGTAAATGTAAAATAGACATTTTCAGATATAAAAAAGCTAAGAGAATGAATCAATTACCAGTAAACCTAAACTACAAAAAAAAAGGGGGGGGGGGGAGAGAAAGAAAAGAAAGCAAAGCAAAGAAAGAAAGAAAATCTTCAGGTTTAGGGAAATGATACCAAATGGAAACTGTGATCTACAGGAGAGAATGTAATGCTGGATAAAGTAAATGAATTCAGGTTTGATTTGAGGAGAAATATGTGGCGTGTTTTCCTGTGTGGGAGGTTGTAGCTTAACCAGGCAATGCAACCAGAGGCCTCTTCATGCTGGTTGGGCTCCTGCTTTGGGCTTCGGCTGGAGAAGCTCTTCAAAACTGCATTAGCAGAATTTCCCCAAAACAAAGCCGAGGTTCTGACATCTGTGGATTTCCTTGGGAGAAGGCGGCATGAGCAGAAAAAGTTGCCACAGTTATCTGGTTTTGAAAAACTTTACACTCTGTTTAAAAAGAAAAAAAAAGTACGACCACCAGCTACATAGAAGGATAAGTACTTTGCTTTCCAACTCATTAAACTAATGAAAGAGATATGAGAGCCGAGAGTCATCATCAAAAGATACCATTCTTCATAAAGAGCCATCATAAACAGAAAGTATAAAGGCAATCAGTGAAAACCATGGAAACTAGATGAATCGCTGATATTCAAGAAGCAAACGTTGCTAGAACATAAATCATAACCCATCAAAAAAAAAAAAATCCAGCGGCCCTTCCAATAGATCATGTGGCAGAGAGTCTTTCCCACATGGTCCCTCACCAGAAGATACCATTTATCTCCAAGGAGATACGTTCACCCCCAGAATTGGTTTAACTTCTCCAGGTCAACATTTCTTTTGCTGGGGAATCGTAAAAATAAAGGTATTTATTTTCTTGAGCTGGTTTCCAGAAAGTATGCATGGACACCCCCCTTACCTCCACCGCAATAATACCTTCCACTAAGGGATTTTTCTGGCTTCTCGCATCCCTCGCTCATAATAATAGTGTCCTCCAAGGGATGGAGGTCATTTTCTACTCTCACATGCTAGATTTTACCCCACCACTCCGCCATCCTGAAAATAATACTGAGTTACAATTAGCGTTGAATTTCAGTCTTCAGAATTTTTAGTTTAAATTTTGGATTATCTCTCATTTTAATTCAGAAACTACTATTACTTAAGTGCTCACACTTCTGTACAGAGGGAAGCTTTATAAAAATTTTACTTCTTATATTTTATTCATGTATCTTAGATTTTATTATAAAATTCTGATTCTTAGGATAAAGTTTTGTAGTAAAGTTTTTAAAAATATGTCTTAACACCTATTCTGTTCTTCTGGGTTTTGGCCCAACATGAAAAGGGGTTAAAAGTCCATCCCAATAAGTAAAAAGCTGAAAAATGAAAAAGCTTTTCTTAGCTCCATCAGAAAAGTGAGGTAACAGGATAAAACACGGTCTCCAAATTAGAAAGACGCCCCGGGCCCCACGCCGCACCTGCGCACCGGCACCTGCGCATGGACACCGGCGCCCCGCCCTGCGCATCCCCCCCACCGTGTGACGCACCGAGGCGCCCCTCCCCAGGCCCCACGCCGCACCTGCGCACAGGCACCTGCGCCTCGCCCGGTGTCCCCTCCCCTACCCCACACATGCGTGACGCACCGAGGCGCCCCTCCCCTGGCCCCACGCCGCACCTGCGCACGGACACCTGCGCATCCCCCCCCCACCGTGATGCACCGAGGCGCCCTCCCCGGGACTCACGGGTCTGAGAGGTCGGGGCAGCGCCACTGGCCCGCCCGCCGGGACTTGCGAGGCAGCCGGGAGCGCACCTGCTGTGCACGGCCTGCGGGAAAGGCGGTGGAAGGCGGTGCGGCGAGCGCTGCGTGGGGCCGGGGACACCGACTCAGTCCCGGGCCTGCCGGTGACCGCTGCCGGCCGGCCCGCCCCCGAGCCCCGGGTCCTGCTCCGTGGAGCGCAAAGCGAAGGCTGTTCCATCACGTAGGGCGCAGCCCGGGTAGTGGGATGGGGCTGGGCCTACCACCTGCGGCCTTGGCTCCGTGTCTCTCAAAACCCGCTCAGGAGCCGTTCAGTGGTGGAGACGGTGCTGGGCTAGGAGACGGCCGCGGGGAGCCTGGGCAGGGTGGAGGCCGCTGCACCGCCGGCCCCAGCCCCCCGTTAACCCTGCCTCAGAGCCCCTCCTTGTTTCCAGCTCTGAGTGGCCAGGAGGCATCCTGGCATCCAGGATCCTCTGCTCATCCGAGATCCCAGGGGGCCCCGGCTGGGGGGCTTGCCCTCTCATCTGTTCCTCTAAAGTACGCCCCATTGGACACACGAGTCATTCTGCGGCATCAGGGTGTGCTGCGTTTCGGGCCTCCCGTCCTGTCCTCCGTTAGGGATTAGGTCCGCACAGCTACAGATGTGCCGCGGAGAAAGATCATCCAGGCCCTGACAAAGAACCGAAATTGTTCATGTGGTTTAGCATCCCAGCCGCCCTGAATACTAACGAGAACGCTCGTTGGTTAGGGTTGTCGGGAGGCGTTTGCACCCGGGTCCGTCAGGGAGCATCTCCTCGGCCGGCGCTGCTGTCACGCCAACCACAAGAATTCTTGGGCTTTCTTCTTTGGCGATGTCCCTGCCCTCCAGAAACAAAATGCAGTAAGACAAACCTTTTTCCCCCTCCCCCTTTTCTCTGATGAGCTTTCCAGAGGGCCTTGAGGTTTTCCGTGATTTCATGTTGTTTTGTTTGGGTTATTTGTTTGTTTTGGAGCCGGGAGGTGGTTGTCAGCTTGTACGTGCAAGTCTTTCAGAGACCTGCTCTGCTGGCCCTTCCTCCGGCCCCGGCGTCCAGGGCTAGGTGTTTGGATTCAAGGTTCTTTTCTGCCCAGAAGGAAACACCAAAGGAGCGTGGAAATCACCCCCCCTTTGGGTCAGGCCCACCTGAGAGTGTCCTTGCTTTAGAGAATTGGCTCTCTCGGAATTCAGCCCGGACATGGAGACACATTCTCAGATCTTATTTTTGGGGGGAAGAGCAAGTGGCCTTAGGAGGCCAGAGAGTCTATGTTCTGTCATTGGAATAGAAGAGAGTAGGCAATGGATTAGAACATACTGGAAGGAAAAGATGTACCTCACTCCCCAGGAGGAGATTTTAATTTCCCAGCCCTCCTCCCACCCCTATTTACGGATATTACCAGTCCATAAGGTAAAAGGAAGAGGAAAATGCTCTACTGTCTTGTGGGTTCCCCAAGACAAGTATAAATCTACTCCCAACATTAACTTTTAATCTATAAAGATATATAGGGTTTTAATGTAGTGTTTTGTCACCGTATTCAAAGTTCAATATTCATAAATTAGTCCTCAAGTTGTTGCGTTGATTGGAAAAATGCATTAAGCACAAATCCATCTAATTATCCGTGGTTGAGAGGTTTGGTCAGACCCCACCAAGAAGGCTTTGGTCAGAGAGGGCTGATGCTGCGATGTGCTGCCGCCAGCTCTGGCGGCCCCAGCCCCCAGCACCAGGTTCAGCAGGACATGGGGGCCTGGGTGAGCTCGAGAAAAGCCACCAGGGAAGTCTTCCAGAACCTCTGGGGGAGACCAGAGTGGACAGCTCACCTGCAAAGCCGTTGTCTCCCTGTAGTTCTGCATCGTCCTAGCTGGTTGGCTTTCTTCACATTTCGGACCACCAGAAGATAAAGCTTAAGAGGTAAAAGTGGGATTGACCAGCTTTCACGGCAAATTTACTAGCCTGCCTTTCAGAGATTCCCTATTCACCCCAGCTCATCAGTCCCCTCCGCTGCCGTCCCTGAGGAGGTGAAGAGGCCAAGATGGAAGAGTCCGTCTCAATCTGTTATCTTTCCCACGCACGCATCTAGGGACAGAGGCATTACAGCCTTACAGCCGTAGCCTCCTTCAACACCTACGTCTGGATGATTCTGTGGGTTCAGTTATATTTGGGATCGTCAAAAAGACCCCCGCTTTCCCACGGGATATGTGGAGATAGGCAGCTCCGCTTTTGAGCACCTGTGGTTGACATTCACCGAGCGCCACCTGTTAAATCACCGCTCAAGACGGTAGAGACACCAGGACCCCACTGTACCAACGGCTATTTGAAGGGTGTCATGGGGGATCCCTGGGTGGCACAGCAGTTTAGCGCCTGCCTTTGGCCCAGGGCGCGATCCTGGAGACCCCGGATCGAATCCCACGTCAGGCTCCTGGTGCATGGAGCCTGCTTCTCCCTCTGCCTGTGTCTCTGCCTCTCTCTCTCTCTCTCTCTCTGACTATCATAAATAAATGAAAATTAAAAAAAAAAAACAAAAATAAAATTAAAAAAAAAAATGAAGGGTGTCATGGAAATCCTCCTCAGAGCAAAAAAGGGCAAGTGCATAAATGTGGGAGTGGTGGACCGGGAGAGAGATGATATGTTTTACTAAGATAGAAAAAAATATGGACAAATAGTGAGCTCATTGAGCAGACTGGACGAATCTTTCCCAAGAGAAAGTAATAAGATTAGATAATTCTATGTATCTTTATGTACAAAATTCAAATCACAAACTTCTCATCAAAAAACACTATAAAACAGGTGAAAACACAAAGTCACTAACTAGGAGAAGATGTTTTCCTACACATAACGACACGGGATTATTACCCAGGAAAAATAAAGAACTTTATTATTTTTTAAAGATTTTATTTATTTATTAATGAGACACAGAGAGAGAGGCAGAGACACAGGCAGAGGGAGAAGCAGGCTCCACGCAGGGAGCCCGACGTGGGACTCGAGCCCAGGCCCGATCGGGGATCTCGAGTCCCTTCGAGTCCCATTGAGTTCCCTCCAGGGTGAGGGGGCCTAAGGTGGCCTGAAACCACTGAGCCCCCCGGGCTGCCCAAGAACCTTTAAAGATAAATAGGAAAACATGGGCAAATGATAGGACCAGTCAGGTTCATAGAATAAAAACATGAATGTCACATAAACATATGAAACAGTGCTTGACCGTGTGGGAAGCTGAGAAAATAGAATGAAAGACAAATTTACTCCTACCAGACCGGCGACAACATAAAGTCTGACAATCCCTAGTGCAGGCAGGAAAGCCGCGGGACAGAGATCCTCAGGCAGGGATGATGGAGCCGTGCACTGGTCCAGCCGTCCTGACAGGCCACCTGTTATCCCCTGATCAGTTCAGTGTGCACTCGCTCCCGATCCTGGCACTTTTAAATAAAAACCCTAGTAAGGTGGCTCCCTACAGGCTCGTCACCACACCCCAGGAGGACTTTGGAAGCCTGTGAGTGTCACAGAGGGAGGGGCACACTGACACTTAGTAGGTGGGGCAATGGGCAACGGGGCTCGGTGTCCTACAGTTCCTGGGGACGTCTCACAGAAATGAATCCGCTGCATCCCATGTGACTACACAATTTTTACAGGTAAGTACCTGTTCATACGTAGCTGATCCTGAAATCCTACTGCACCTTTGTTTTACATACATACATATATATACATAAAAACGTGTTGTTTTCATCACTTTAAACATACCGAATTTTCTAGGAATGCGCTATCTTCTAAACCGAAGGAAGACTGTGCTTTTCCGTTGACGTCGTTTGGAACTTTGCCCAGAATTGGCCAACATTTTGGGAAATCATGTCTCTATTGGGATCTCTGCACATGGTATTTGGGTCCCCGATCCTAAGCACCTATGTCTGTTGGCCTTGGTGGCTGGAAAAGTCAAGGTGAGTCTGCACCTAGGTGCAAGCGTCTGACGTCATTATTCTGGCTCCTGGTGTCATTTTTAGCCCAGATTTACATATTGGCACAGTCATCTTTTGTTGTAAGTGTCTATATTTTATTTTTCTACCATATTACAGTTAGAGCATTAGATTGATTTCTTAAAATTCCGTGAGTATGCTGTAGTACAGGATCCAAAACCCTCATTTTGAAGCAATAAAAAGAACACGACACAGTATTTGCCGTGGAGGGGGGCACTGGCGTTGAGAGCCGCTGCACTTGCCTGTGCCCCCCGGAAGCCGTGTACAAGAGGGCTGGTGGCAGCATAATGAAAAATAGCAAAAAACTGAAAACGGTCCAAATCCTCCCTAAAAGCAAACTAGATAAACGCATGCATAAGCGCATTCTGTGGGATACTCTGTCACGGTGGAAATAAATGAGATATGGCCGCATTCATGAACGTGGGCAGATATTTTTTTTTAAAATATGGAACAAAAACAGCAAATCACACGACGTATACATAGAGTAGAAACACCGTGTCTCACAACACAACTAAAATTTTACTTGGGAATGTGTGTAATGTGATAGAGCCGTAAAGAAAAGTGAGGAATGGTGGACATAAACTTCAGGGTAATGGTTACCTGTGGGGTGGAGGAGGGAGGCGATGGGTTTGGGGAGGAGCACACAGGGTTGTGTCTGGTTTCTTACACTGGATGGTGGGGCGGGGGGCTCTGGGGGGCTTGGCGGTTGGGCGTCTGCCTTCGGCCCAGGGCGTGACCCCAGGGTCCCGGGATCGAGTCCCGCGTCGGGCTCCCCGAGTGGAGCCTGCTTCTCCCTCTGCCTGGGTCTCTGCCTCTCCCTGTGTCTCATGAATAAATAAATCTTAAAAAATAAAAAAATAAAAAAAATGATAAATTGGATGGTGGGTACGAGGCTTCTCGTTATATTCTTGAGACTGTGAACATACTACACACACTTTAAGACAGAACGTATTTTTATAATTTAAAGACTTCGAAAAATCCGAACCTTCACCCTAAGCAGCCCAAGCTTCACGTCGATGGGCCTGTTCCGAAGCTCGTCTTCGCCCGCTCTGAGGGCGGACGCGGGGACACGGCCGCAGGTCTCTGGGTTCGGGACACGCTCCCCGTAGTCACCAGGTCTGACGCCGCTCTTGGGACATCCGGTGGACAGTGATGCTGCTGTTGGCGTGGGGCGTCCCTGCAGCCCCCCCCAGCACCCGCCCCATGCCAGGGCTCCACACGGAGCCAGGGAAGCGGGAATCTCGGCAGCCTCCGCAGGAAGGTGTCTGCCGCCACCAAGGAGGATGCGCCTACCCCTTGGGGGGCATCTGGCACAGCAGCGGGGCCCCGGATGATGGGGTCTCTCCCGGCGGGTTGCTCATCCCCCTGTGCTGCAGCCTCGACCGGGAGGGCTGGGGGCAGCCACTCGGGGGCCCGGCTGCCGGGGCAGCTCTACGGCACCACCTGGCATCTCCAGCAGCCCCGCGGCCGCGGGGCCGAAGCAGCGTCGGGCAGAGCAGGTGCCACTCCGTCCGAGGACGTGCGACCAGGTGGGGGGGGCCACACGCGCAAAAGGGAAACAGCCGGCGCCCTGCTGGGCTCGGGAGCACGTCCTCGCAGGGGCTGACCAGGCGATGCTCCGGGAGGGCTCGGCCGCGCTCCGATGCCCCAGGGCACCTGACGCCCCGGGGCCGGGCTTGCACCTCCGTGGCCTTGCTCCCCGGCGTCCTGCGCGGGCTGGCGGCTGGCGGTGCTGAGGGCAGGTGACGGGAGAGAAGCAAGTGAGAGAGAAACGTGGGCGGTGGAGTTGGCAGCGTAAGGACGAAGGACAGACCCGGGGGCTCGCGTCGGGTCGGAGAGGCGCCCAAACGCTTCTTGGGAGAAGTGGGCACTTGAGAGTGGCGCGGGCGTGAGACGGCGGAGGGAAGGGGCTGGAGCTGGAGATCCCGGGGCGGGAACGCGGAGAGCAGGACTCCCGGGGGCCCAGGCGCACGGAGCTATCCGGTGCCAACGGAGCGGCCCGCGGGGCAGCGGCCGCAGCCACAGGTCATGGGCCAACCAGGGCCAAGGAGCCGAGAAGCTGAATGTCCCCCAAGGGTGCGGGCGTCCCTGGACAGTCGGCCAGCAGGTGCACCAGGTGTCGTTTCCACGCGCACTCAGGTTTCAGCCGCGTTTGTGGGGTGCACAGCCTGAACCTCCCCTCAGCACCCGCGGAGTCTCCGCACGCAGCCGCCCCCCGGCCTTTCCCCACATGCCCTCGCCGTGCCAGGGAAGCCCAGGGCACAGCCGAGTGACCCAAAGCCAGTAAACGCGAACGCCCCGGTCCCGTCCTTCGCACAGGGCCCGTCCTGGGCACACAGCAGATGAGTTTCTGGGGGAGACGCCAAGAGACGGAGCCTCCGTTGCCCCCACGGTAACAAGCCCGAGCGCCCACCGTGCACTGGATTTTCTGTCTTCCCCGCCCCACGGGCCTGCGGCCCCCTCCGTGCCCCCCAGACCCCCGTGTCTGGCCGCGTTCCCGGGGAAATGCACGGAGACCCAGGGGGTGAGCAGAATGGGAATGTGGTCAGGGGCCAAAGAGGGGGACGAGCAGGGACGGAGGCAGAGGCACAGCCGGGGTTTCGGATGTCCTGGAGGACTGAGCAGGGGTGTGGACCTGGAGCACAAGCCAAGCCCAGGGGAGGAGGGATGGGGCTTGGGGCTGTTCACTACGGGGGGTGGGGGGGAACATCCTCGTCCTGCCTGCAGGTGGCTCCAGGCGGGACGACTCTCTGCCCCCCAGCCCTGGGGTGACAACGTGGCAGCCCCAGGAGTCACTCACACCTCACTCCACACGAGCACATTTACGGGAGACGAAACATCACAAGAGATTAAGGTTAATGTTTAATCTGGAAGGAGCCAGCCTGGAACACGCCCCGGCGCACCTGCTGCAGAGAAGCCCTCCTAGAAGCTTCCGTGGGCAGGGCCACCGCGAGCAGTCACTGTGGCCCACCCCGTCTCTCTCTCTGTACATGATTTCACACCCTGGTCCCCCTTGGTCGGGCCCCCAGCCTCAGTTTCCTCTTCCGTAGGAAGGCGTTCAGTCGGGGCGTGGCCGTAGGGTCTAACGAGGTGATGCAGGGAACGCACCCAGCCCACGACCTGCATACAGGGGTGTCCACGAACGCCGGCTCCCCGGGCCGCCAGGGCGCAGCCACACCCTCGCCTCCTCCTCTGCTTGCTCAGCTGTGGACAACTGCCCCGCACCCTCCCCTCAGCTCCATCTCTGCCTCGCCGAAGCTCTCTTGGCTCCAGATAGGCCTGGCCCGTCCTCCCCCGAGCTCCCCTATAACATGGGGTTGCAGCTTGCAAGTGTCACTTAGCCTCGCGGGCCTTCTGTCACCTGCCCAGGTAACTCAGTACCTGCCCCGAGGCATCTTCCTGAGTCTTGGTCGCAACTGGCAGTGACGGACTATTCCCTCCCCTGGCGCTAGACGCGACGAGAGGCAGCCACCCGGGCCTTCTCTGTCCCGGTTCTGGGTCCCAGGACCCACCCGGGACATGAGCCTGGAGCAGGTCGTCTACATGGGACGTGATGCTCAGAGGCAAGACGGGGAAGGATGAGCAGGTTACGTCCGGCTTGGGGTCCACTTGCTCAGAGGGAGGCCGATGGACCGTGCTCTGGAGTCGCCCCACTCGGGAGGCTGGGAAGCTCCAGCTCTGCCTCCAACGTCGGTGCGTATGGGCGCCTGTCCCTCCCTCGAGGTGACTCAAGCACAGCAGGAGGTGTGCCAGCTGCTGGGGGGCGGCCGGCAGGGGGGCCACCGGGTATGTGGGGCTGCGCCCACGTACAGGTGCTTAGCGTCCACCCCGCAGCGGCCTGCACGGTGCAGAGGGCTCAGCCGTCAGGCAGCACATGTGACCCGAGGTGAGTTTTAGGGAGTCGGTCTCTTCGTCAGTCTTGTGGGGGGAAGATAAGAGGGTTCGAAGGTGTGGGAGGCCAAGGCCCCGGCCGGGAGGAGCCGGGTGGGTGCAGGGACAGGGCTGCACGGATGAGGATGAGGAAGGGTAGCTCGCGGCAGGGGGACCGGCCAGGCAAGGACACGGAGGGGGGCGGCCCAGAGGCCGGGGAGGCCTCGGAGGTGCTCCGGCCTTGGCGACGAAATACTGAGACGGATTCCAAAAGGAACCTCCACCGGGATGCGATGGAGCAAGATACGCCTGTACGACGATTTCACCATAAAAATCCAGGGCACGTATTTCACGTGCATTTTGCTTCAATCTCAGTTTTCTCGTAACTGACGTTTTACTGAATTTTGCAAAAAAAAAAAAAAAAAAAGTTGCAATTGCCCAGGAAAGAAAGAAAACACGGCCCTTCACCGTCGGGGAGTCGGAAAGCTGTGGTCACAGGACCCCCCCCCCCCCCCGCCCGCATCAGCGTCTGCCGCTAAACCCAAGCTCGTCGGCGCCCCAGGCTTTGGCTCCCTCCACCTGAGACACGAGACACGCGAGCAGAGCCGGGGGTCCCCGCCAACGCTGACGCCCGCGTTTCCCTAGCCCCACAGTAGCTCAGGCGCTCGGCGAGAAGCCTCCGGCCCCAGCTCCAGCTGGAAGCAGGGGCTGCGTAACCCGCAGGACGGCACGGCCGGCTCCCACGGCCCCGAAGCCACGCCAGGGTGGGGGCCGCGCGGACGTGGGATCTGGCCAGTGCCGGGCCGGCGGCGGGCAGCGAGCCCTGGAGCTCGTTAACGTGGCTCCGCCTCGGGGGCCTTCTGTGCTGACCCTGCTGGGCCTGCGCCTCTTTTCTGAACACGTTCTGGACCTCGATTGTCCAAATGTGCTTTGATCTGTTGGGAGAATGGACGTAAAGAAGCCCTCCGGGGCTGCTTCTGCGCAGCTCCTCCGGTATTCAGAAACCTCCTCTTCATTCGCTTTCCTGAAAGAGCCGGCCCAGAGCCCCCGAGCTGGCCCGGGACCACCAAAGCACCCTCGGCACCACAGGGCTCCCCCACGCAGGCAGTTCCCCACCCAACAGGACCACTTCCCGGCAGGGGTGCGGAGCGGGGTCCTCTCATCCCCGCCCAGGGAGCACTTGGCCTCAAGGCCATATGCTGAGCACACACCGTGCACAGGCACTCAGGAGACACTGCCGTCCTGCCTCCACCATCCTACAGCGCGGTCACTGTGTGGGCGCCGGCGAAGCCAAGAGTCACAGGCCGACGGCCCGCGGGCCGCATGGGGTCCGCTGATACTTGTGTTTTACCTGCACAAATCGGGAAGATGGGGGCGCCTGGGGGGGGGCTCAGTTCAGCATCTGCCCTCAGCTCGGATCATGACCCCGGGGCCCTAGGATGGAGCCACAGGCCCGGCTCCCTGCTCAGCGGGGAGCCTGCTTCTCCCTCTCTCTCTGCCTGCTGCTCCCACTGCCTGCGCTCACTCTCTCTCTCTCTCTCTCTCAAATAAATTTAAAAAATCCTTAAAAGAAACAAACTGGGAACCTGTACATGAAAGTCCAGACTTCCATGGAGGGAACAGTGGGAAGCACCAGCCTGCCAACTGCGTGATGACACTGTCTGGGGCAGAGAAACTGAGGCATCCTGCTGTGGGTGTTCGGTGTATGTGTAGGGCGGTGGTGGTGGGGGCTGGTACTCAAGGGGTTTAGGAAAAGGGAACCTCTCTGACTCTGATTCTAATCTGGAAAGCAAAGCCTGGGAAGAGCATCAGCATCAGGACAGGGAAACGCACGCGAGTGGTCTAGAAAGGATTAGAGCTGGAGTTGGGCTAAAAGGCTCAGGTTTCCTGCAGAAGACGGGTTTTGCAGAAGCATCTAAAGGAACAGCACAGGGGCCGCCCCTGCAGGGAGCCTGCTTCTCCCCCTGCCTGTGTCTCTGCCACCCCCCCCCCCCGTCTCTCATGAATAAATAAAATCTTTTAAAAGTAAAATAAAATAAAATAAAATAAAAATAAATTAAAAAATAAAGGAACAGCACAGCCCAAGGTGAGGCCCACCTGCTCTGTCCTCGGCACCAGCAGCTCAGGTAGGGGCTGTGGCTCTGCTCCCATCTCAGCTCCCCACGTGCTCATCCATCAAGTGTGTGGTCACTGCCTGAAAGTCAGAAGGGGCTGCCCTTGGGATAACTGCAGAGAGCGGAAGAGACAACACAGGCCTTGCCCTCAAAGAGGTCACAAGTCAGCCAGAGGAATGGGCAGGTTCCAATGTCGGGGGCTAGGAGAGCCCTTGCTGGAGCATCGGGTTCCAGGGGACAGAGCTGCTCAGCTGGAGGCAATGGGAACATTGCCAGCCTCCTACTTTGCGGCAGGCAGCCTCCAGGGCGGCGGATGCTGAGCCCCAGCGTCAGGTATTCCCAGGTCTGTACAATCCCCTGCCCTTGGGTCTGGGCAGGACCTGTGACCTGCTCCTAAGCCAAAGGACACAGCAAAGGTGTGATGGTGAGATATCCCTTCAGTGGTTAGGTCGCCAAAGACTGACCTCTTGCCAGTAGACTCCTTCTAGTGCCTCGTTGGTGCTCATGCTGTGACGAAGGGACCTGGCAGGCCGGGGACATCCATGCTGGAAGGGAACGCGGGAGCCTTTGGCCAACAGCCAGCTCAGAACTGGAGCCTTCAGTCTAACACTCAGGGAGCTGATTTCTGCCAACAACCTCCCCAGTCAAGCCTTCGAGTGAGGCCCCAGCTGACACCCTGGTTTCAGCCAACGGCCAGGGCTTCCCCACATGACCAGCTGCCCTTGTTGCACAGGTCTGGGGGCCGGGGATTGGGACCCACTTCTCCCTTTGGCCGGGTCCCCAGCACAGCATGGGTCCAAGCGTGTCCTCGGTTCCTTCCTGAGCACTTGGTCCGTCCAGGACTTGAGCCAGGTGGGCTCTTCCTAGGAAGAGAGGAACCCAGCCGGCGTCCGAGAGGCTCCCGGCTGACCCAGGAGGAGCTCACCGATGGGGGGTTCAGCCCCAGGGCCGTGGCCTGGCCTCACCGCTGCCAGAACCCGGCCCGTAACTCAGACCTGGACGTCATCTCAGAGGGAAAGTGAGGGACAGACACCCCTCAATCTGAGGAAACCAAGAGACTCCTTATTTCCAACCTCTCTACAGACTGGACGGCAAGCTTAGCCCCCGCTCTCCAGTCCTCAGGGTAAACTTGGCCTGAGTCCTCTTTTCAGTGTAAATCCCCAGGGGAAAGTGCTCTGTGTCCCGGTCACGTTGGTTTCAACGTGGTCACCAGGCTGGTTTACACCCGACAAGGGCACTGAGGGTTTAGGAATCTGCTGCAGAGGGCCACCAGCGAAACCAGCCAGGGGCTCGGGCTCGGGCAACCTCGGACAAAACGGAAGTGTGTGGACGGATTCAAGACCCTCGGGGGGAAGGGTTCCCGGGACTCGGTGATTTATCGGAGGTGGAAGGGACACGCAAAGATGACTTCTGAACCTTTGTCCCAACCACCTGGCCGATGGTGAAGTCACACTCTGCAAAGAGGAGTTACACGCGACGGGAGCGGGAAAGGAGACCGAGCTCCACTTTCAGCGTGTCCAGCCCACGGCGGGTGGCACACGGCGTCTGACAGAGACCGTTAATGCCGGGGCCTGAAGCTACAGGTCATTTGGGTGCTGTTGGCACCTCGAGGACACTTGGGGCAGAGGGAATGGAGGAAACGGTGTGGCAAGGGCGGGCCGAGCGGTGGCCAATGTAGACGGGGCTGCGTGCCTCTTGTCCCAGCTATTCCACTGCTGGATGTTTACTCCAGAGAAATCATCAGGGCAGCCGGGGGGTGGGGGGCGCTCAGCGGTTTAGTGCCGCCTTCAGCCCAGGGCATGACCCCGAGGTCCCGGGATCAAGTCCCACGCTGGGCTCCCTGCAGGGAGCTTCTGCCTCTGCTTTTGTCTCATGAGAAAAATAAAATAATAAAAAATAAAATAAAATAAAATAAAATAAAATAAAATAAAATGTAAAATAAAGTAAAATAAAATAAAGTAAAGCAAAGTAAAATAAAGTAAAGTAGGGATCCCTGGGTGGCGCAGCGGTTTAGTGCCTGCCTTTGGCCCAGGGCGCGATCCTGGAGACCCGGGATCGAATCCCATGTCGGGCTCCCGGTGCATGGAGCCTGCTTCTCCCTCTGCCTGTGTCTCTGCCTCTCTCTCTCTCTCTCTCTCTATCTCTGTGACTATCATAAATAAATTTAAAAATAAATAAATAAATAAATAAAATAAAATAAAATAAAGAAATCATCAGAAATATGCAAAGACGTCTAAAGTAAAGTAAAATAAAGTAAAATAAAATAAATAAATAAAATAAAATAAATAAATAAAATAAATAAAATAAAATGTAAAATAAAGTCAAGTAAAATAAAATAAAGTAAAATAAAGCAAAGTAAAATAAAATAAAATAAAGTAAAATAAATAAAATAAAATAAATAAAATAAAATGTAAAATAAAGTAAAATAAAATAAAGTAAATAAAGCAAAGTAAAATAAAGTAAAATAAAATAAAGTAAAATAAAATAATCATCAGAAATATGCAAAGACATCTAAAGTAAAGTAAAATAGAGAAAAATAAAGTAAAATAAAATAAATAAATAAAATAAAATAAAATAAAATAAAATAAAAAAGAAATCATCAGAAATATGCAAAGACATCTAACAAAGGATAATCGTAGCGAGTTATTTATGCTTCTGGAAAAGAACCGAAGTGTTCAGGAGGAAGGGTGAGGTCCGTAACCCCATAACTACAGTAGCGGGGTGGGCTAATGTCTGGTGTAGACCGATGTCCGATGTCCGTTCTAAGCGGCCGAGGGGAGCAATCGGGCTGCAGAAGCGCAGGGCCCAGCGAGCGCACAGGACCCCACGGGAACACGCGGCCTGTCCCGCTGAGACAGTGACAGGGCTCTGCTCCACCAAACCCCGGGGAGCTCCTGAGCTCTCTCCTCAACCTTGGCCTGTGAGGATCGAGAAACGCTCGCACGGTTTGAAGTGCTCGAGGCCCCGGCCCTAGGGGACCTGCGCCCCTCGCAGGGTGCCTGCCCGAGGAAGCTCCGGTGGGTTCCAGCCAGCCCGGGGACGGGCCCCTGTGCCCCAGCCTCTGCAGGGGGGGCGGGGGGACTTCCGCAGGTGCACGTCGGCTGACCGGGTGGCCTAACCACACTGGCCAAGGCCCCTTCCCTGCTTGTAACTGTCCCCCCCCACCCCTCGCTCAGCCCCACCCGCCCCTCCTGTCCCCTCAGGCTCCCTTTAGGACACCAGCTACGTCTACCGATCGAATTTGAGTTCGGTTCATGCTGGACTGTCCCCCCCCGCCCCGCAATAGTATATTCCTGATTAAAATCTATTTTTACCAGCTTGACTCGTGTCCAGAATTGTTCGCCTTTGACGGAAAGTGGCGGTGATCTTGGGGTGGTGAATTTAGGGACGATCTGGCTCCTGCCCCGCGTTGTTCTCGCCTGTAACCTTCCTGGCATTGGCTCGGAGCTGCTTGCGGAGCTGGAGACGACGTCCTGCTGAGAAGCCCCCCTTGGCTTGACTGGAGGCATCACCGGGGCAGGGCTGGGAGGTGGCCTCCCCGTCCTTACGGTGGTAAAGGGGCCCCCACAGACAAGCTCCCCGCCCTACGCGGCGCTGCCCGTGTGGCCCTCGGCACCCCGCGTGGACAGGGCTATGGGCTGGCGGCCCCGGTCGCGTGTGACTCTGCCTCCGGGACTCAGCGCCGGGCTGCCCCAGCCCAGGTCAGTGCTGCAGGAAGCCCCACGCCCCGAGCAGGACCACGTGCCCACACCCAGCGGCTCGGCGCCTCGCACCCGGGTCTCAGGAGCTTCAGGAAGCAAAGCCTCCGGCGAAATACTTCTGAGCGCCAGGCGGTCCCTCAGGCCGGTTTCCCCGTGAGAGAAAAGCAGGGTCTTTTGTCAACTCCAAGAGCATCGGGTACAGGCCAGAAGTTGCCCAACGTGCCCTGTGGCCTAAGGGTCCTCGCAGCGGACTAACATCTCCCGAACTCCCGAGCCAAGTTCTTGGAAGGATCTTGGGGACCATCCGCCCCATCCCATCGCCACTTGCCACCGTCGCCACCCCTGAAACATCTCTGGCGTTGGCGTGAATGGCCTTTGGCACAAACGCAATGAGGTTCTCATTTGCCTTCAGGGCACGTTACCTAACCTCCTCCATCCTGGCCCCACACCTCACCCCATTCTGCCGGCAGATGCAGATGGTGCAAAAACAGCCGTCGGCCCGATGAGCTGCACCGGATCACACACGTGCAGAGGCCACGGCGCCGACCCCGCCGGCAGTGGCTCCAGAGTGTGCTTCCAAGTCTTTTTTTCCTATTAAAAGTTGACCTTTGTGGGGGGAGCACCTGGGTGGCTCAGATGATTGAGATCTGCCTTTGGCTCAGATCATGATCTCCAGGTCCTGGGATGGAGCCTGGCTTCCCTGCTCAGTGGGGAGTCTGCTTCTCCCTCTCACCCCCACCCTCTGCTCATGCTCTCTCTCTCTCCTTCTCTCAAATGAATAAATCCTAAAAAAAAAAAAAAAAAGTTGAGCTTTGGGGCCCAACTCTCTCAGTCAGTAGAACGTACAACTCTTGATCTCCACGTGGTGAATTCAAGCCCCACACTGGGCGTGGAGCCTGCTTATAAATAAATAAATACATAAATACATAAATAATGATAAAGTCGAATTTTTTCTTTTTTTTTAATAAATTTATTTTTTATTGGAGTTCAATTTGCCAACATATAGAATAACACCCAGTGCTCATCCCATCAAGTGTACCCCCCTCAGTGTGAACGTTGAATTTTTACCAACATGTTAGGCACTTAGAGATTCCACAGAAAAATTAAGGTATCTGTTCTCTCGAAAACTACTCAGAGGATTTGACCTCAAGCCCTTCAGTACCTGCCGTCTCCTTTAAGCCGAGTGTGTGCTCCCTGCTGGCCTCTGCCTGCCGGGTGTGCTTCAGTCCTTGCGCGGCGCCCGTCGGCCCTGGGGGAGCACCTGCGTCCTTCCTCCCCTCCTCTCCGGCATGTAACCAAGGGGGGAAACGGGAAAGGAAAGGCCTCCTCTCCTCTGGGGTCTCAGCAGCTTGGTAGGGGACTCAAAGTACAGGTTCCCGAAGCACCGCACGCCCCATCCCGTAGCTGGGCGGTGGGGTTAGGAAGGACACTCTGACGGCCCAACCTGCTGCCACCGGGGAAATTTCACTCCCTGCCCAGCTCTGGGGACAACAGAAGGCGGCGGTAGCAGCAGGAAGAGTAAGGAGAGCCCTGCTGTGGGGGGAGAATCGTGGAGAGTCGGAGAGCGCATGCAGGCATCATTCAAACGAAATGACTCCTGGGGCGATTTACATGGATCAACGATCAGATCAGATCCCTTGTTTAATATTTGGGACCATTTGGATCCTTTGAACGTGGATGATGACGCACCGTCAACGGCTCTGGAGTCCCCAAAGCGAGTGCCACTTGGGGGCACCAATCAGCTCCGAGACACCGACCCAGATCATTCGGTGGCAGACGTGTGTCGAGCCCCAGGAGGCGGACCACCCCCAGGCTCGCCCACGGTGCCAGAAGCGCGGGTCCCTTCATTGGTCACCACCCCTGAGAAGCCCTCCTAGGTGGGGGACACGCCGTCTAAAGCAGCTCCGCAACGCTAAAGTGAAGTCCCCACGTGTTCCCGGCCTCCTCTCCTTCCCGTGTCCCAGGCCCAGCCATGTCCCAGCCCCGTGCGGCCCGGTTCTCACCAGCCTGCCGGCTAACCAGAGCAAACGTGCAGTGAGACCCAAAAAAGAAAACCGCATCCAGGGTTTTGGAGACGTCAAGCATCCAGACGTTTAAATGCAATGCCGATTTGTACCTGGGCTACGCACGCAGGAGGTGAGGACGTGGAGGAAAGACCGGGCAGGTCTCCCCGGACATGCGTGTCTGAAGCATCCTCCCAAAGATCTCTAAGAAAAATGTAGCGAACAGAATGTTCCCTCCTCATTTCTTGGAAGCAACCTTGCCTCCAAATGAATTCCGTCTCTGACTGGAAATTTAAATTAAATTAAAATTAAATTAATTAATTAAAAATTAATTAATTAATTAAAAATTAAATTAAAATTCCCTCGGGGGGGTCCATGGCATCCTGGTGAGACGGGTTCGCTCCGTTGTGCTGTAGACCTCATGGTCCTTTTGTGTTAACAACTGACCCACGTCACTCCGTCTTGTGCCGCTTGCACTTGGCTTGTGTGGTGTTTGGGTTTGCAGTCTCTGGCCTAGGCCACCTGCGTGGTGCACCTTGGCTAAGTGCATGGTCTTTTAAAAAAAAAAAAAAAAAAAAAGATTTATTTATTTATTTATTTATTTATTTATTTATTTATGATAGAGAGAGAGAGAGAGGCAGAGACACAGGCAGAGGGAGAAGCAGGCTCCACGCAGGGAGCCCGACGTGGGATTCGATCCCGGGACTCCAGGATCACGCCCTGGGCCAAAGGCAGGCACCAAACTGCTGCGCCACCCAGGGACCCCCTAAGCGCATGGTCTTTACCCACAGGCGGCCTGAGGCCAGCCCCGAAGGACATCCCGCAGACCACAGCTACCTCGGTGGGTAGACATGCTTCCTAGGCAGGTTTCAGTCCAGAGCAGCCCACTCCATGCTCTCTCCCATCACGGGCACTGTTTCTGCTCGTTCTCCAATGACGGACGTTGGCCCTTGGAAGCCAGCTCTCTGGCTACTCCACTGAGGGTTCATTTCATCCCTTTGGAAGTTTCCTGATTCCCATGAGCAACTGATTCCTGAGAAAGACAAATGCTTGGAGTTAGGTCTCCTCCCGGTCTCTTACCATGAGTGGAAATGATTTGCAAGCCACGGTCACCTTGGGTGTGGGAACTTGAGCCATACTGTAGCCCTCCCCCCAAAACGAGACTGTGCAGGGCAAGCCCCCGAAGAGGGCTTCGTTCGGGATTATCATAAGTAGGGCTTTTTTTTTTTTAAGATTTATTTATTTATTTATTTATTTATTTATTTATTTATTATTTATTTATTTTTGAGAGACACAGAGAGAGAGAGAGAGAGAGGCAGAGACACAGCAGGAGGGAGATGCAGGCTCTATGCAGGGAGCCTGACGTGGGACTCGATCCTGGGACTCCAGGATCACGCCCTGGGCCAAAGGCAGGAGCTAAACCGCCGAGCCCCCCAGGGTCCCCCAATAAGTAGGGCTTTAAAGAGGAATTTGACCTGGGCCACTTGCGCCTCTCCATGTATAAGACAGGGGTCATAGCACCTACCTTAGAGCGTCGCGGTGAGCTTCAGACGGTAACGTCCCTCACGCTCTCTGTGCTCCATGAACGGCATCTGCGTCCGCGGTGGTGGCTCTTGTTATCCTTGGAGCAGTCGAGGTGCTTTAATCGCAAGCAGTAGAAGTCGACTCCGGTTGTTGGTTGTTGGCCTAAGCAAAAGCAAAAGGTGATGGGCAGGTCCTGGAGAGCTCCCCAAATCGAAGGCCCTCCCAGCCAAACAGGCATCGGAGAAGCAGGAACAGTAGCCACCCCAGGGACACAGGCCGTCCTATCAGCCCTAACCATCCCGTCCATATTACCTCAGGTCCCACGAGAGTCAAGGTCCCAAGGGAGAAACCCGTCAGGCGGGTCCCTTATCTAACGGGGTGAGAGTGTCAGGAGGCCTTGGCAATGCCAGCGAGCCGAACCCAGCAGAGCAGAGGTGACTTCCCAAAGGCAAGACAATAATTTTACTAAGAAAAGAGGGCGGGGGTAAGATCCACAAACCAACAAAGGTCGGACACAAACGATCTTTGACTTTGGCGGAAGTTCCTTGTCTTCCGGGGTAACCCGACGACACAGCGAGAGGCCGGGCCGTGGTCACCAGCCTCCGTTCCCCCAGAGGCGATCCTTGTTGCCCTCTTCCCTGGGGTCTTCCATCCCCGTAGTAGCGGCAGAGCCGACCCGCGGAGTTAGCAAGCTCGGCCCACCCCGCTCTCGCTCTCGGGGGCGGGGATGTCACCATCGCTCAGGGACATCCCCGTTTGGCACAAAGTCTGCCGTAATCTAACACCTGCTTTGCTTCCCTGCTGTTATGAAGTTTTATCTTAAATATTTGAGGTGTGACTCTGCTCCCTCGTGCATATGCTGATGAAGAATTTCACACCTGCTGGGACCTCGGCTCCTCTGAGGGTGGGACCTGAGATGGCTCCTTTATGGAAAATGGTGAAATTCTTATTACAGCCTAATGAATCAAGTGCATATGCTGCAGCTGTCGCGGCTCCCCTCGCCCTCCCAGGGAGACTCATCCTGCTGGCGCTTGGGTATGGTGAGGGCTGCCTCACGGCTTAATTTTAAGATGTTTTGAAAGAAGATACCTGCGGCCATAAAATGCTCAAACACGCCTCCCCCACTTCGTCCCTCATCCTCGTTATATTAATAAGCAAATGGTATTTGTCTCCTCGTGCCGCGCAGTGAAGGAAGGAGACGCTGCTTCGGTGAAGACAGCACCGCTGATGACAAGCAGGAAAGGATAAAGAAAAGCGTTAACCATCCACACACGATAATGCGAGAATTACGTTCTGATTTTCCAAACATGGTTTCCGGGGGGGCGGAGGGGGCAGGGGGAGCCTCCTTCGTGCTTCCTGCCCCGAGCCCCTTTGTCTGGGGAAACGGCCCCTCGTGGGTGTGCTGTTTGGGGTCCCCATGTAGCTCGGTCCTCAAGGGAATCACGGCTGGCTCCTCCAGAGAGGTTACCCTGGGGGTCGGCCTCATGAGCAACGCACTCCTGGCACCCGGGATCCCAATCACCCCATTATTTCTGGAGAAATTGTGAGATCAAACATGCTTCCACTATAGTCTCGGTGCCCACCGCAGTGATGTGCCCAGGCTGATGCCCAGTGGCGTCCGTGTTAGTCCCGAGAGGAACTGATCACACCTACTAATGGTTGAGCCTCAGCTGTGCCCCTGACTTACCAGTTGGTTTATTTTTTTTAATATTTATTTATTTATTCATGATAGACATAGAGAGAGAGGCAGAGACACAGGCAGAGGGAGAAGCAGGCTCCATGCTGGGAGCCTGATGTGGGACTCGATCCCGGGACTCCAGGATCACGCCCTGGGCCAAAGGCAGGCGCTAAACCGCTGAGCCACCCGGGGATCCCCTACCAGTTGGTTTAGAGCAAATCCTATTCTCCGTCCATCCAGCGGAGGAAGGTGGCTCAGCGTTGCATTATTTTTGCAAATTGCCTGGACCTCAGTTTCTCCAACCCCCAAAGAGGGCTGTAAGACAGGATGGCCTTGAAGGCCCATCCACCTGGAAAATGTAACGCTAACTAAAAGGTGTTTTTGTGCCCAAACTGGAAATCCTCGAGCTGAAAAGACTACGCAGGCCAGGAGACTCGTCCCCGGCCCTCCACGCGCTGCTGGTTGCAGGGCTTCCCCTGCGTTCCCGTGCCTGCGCCGCCACCAGCTCCCCCGCTGCTCCTCTGTGTCCCCATCACCCCCGACGGCAAAACCCAGCTCCAAAGTGCCGATTTTGAGGAACTTCTGGCCGCAGGCAAGGCCGTTAGGGGTGTTCATCCGAGCACCACCCCGTCGGCGCCTTGGTGGTGGGAAGGTGGCCAAGGAAGCCCCCTGCATGCCCGACGCCCCTTGGGCGTGCTGCTTCTCTCTCCTCCTTCCGAGCTGTGGCCAGTGGCGTCGCTTGGCGTTAGCTACCGTGTCACACGGAGGAACGTGCCCGGTGCCCTGGACAAGAGGTCCCAGGGGCCGGCCTCGGGCAGGCAGGGGGGCTCAGCGGATTTTCACTAGCTGCCAAGAGTGAGCCGTCGAGGCTGTGAAGCCTGGGGGGTGGGGAGGCGTCTCCAAGCACGCCCCCTCCTTCCCGGCAGGCCCGGGTCTAGACGCAGTGACTCCTGAGACAACGACGTCGTGGTCCCCGCCACCTACCTCCGAGTCACCACAGCGGGAAGGAGTTTTCTTCATACTCATGTCCATGCTGACGCTTTGCGGAGTCGCCCCCCTTTGTTTGACTTGGATGCATCTGGAGCTGCCCCCAGAACATCGTCACAAGAGCCACCTGCAGTGTGGGGGCCACTTGGGCTGTGCCCTCTCCTTGTGGGCACGGCTCTCTCTCGCCCTCCCCTTCGAAGGAAAAGGGGTTGAATCGATGTTAAGAGAATCACCACCACTTCCTCTCCGGGGGATTCCCCACCCACTGTCTACGCGGCCAGTGTCTGCAGCTGGTCCCGAGGGCGCATCTGGAGGGGTAGCTTCTTCCCTCGCGTGGGCCCCGCATCCTCGGGATCCTGCAGGAGACTCAACCGCCCTCCTGGGTGTCCAGCCACAAACCTGCAACTGAGGAGTTAAGAGGAAAATCAGGCATCGGCCCCCGGTCACAAGCGGCGTCTCCTCTCACCCCCGCCTCCCCGGAGCTTCTCTGCACCTGAACTCCCCACCTTCCCCGGGCCCTGCACCCTCCGTCCCAGACCGGAGGTCCCCCCTGTAAGCTGTGGCCCACACTGCTGCCGTTTTCCACCGCGCCGGGCACAGAGGAAAGGATGCCCTTCCCGTCTGGGCTGCATTCTGCTTCGTTTTAGTTGGCTCCCCTTGGGTTCTTCCTAAATACTCAGACAGATGAGTTGCATCTTATACCGCAAGGACAATCTGCAAAAGCCCCTCAGCGGGTCAACGTAAGCAATTTCTTTTTTTTTTTTTAATAATAATAAATTTATTTTTTATTGGTGTTCAATTTGCCAACATACAGAATAACCCCCAGGGCTCATCCCGTCAAGTGCCCCCCTCAGCGCCCGTCACCCAGTCACCCCCACCCCCACCCTCCTCCCCTTCCACCACCCCTAGTTCGTTCCCCAGAGTCAGGAGTCTTCATGTTCTGTCTCCCTGATATTTCCCACACATTTCTTCTCCCTTCCCTTCTATTCCCTATTTCTACGCCCATTGGGTCTGCCCACGTTTGCGCACATCTTGCAGGCAGAGAAGCTGACTGCCGCTGTCCTCGATGATCTTAAGAGTGACTGTACGGTGAATAACCTCGGAAGACAAAACGGATATCTGCCCCTGGAGCAAGGATTCGGTTTGTTTGGGGCGCCTGGGGGGGCTCGGTCAGTAAAGTGTCTGCCTTTGGCTCAGGTCATGACCTCGGGGTCCTGGGCTCGAGCCCCACACCAGGCTCCCTGCTCAGCAGGGAATCTGCTTCTTCCTCTCTCTCTCCCTCTGTGAGCTCTGTGTGTGTGTGTGTCTCTCTCTCTTAAATAAATAAATACATCTTTTTTTAAGATTTTATTTATTTATTCATGAGAGACCCAGAGAGAAAGGCAGAGACACGGGCAGAGGGAGAAGCAGGCTCCATGCAGGGAGCCAGACGAGGGACTCAATCCTGGGACCCCGGGGTCACACCCTGGGCCGAAGGCAGGTGCTAAACCGCTGAGCCACCCAGGGATCCCATAAATAAATAATTTTTTTTTAAAGATTAGGTTTGCTTACTGCCCATTATGGAAGATTCAAGTTCTCTAAGCTCAAGATTCTTCTCCCACGACACTCTCCGAGTGTGCACAAGTCACCTGGTGCTCTCCATACCGCCCTGTGGGAGCTGGAGTTCAGGAACATGCTGCAAAAAATATTGATGCTTTGGCTACCTCTGTGGCTGTGAGCAATAAAGTTATTTGTCTCTGACCCAGGAACCCTGCGTGTCCTCTTCCAATATTCATGAGACCGTGGTGGGCAAGCCTGTCAGCTTGCAGGTACGGCAATCACAGCTCTTGGGAATTGTCCCTGCAAACACAATCCTCGGTGGATTGTCCAAAAAAAACTACATTTGTGCTCTTAACAATCTTTGGTTTCTGAATCTATCATGGTTGACAAATTGTCCGACCATCTCAACCTACCAGGTCCTGCCTCCAGGGTGATGAGGGAAGGGAAGTCCCTACAGAGGAGCCTTACCAGATTCTATGCTGAAGTGAATCTTCATTCAGTCCTTCAAAAAGGCTCCTTTTTCTTTTTTAAAGTGTTTCTTTTATTTTTTTTTAAGATTTTATTTATTCATTCATGATAGACAGAGAGAGAGAGAGAGGCAGAGACACAGGCAGAGGGAGGAGCAGGCTCCGTGCAGGGAGCCCGACGCGGGACTCGATCCAGGGTCTCCAGGATCACGCCCCGGGCCCAAGGCAGGTGCCAAACCGCTGAGCCACCCAGGGATCCCCCAAAAAGGCTCCTAAAGCAGGGCACACTGGTCCCGAGCAGAGTGTGTTCTATGCACATTTTCATCTGCTTCGTCTGTAAAAAATCACCCTTTCCAGAGCTCCACGGACCAAGTGGCAGGAGGCACCGAGAGTCAGGGTGTAGGGCTCCAAGGAGTCTCTGAGGAATGGGATTGCAACCCGTCCCCTGCTGGACCCTTGCAAATAGCCTGCGGGACTGTGACCTCGCCCCGGGAGCGACCGTTACTCACTTCCCCTTGAGTCTGTCGGTTGGCACCCCCGCCCCCGACAACACCGCCAGGCCATGCCCTCGGAAATGCTCTCGAGGTTCCTGCCTTGAAGCCATTTCCAGAAGGTCCTTCTGAGGAACAGAGCTGACAACCCCTTTGCCTTAGTCTGTTCCAGCTGCTATCAAAAAAATAATAATAAAATAAAATAAAATAAAATAAAATAAAATAAAATAGTAAAATAAAATAAAATAACCATACACTGGGGTGGGGGATAGCTTATAAACCCCAGAAACTTATTTCCCAGAGTTCCGGAGGCTGGGAAGTCCAAGATCAAGGCACCAGCAGATTTGGCGTCTGGAGAAGACCCACTCCCCTTTTCAGAGTGTGTCTTCACAAGATGGAAGGGGCAAGGGAGCGCTGTGGGGTTTTCTTGACAAGGGCACTAATCCCATTCCTGACGGCTCAGCCCCCACGAGCCAACCCCTCCCCAGGCCCTCCGTCTAACGCCGTTACACCGAACACTGAGATCCGACGTCTGAACTCCGGGCGGACACAGGCGTTCAGCCGCCCACAGCTCCCCCCCCAGCAGGCGTGATCCGCTCCCCGAGCCGTCAGCTCTTGGGCCGGGGCTCTTCCCGGGGACCCCTCTGGTGACAGCTCTCCTGCCGTCCAACTGCAGGAGCTGAACGTGGGATGGCGAGGCCTCAGCTGCAGGAACGCTTCTGGGGAAAAGCAATTCTTCACCTGCAAGAGGCAGGCCAGCTGCAGCACCAAGATGACATGGGAAGACCCCAAATTATACCAGGTTCAAAGGGTCCCTGTGCCTGCTGTTCCCGTCCTGAAGAGGCGACGGGGGCAATACGTCCTCGAGGCACTGACGCTCGTCGTCCCAGGTGGGGAATGGCTCTCCCAGGCCCTTACACACCCGCTTCCAGACGCATCTGGAGCACGTGATTGGGCTGGTGACGCTGGGCTGAGTCGGGCAGGGAGGCGGGGACGTCAAAGCCAAGAGCAAGAATAGAACAAGAGGCCATTGGGACAGAGAATAACTCTTAGGAGGGAGGCTGCTTGGAGGATGGGACGCTTGAGCTGATCTTGAAACAGAAGGGAGAGCCCTTGCCGCGTGGCGCGGTCCATCCCGAGGACGGGTGGGAGCCAAGCTTCCACCTGCGGAAGCCACGTCCTACTCCGGCCCAGGGACTCTCCCCCGGGGCCCACACGCTCCCCCCGGCAGCCGCCCGCGGTGCCATTCACCGGCTGTCCGCCCAGCATCCGCTGACCGTCAGACCCCGGGACAGGCACCGAGGGCCTTGTACACTGTCCGGTGCCGAGGCCCCTGCTGCCGCGGAGAATACGCACAAACACACAGAAAACCGGTAGGAATTTGGGGTTGGGGTGGAGTGGGCAGGAAGTGACGAAGTGGAGAGTTGGTGGTCAGGGGGGCCTTGCCGAGAGGAGACACTGGAGTGTGGGTCTGTCTGCTCTGGGGAAACTGAGGAAGAACGAACCTGGGCCAAAGCAGAGCTGCCAGTGCAGCCATAGCCCCAAGTTGGGCAGGTCTGGAAAATGGGAAAAAGACACACACACACTCACGTAGACACGTGCATTCGCCCCCCCCGGGGGGGGTGGCTGGACAGAGGAGGGGCGGTCAGGGACAATGTCCGGGTGACGGGCAGCACCAGGAGACCACGCGGAGACACGGAGACACTGTGCCCAGCGAGCAGCCTCGGGGTCAGGTGGCCTCGGGTGCACACGGGGTCTCACCCACCGGGGACTCTTCCTGGAGCTGCAGCGGCTAAGCCAGTGACTCCCCGGCCCGGAATCAGAAACCGGGGAGTCGACGGCGCTCTGCGCCCCCCCATGCAGAAGCGTTTGACAGGCTCTTCCCTCCTCCTGGGCCGAGACCGCCCGGCCTGCCCCAGCTGCACCCCCACCCCAGCCACCGGGGCGCTGACGGTGAAGGGAAGCTCCCGCCCCGCCCCCACGTCTGCAGGTGTCTAAGTGGCCCCAAAGGGGCCCGGAATCACCAGGGGAAGCCCAAGTGGCCCTTGGCACAGCTTTGCTATGCCCCCCGGCGGGCATCGCGGGGGCTGGCGCCGTCCTGGTCCTCGGCAATTCTAGTCTCATCCCTTTCCTTTGCCAACGGGGCCGGGGGCTGGGTAGCAACTCTATCTGGGGTGACTAGGACCTCCCTGAGTAAACCACTTTCCCCGTCTTGATGGGTCCATGAGAGGCTGAGCCCTGAGCAGACTCTATGAATTCGGACGGACGCGCCTGCCGCACCCCGAGTTCAATTAACCAGTGGGGCCGAACGGTGGCAGTGGCCCTGCCCTCGGGGCCGGGCAGAGGGGCCGCGGCTGGTGGAGGCTTCTAGGCCCTTCTGCGTGCGGGACTCGAGCCAGCATCGCTCTCACCAAGGAGGCGGTGCGTGGAGCCGGTGGAGAAGGCACAGGGCCCGGCCTCCTCGGGGTCCGCTCCGTCCCAGCCTCCCCCTGCAGCAAGCCCGGCCCAGGGCGGCCACGGACCCCGGAGCCACACCTCCCCGCCTGCACCCCGTGGCCCCCCCCCCCCCCCCCCCCGGCCTTTCCCGCGCAGCCTTGCCCTTGGTTTCGGGGATTCCTGGGCCTCTTAGGAAGAGGCCTCGGGGGACACGGGAAGGGCCTGGGGTACGGGAAGGGAGGTCGTGGGCCCTAAGAGGCTATCGGAAGGGGGGCCGCTGGCTTTAGATGCTTTACTCAGGATGGAATATTTTGAGATTTTGGCAACACGAAACAAACTTCAGAAAAATTCACACGGGGCACCCAGGGGCTCCGCGGTTTAGCGCCGCCTTTGGCCCAGGGCATGACCCCAGGGGTCACAGGATCAAGTCCCGCGTCGGGCTCCCTGCATGGAGCCTGCTTCTCCCTCTGCCTGTGTCTCTGCCTCTCTCTGTGTGTGTCTCATGGATAAATAAATACACGCTGAAAGAAAGAAAAAGGAAGGAAGGAGGAAGGAGGGAGGAGGGAGGAGGGAGGAAGGAGGGAGGAGGGAGGAAGGAGGAAGGAGGGAGGAAGGAGGTCTTTAGGGAAGTGCTCGGGGGAATACGAGGTCGCCCGGGGCGGGGCCCTAGTCCTGTAGAACCAGTGTCCTCATCAAAGGGGACAGAGGCCCCCAGGCTGAGGCGTGGGAGACACGTGCCCACGGGCCAAGGAGCGCCAAGGGTCGGCAGCAAACCCCAGAGAGCGGACGGGCCCGGGGGGCTTCCTCCAGGAGCATCAGCGGGCCTGACGCTGCCGACCCCTCTGTTCCAGACCCTCGGGCCTCCAGCACTGTGACAAAATAAAATCCTGCTGTGCGAAGCCCCATGGAGGCTGGTGCTAGGCCACTGTGGCCTGCGGGGACACGGCGGGCGCCTCCGGAAGCCCACTTGGGCAAGGGGTCCCCGCACAGCCCGGAGGATGGGGGTCCAGGACGCGCGGGTGGAGGAGCGGGGGCCTGAGGCGGGGTGGGGAGGCGGCCGGCACACGGTGGCGTCCATGCAGGGGCCATGCGGAACCCAGGCCACAGTCGCCCCAAGCAAGGCGAGGGCACCGGGTGCTCACAGTGCAGCCCCCAGGGGCTCAGGGCAGGGAGCCGTTGAGTCTCGGGCACTCGGCACAGCGGCCGCACGAGCTCCAGAGACCAGAGGGAGCCCTGGGCAGCAAGGCCCCGCACTGGTGGGGCAGGGACCTGGGGTGGGCAGGGGTGGGAGGGGATGGGTGGGGGCGGGCAGGGGTGGGAGGGGACGGGAGGGGATGGGCAGGGACCAGGGACAGGCAGAGGAGGGGCATGAAGGGCCTGAAGACTGTAGGAAGGCTGTGGTCGTGACCCCGGGAGCCGTGAGGGAGCCAGGGGCGGGGCGGGACGGGGGCTCCCCGACATTCAGAGGGAGCAGGTTGGGGGCACCCGCTCTCCCTGCCCCTCCCCCCCGTCCAGCCTCAGCCCAAGCCTCAGACCCCAGGAGAAGCGTGAGCCGCTGGGAGTCGAGCAGGTGGCTGTCCCGAGGCCCCCCACCGGCCACTCCGTCCAAAGCAAACATGGCTTGGAAGCCACAGGGTTCGCGAGCGCCACTGGGCTATCCAGCCTGGGGCTCCGCTGGCCACCTTGTGGCTTGTGCCTCCACCTGAGCCCCAGAGAAGGTCCACAGGGAAGATTGGGGACGAGATGAGACACTCAGGGGAGGCGCCCTTGACAGCAACGGCCCCTCACACACCACTGACCCTGCCCCACAGTGGAAGACCCCCTCGAGGCCCACCCGCGTCAGGGAGATGTTGCTTTGGCCGCTGCTGACCTTCCAGGAGACGGGGGAGGGGGGTGTCCCAGCTCCTCCATCTCCCCCCCAGGGAGACCCCGTCCACCTTCCCCATCTCCCCACCTACAGCCTGTGGATGGGGGGGGCAGCACCGCAATGCACAGAGGCAGGTGCAGACCCCGCATCCCGGGAACACTCCAGAACTGTGCTCGGCGGCCCCACCTGGCCTGCTCCGCCGGTTCCCACAGGCCCCCGGGCCGGCCTGAGGTCAGGGCGTGCCCTGCGGGCTGCAGAGCGGCTCCTGGACGCTGAGCAAGCTCCCCGAGGCCGGCTCAGCCCCTCCCGGTGGCCGGTGTGGCCTTGACCAGGCCCCAAAGGGAGCCGAGCAGGTCCTGGGCCGCGACCCTGTGGCCCCGACCTCAGCACCCCGTAGGCCTCTCCCTCTCCGGGAAGCTTTGGGGGCCGCATAACCCGCTGGGCACCGCCGGGCCCATGCAGGGACAGGGGGCGACTGGGGCTGCTGGTCATCCTCTCCTCGCTAGCCTGGCCCAGGAGCCCCGCAGAGCCCAGGTGGTCCCCACGGGTGCCACCACCCTCCCGCGGCCATGTCCTTGACCCCTAGCCCCTGACCTAGGCCTTTGCATGGCCTACGACTATGAAACTGGGTCCCCTGCCCGTGGGGAACACACACGTGCCCAGGGCCCAGGCCCCCCCAGACGGGAAGGACCGCAGCAGCCCACTGCCCACGGCCCTCAGGAGGCCCCAGGACCTTGTTTCAGCTGCTGCTGTTCCCGGCCACCTCCGAGGAGGGCGACAGGGGCCGTGTCCCGCCTGCCTCCCGAGCAGACGCAGGGAGCTCAAGGGTCAAGTCTCAAACACCCTCTGCTTGCTCAGGCTGGTGATCCTTTGGGCCGCGGAACTCTCTGGAAAACAGGTTCATCTCTTCTCTGATTACGGGCGGACCCAGGCAGCATCAGCCCCACCCACAGTCCGCTTGGCTGGGTCAAGTGTGAGTATCCTGATCCCAAAGGGCTTCCAGGGGACAGTTGTACCCCTGGACGTTCCTCCCTGGGCCGTATGGGGAAACTGAGGCTCAGGGAGGCACAGTACACTTTCTGTGGCCTGACTCCTTGATCACGGCGCTGTCTGCACCACCCCAGACCTCCAGGCGTAGTATTTCGTTCTTTGTTAAACAATCCCAAGGCCCTGCCTGCCAAGGCCTTCCCACGGGCTCAGACAAGCTGGCAGGGATGCCCCCTTCTTAACACAAAGCCTTTGTCATGGCCACCCCTTGTCCCTTGCTTCCCTCTGGAGGCCCGGATGTGCTCCTCAGGCTTCCGTGACACGCGGCAGCTCCGGGGTGCGGGGCTGGGCCGGTCAAACACGAGGTCCGGGCCCTGGTCTCTGTGGCTCAGGTTTGGTGGGACTGCAATGGAGCTGGGGACCCGCATGTCCCCGAGGGAGCGGGTTCCCTGCCCCCGGGGGGACTCGGGGCAGCAGGCTGGCCTGCCGGGCGTCCAGAAACCCTAATTCCTCCTGGCGGGGGCTGACTGGCGCTCCGTGAGGAAGAAGCAAGTTCTTCGGAAGGTGCTGGGAGCTCGAACAGCACCGCCGCCTTTGGACGTGGCATCGTGACGGCCCCGGCCCCTCGGTGGCTCGGAGACCTGGCATGTTCTGGGCCAGGAGCCTCGGCCTGCAGCCCTGCGGGGGGTGAGGCCTGGCGGGGCTCCTGAGCCAGCGCCCATGGGGGCCGCGGGGCCGCACGCAGCCGGCCGGGAGGAGGAGGACGGGGCTCTGCAGGCCGGGCGGGGGACAGGCCACGGGGCGGCCCCAGGTCTTAGAAAATAACGGGTGAGGCACCAGCATTTTCCATTCAGGCAGCTGCATCCAAAGTCCAGTCTGGGATCTCGGGAAGCCATGACAGCCCCGGGGATGCGGGGGGTGAGAGTCTGTCTGCGGTCAAGCGTGAAGGCGATGTATTCGGGTGAAGGCGACCAGACTGTCCCCTGCACACTCCAGCCTGTGCCTGACGTCGGTGGCACCTGCAGAAGGGCCGTTTCACAAGAGCTCTGCTAGCGGGTTGAGGTAGAGAGACACACGGCTTTAGTAAAGGGGGGGGGTGTCCCTCGCCCCACCCCGGAGGGCACGGCACCCCTTGGCGGTGTGGAGGCCCGTTCAGGCTCCTCGAACACCTGTCCTCTGTCCTTGAGCAAACAACCTCCCAGGGTTGGCCCAACAGGCAGATGGCAAGGGCCTCCGCTCTCCTCTACCCGACTCTGAAATCCCCCTGGCCCCCTCGGCACCTCCTACCAAGGGCGAAGGACTCCTTTCCCATGTGGGGCCAACCCCGAAGCATTGTTCTAGAATCGGAGAACCTCTCCCCTCCTCAGGGACTCCCCCTTGTGCCAGCTCTGTCCTGTCATCCCTGGAGCATGAAGAATTCTCTTCCAGATTTTCCTTAAAAAGAAGCAAGAGGACTCCTTCCAGCCACCATATCCTCCGATCAGTACCCTGAAAACTCTCCTTTCTGGCCATGTTGACTTCAAAACAATTTATTGTAATATTTCGAAGAGAGGGAAAGGTCTGTGTAGCCACTACCCAGACTGAACAAATCCTAAATCCGTACATGGTTGTTTCCGATATATTTGTGTTTCCAAAGTGGAACCTTGAACTGCCCCCTCCTGGCTCTGGCCTCTGCTGGGGGGTGGCCACAACCTTGAGGGGCTGTGTGCGGGGCCTGGGCCTACTGGGCAGGCCCTCAGGCCGTCGTGGAACGGCACACGGGGCTCATTCTGTAACTCGCTTCCACGTAAACCCTGTTTTTGAGATGTAGGCACGTTGACTCCACGCTCTCCTCATTTCGACCCCGTTCATGGCCTGCATGACGTCTTTTTTTTTAAGACCTCCTGACATGTTCCAGTTATCGTCGTCCGCCGTCAGGATCTGTGAAACTCGCCGACGTATTTACCCCGCCCCGTCCCCAGGACTTTTCCCTTCATATCATAGTTTTCCGTTAGTGATCGCAGTTCCGCCTGAAGTGCACTCTTGGGACTCTTCTTTAATTAGAGTTATCTGCGGGAAAACGTGCTCAATTTTCACTTGAAAATAGCTGTACTTTAATTCTAAAAAGGTAGTTTTGCTGGGTATATAATTCCAGGTATATACTTCCAAGTCTTTCTCTCAGCACAGTGAAGAGACGATCCCATGGTCCCTTGGATTCCATATTTCAGGGTAGACGTCTGCTACCGGTCCCACCACCATTCCTTTGGAAGTTATGCCCCTTCTCTCATCCTGCTCTATTTAAATTCCTATCTTTGCCTTTGGTGTTTCTTTACAAAATACAGGACCTTTTTTTCCCCTTAATTCTGCTTTTATAGGAATTCACAAAGCTGTGAGTTGGCTTCTTTTATATCTTCTGGAAAATTCTCAATAACGCCTACTCAGATATTGCTTCTGTCCCATTCTTGCTCTCTCTCTCTTCTCTAAATTTCTCATTTGATATGATCTCTTAACTTCCTTAACCCTGTTAGATTTTTTTATTCCTTTGATTCCGTGTTTTATTCTGGATAATTTTTTCAGATCTACCTGAAGTTCACTAATTCTCTTTTTTATCTGTGCCTAATCTCCTGCTAAACTCATTCGTTGTACTTCTCTCTCTCTCTCTCTCTCTTTTAAGATTTTATTTGTTTATTCATGACAGACACGGGGGCGGGGCAGAGACACACACAGGCAGAGGGAGAAGCAGCCTCCATGTGGGGAGCCCGATGCGGGACTCGATCCCAGGACCCCGGGGTCACACCCTGAGACAAAGGCAGACGGTCAACCACAGAGCACCCAGGCGTCCCTCATCATATTTTTCTATACCAATCATTGGATTTTGATATCTAGAATTCTTTTATTAATATAATCCATCCTGTTTTACAGCCCATTACTCTTTGTTTGCATTTAGTCTTTTCTCTTCTTGAACCACAGTGAATATACTGATTTTATGTTTTTTCTATGTGTTTTTGTGTGTTTTCTAGCTCCACTATCTGAAATCTTTTCAAGTCAAATGCTTACATTTCTGCTGGTTTTTATTTATTATGCCTTGTTTCCGCATATGTGTATATAGGTTTTTTTGTTTTGTTTTGTTTTGTTTTTGTAGGCTGTATTTCTAGAACTTTATCTGTTGGAATTTTTTGAGACCTGAATTAAAAGTGAGATCCCCGGGGAGGATTTGAACTTGCTCCTGCCACATGCCTAGGGGAACCTACCAGTCAGAATCAATCTAAACTAAATTCTTGGCTAAATGTTTTTTTGGCCTATTTGGGTGGTTTGATTTTTGGACTGCAAACCCACATTAGGGTTGACGTGTTGTTATGCATTTTAAGAGTTCTTTTTTTTCTTTATTCTCTTTAGCTACTCACCTCAAACGTTTGAGATGGGCAGTTTTCATTGCACCTGGTGAGGTGGTTGGTGATGGGATGGGTGGTTTATTTCTGGTTTACACTTACATGGACAGTGTGGCCATTCGGGATATCAGCTTTAAGTGGGGGCAGAGGAGGGGTGAGGGAAAGCATTCCTATAGACTCTCTACTTTGCACAGGCCCTGGACTAACCGTGTAGAGCCACAAAATCCAAGACTCAAGGTCATCCAATTCGGCAAATGCACTTTAGGTGGAAGCTGGCTTATATGTCCTGTTTACTCATGGGTACCTGATTATATTTAGTTTTTGACCTTTGACTATTCCCAACCAACGTGCCAATTCAACGATTTTCTTTCCAGTGTTATATATCCAGTGCTCCAGTGGGAGGGTTTGATGGGGTCTCCAGCCTGTCATTCCGCTGGAATTGCAGCTCTAACCCATTCCTTACACAAGAATGGTATTTCTAAGGTTCATAGGCACTCAAGTCCCTCTCCTGTTTGAAACCTGTCAAATGGGCTGTCAAATGGGCTCCACATCACCCTAGGAATAAACCCACAGCCCTAGCATGGTTTATAAGCCCCTCCATCCTGCCTCTGCAATGTCTCCAGACTTCTTTTTTAGCAGTCTTCCCCAAGCACCTTCTTGTCACTAAAGCAGAATTACACTATTTACAGTCATCAGAAAACCCCGTGTCCTTTCCCTAAGTTTTTTTTAAGATTTTATTTATTTATTTGAGAAAGAGAGGCAGGGGGAGAGCACAGAGGGAGAGGGAGCAAGAAAAGCAGACTCCCTGCTGAGCAGAGAGCACAATGCAGGGCTCCTTCCCAGGACTGAGATCATGACCCAAGCCAAAAATCAGACTCAACCCAATGAGCCACCCAGGCAATGCCCTCTCCAAGGTTTTTAATGCCTTGCCACTCATTCTTTTTTCTTTCTTCCCTTTTTTTCTTCCAGGTCTCACCTTTTCTTATCTAACTCTTATTTGCCTTCAGGTTTTAGTCTAAATGTTACTTTTCCTAGAGAGGAGTCTGGACACAGTGTCCTGCCTCCTTATTCCTACTTTATCTATCGTCATCCATGTTTGAAGGTCTGTGTTTCCTAAGGTTCAAGATTTGCACCTTGCATCTCTCATGCTAGAACCCTCCAGGGCAGTGCCCAAAATACAGTTGCAATGCTGATTCTTTGCAATGAGCTGTTTTTAGAAGACTGCTCTGGAGCTCCAGTTACCACCTTTGTGATTCCTGTCAGGAAATGGTGGCAGATGGAGCAGATATGGCTGTGGATCCTCCTTGCTATACAAGTGGAGTCTGAGTGCCAGGTGGACAGTTTTCCAGGGGCCTCAGTGGCCACGCTGAATAGACACAGCACCTCTGTGGGTATAGTGGATCCAGTCAAGGGAGCCTGGAGTAGAAGGCGAAGCAAATGGCAGATTGCTGGACCGCTGAATGCTCTCATTTGTGAGCAAGGATGAGCCACTCCCAGAATCTTCCAGAAATCCTGAGAGATTTTTTGAAGAAGATTAGAGTGCTGAGGTAGCAGCAAAGCCAAATGTGTGTAATGAAGCATGTTGTTCCATCATATCTGCCAGCAAGTGAAGCCTAAGGAAACCCACTTTATACCCAGAGAGACTGCCCCTCAATGAACTTACTAACTAGTGGGAAAAAGAGCAAGTTAACAAAGCATTAATTTCGCAAGATGAGAATGCTATAAAACTAAACTGCCTGCATTAACAGAAGGAAAGGGAACTCCACCTACTAAGCAGAAAGGACCTAACATAATTGTTATTTCTCTTGGTGTCCCCACCCACAAAAAAACCAAAGTGGGAGAGGAAGTTAGCATGGTGGATGGATGGTTTCCCATACATTTACCTTCATGATGTATGCTTGCTTTAACATTCAGATTATTTTATTTTCTAATCTTCAACCGGGCCATGTTTCTTCTCAGCTAGAGAAATATATGACTGCAGCTTTGGAGAAGACAATGGGAGTCGTAAGAGCAGTCTAGGAATCATGAGGCCAATCAAAGGGCTTTATGTGTCAACCAGGTTTCTAGACTCTTCTTGAAGGCAAAGCAAACTTCTCCTATAATTAAGTTCCCTAGAGTTTTTGTCAAGTTCTAAAAGTCAGTGATCTCTGATAGAGCCCCCAGACTCAATATTTGAGGTCCAAGAAGAAAATGATTAAGCCAGGCTAAGGATAGGTAGATGGTCTGTGCCTTATCTAAAAAGGGGGTAGAGCTTCCCACTCTATGGGATTCTGACCCAGTTTTATCAGATTTCTGGTTTTCTAAGAACCCCAAAGTCTAATTTTTTAAACATTGACTCAAAGTCTTTAACTCTTTGAAGACAGACGGAGCATTCTGCATTTATCAGATTGTGACTTCTTGTCAATATACCAAGACTTGAATACCTTGAGTCAACTGAGCTGGGACCTCCACTTATTGCTCTTTGAAGAAGAATCTTTTCATTGCTAAAAGTCTTCTTTCTTCTCACCAGTATCCTGGTCATTTTCTGAAGTCAGTAGGTATGAACTGTATCTATTGAATTGTCCCAAACTGGGTGCAGTGGATCACAGCACACCCCTTGCTATAGAGTCTCTTAGGAGAGGCACAGAGAAGTCACAGACTACAACAAAATGGATAAGGGAACCAGCTGTTTCCAAGAATAGAACCACCATATCCCAATGGGCCTGCAGAAATTCCAGAGAAAGTACGAATAGAGACAAGATAAGGCCATCTGCGTAATCATGATGCTGCATTCATTCCAACCAGGTACATGCCCTTGAACTGCAGGTGCTGAGCATGGCATCTGTTTACAAATTAGGCAATTGGAGATGGCTAAAAGTATTCATCTCTTTTACTACTTCCTTCAGTATGTATAATATTAGCAAAATGTCTCAATGGCTGGTAAATCATCTTTAATTCCTTTGGAACTCATCGTAGTAATATTAACCATGATGGATTCTTGTGGTATTTAAAGAACTAGATTGTCAATTAGCTTTTATGAGATACATCACAGTCATCAGCCTTGTATCAGGCCTCCTTTTCAAAGAAGCCAGTTATTAAAATGTACAATAATTTGCTTTTATTATAATCTATCTAAAAGCCAAAGCTAGTCTCCAAAATAATTTAAAGTTTTAAGTTGCAATCTAAGAGACCTTTTCTTCAAAATGACTGCATAATATAGTGTCACCGTTCTTGCTTAATTATTTTGCAGGGTGTGAATTTTAGTTAATCGTTTCTTGCAAGGACCAAATAACGTAGGTGCTTCCTAACAGCCTCTCTGGGAATAACCACTGTCCTTTTAGAAGCTAATTAATCAAGCCATGCTCGTAAAAACTTAAGTAACTACCCACCAGGGTGGGAGTCCCCTGAGGGCTCCCCTCTCCTGGAAATCATTTGTCCATAGTGTTGACCTTGGCAGAGAGAAAGGGCAGCGAGTCAACTCTGACTTGGCATAGCACCCACCAGGGACCCTCCCTGCCATCCAGCATGGTCATCTACTCAAGATATCCTGGAGTTTTAAAGCCTCATCCTCACTGCAGGTGCCCTTCAGAACTCACCCCATGCTACGTACAGCATGAGGCAGAAATAGACGGGCTCTGGTGGGTACATAGGAAGATGAAGAAAAGCCCAGTTCCCTGTTCCAAATTCAGTGAATAGCTATGCTTATTTAGTCAGCATTTACCAAGGACTTGGAGAAAATCAAATTGAGGAAACACCTCCCCTTGCCCATCACGAGCCTCAGGGCCCATGGTATAGGCAGGTACCTCCACACCAACAGCAAGATGAGGCAGCCTTTGCAACCCTTCCCTGGGAAGCTCATGAAAGTTCCAGTGCCACCATCAAATTTACCTCATTGAACTGCAATTCATGGAGTCTCATCCTCCTCCCCCAGTAGCCTGTAAATCCCCTCAAGGCAGGGGCCATTAGTCTGTGTCTGTAGCACCTTACACGATGCCAGATTCATATTTGTTTAATGAACAAATTAATGTAACAAGTAACATTTAACGAGCATATATTATAAGCAAGTCCTACGTGGGATGCTTTATAAATATCTCATTTAATTCCTCCAAAACTCCTATAGGGAAATCTCAAGGAAAGTACTATACTTCCTATTTTACTGTTAAAAAAAAAAAGAGCAAGATTTGGAAAAACCAGAGTAATTTGCCCAAAGTCCACAACTGTGAGGTGGCTGAGTTGGCGTGAGCTCCTTGGTTATATTTTTACCATTATGCATTACTATTTCAATAAAAATTGCAGCAAGTTTTGAAAAGTTACATACACATGCACCAAAGAGAGTGATCCATTTCAAACTAAGGCAGGAGGGAGATTGCAAACTGTGCCATAAGATTCTGGAAGATTTCCTGGGGTTGATGACCCCTGAGCTGGTCCTTCAAGTATGGGAGGGCTTTACTCAGCATTCCCACCTGGAGAAGGGTCATGCAGAAGGCAGGGAAGGAGAAGCCCAGTATTGGTGTAAGGGTATGAGCATGAGGACTGGATAGACGGGCTGCACCTCAGAGACAAATCCTAGAACCACTGTGGTGGGTTAGATAGAGAGCTCCAAGAAGCAGCCCAACTGCAACTAATACAACTCACTCACCAGCCTACTGACATTCACTCAAAGGTAACACCAGCTGAATCAGTGAACAAAATGATCCTCTTCCTCAGTGTTCCCCTATGTGCATGTACACACACACACACACACACACACACACACATCATAACAGCTACAGGGAGGGGGAAAACTCAACGGTCAACAGCCTCTGTCTAGGGGAGATAACATTTCAGGCCTGATTTAAAACTGCCCATGTGTCAACAATTCTTGTAGATGGGCATCTCACAATGAATGTCCTAGGCTTGGCTTTATCAAGCCTCCTCCAGCCACAGCTCAGAATTATGCATCAATGTTGAGGGGAGGAGGAGTGGGCAGGGAAGGAATTATCAGGAAAGGTGTGTAAATGGGATAGGTCCAGTGACCAGAGCATCTGCACATTATTTATCAGTCAGTTTGTTTACATAGCCACAATCCATTCTCTTGGATGCACAGGGTATGGAGTCTGCTAGAGGGTTGAATTTGAAGTATATTACATGGGCCAAACACAAATAAGTAACTCAGTTACGAGGGGGAGCCCCCTCTGACCCATCATTTTGCCAAAATGAACTCCTCATGGTTGAGTGGCACTCCCTACCTTTCCTAAGATTAGTATGAGCTGGCTTTGGAATATTTATTGAGGAGACCTTTCACTATAAAGCAGCCAAGTACCAGTTACCTGAAATATATGCAAGTTTTTAAAGTCTACATTCAAGGTTTAAAACCTTTTTGCTTATGAAAAATGTCCTACCTGGCCTCTCCCTGTCTCATTTGGGAGATTAAATGGTAGCTATATAGTAGAACTGCAATTCACTTGGCTCTGAGGAAGCCATTATCATTGAAATTCAAGACCCTTGATCTAAGGTGTCTTGGAGAACTATTGTATGCTATATACTATACATTAGAGTGCAGAGTACAATGCAAAATTAGTCTTCGTAAAGAGTTACAGGAGAAAGCCTTGTATGAAACAAAATATGGTTGTCATAACAACTGATCTGCATGGGTTGTATTTCACCCAGGAAGTCTGAAGTGTGGGTCACACCAATCATGGGAACAACTGGAGACAGTCAAGACTACAGCAGGTAGGGTATTTTCTTGTGCTACACAGAAGGTGATTTCTCCTCTTGAGTGAACAATGCAGAAATGTAACTAAAGCAGAGATAGACTCAGTCTGGGAATCCTTTGTAAGGAAAGTAAAAGCCAAAGAAATATCCCAGCAAGGAAAGGATCAGTTTGGGAAGTGCCCAAGAGAGACAGGATTTGTAAAAGCAGAGAGCAGAATTTTCAAGGTCATTTCACATTGAACAGTGGCAGTTTCTAAACAGAAAGTTTCTAAACAGTTTCTAAACAGTTTCTAAACAGAAAGTTTCTAAACAGTTTCTAAACAGAAAGTTTCTAAACAGAACAGAAGAAAAAAAGAGAAAGCAGAGGGGAAAAAAAGAAGAAAAAGGAAAGAGAGAGAAAGAAGAGAAAGAAGAAAAAGAAAGAAAAGAAAGAAAGAAAGAAAGAAAGAAAGAAAGAAAGAAAGAAGAAAGAAAACAGCAGAGGTTTCATCAGAGATTTTTGCCACATAAAGTTATGTCATTCTGATTTCAAGAGATGTTAAAAAGTCTTACTAAGGTTCTGGTCTCCTTTTTTTTTTTTTTTTTTTTTGGCATCCCTATGATGTTATTCAGATCTATTCATTAAGTAATATACTACTCTGTGAATATCAAGTGTGTGCCTGGAACTCTGCTGGTCACCTTAGGGTGTAATTTAGCAGACCATCTGCAAGAGTCACCCAAAGCTTATTAGAAATACAGTCCTGAACTCTTCCACAGACCTACTTAGTCAAAATCCCTAGGGTTTGGGCCTGGGACTATAAACTTTTAAAAGAAATTCTAAGTGATTCTTAGCTACATTAAAATTTGAGAAGCATTACCTACCATATTGGACAACCAAATAAATTTAAGGCATGGTTCCTGAAATCAAAAAGCATGTAGTCCAACTGAGAAATTTAGATAATGTTTAGTAGTCTTGTGGATGCTATAGGACCCTAAAGACAATTACAATTCAAAAAGTCTTTCAGTAAAAAAAAAAAAAAAAAAAAAGTCTTTCAGTCAACGTACATTGATCTTACCTCTTTCTTCCAGCCAAGTGTGTCTTTCATTTTAACTTTCAGCTGATATTGTCTATTTCTATTTAGCATTTATTTGTTTGTGTACCTAAAACTTAAGTTCCTTGAGAACAGGAGCAATGCCTGATTTATCTCTCTAATTCATAAGTACTTGAATGGATAATGCATGCATGAAGGAGGGAAGATGGAGAGAACTACAAGGACACAGTAATTAAAAACATCTTCCCAGAAGAGAAAATTCTTGATGTAAAAATAGGACTTTATTAAACACAAAGAAGAGGGAAGGGCATGGGCAAGTATGAGAAATCACATAAACAAAGTAACAGAGGGAAATAAAGAGTAGCTCATATACTTAAATTCAAATTTGTTAAATGCTCAGAGCAATAACACAGTTTCAAAACATTCCAATTTAAAAATTCCTTTTAAAATACTATTTAAAATTGCATTTCAAAATATAAAACATTTAGGAATAAATTTAACAAATATGTGCAAGACTTCTATACTGAAAACTATAAAACACTGTTGAGAGAAATTAACAAAGTCCCAAATAAATAGGGAGATATACCATTTTCATGGAGTGGAAAACTCAATATTGTAGAGGTGTCAATTCTCCCTAAATTGACCTGTGGATTCAATGCAATACCAAATAACATCTCCTTAGGGATTGTTTTTTTGTTTTTTTGTTTTGTTTTGTTTTGTTTTGTTTTGTTTTGCTTTGTTTTGTTTTGTTTTGGAGGGGGGCTAATTTTAAATTTTCTTTGGAAATGCAAAGGACCAAGAATAACAAATAATCTTGAAAAAGCAGAACAAAGCTAGATGACCTACTCAACCTGATTTTAAGATTTATTATAAAGCTATGATACTCTATATAGAAAACCTGAAAGACTCCAACAAAAAACAAAACAAGACAAAACAAAAATGTTACAGTTAATTAATAAATTCAGTAAAATTGCAGGGTAAAAAAAAATCTATCTTCAAAAATCTGTTGCATTTCTATATACCAGTAATGAAGCAGTGGAGAGAGAAATTAAGGAATCAATCACATTTACAATTGCACCAAAAATAAGATACCCAGGAATAAACGTAACCAAAGACGTGAAAGACCTGTACTCTGAGAACTATAACAAACTGATGAAAGATATTGAAGATGATGCAAAGAAATGGAAAGGCATTCCACACGTACGGGTTGGAAGAACAAATACTGTTAAAATGTCTAGATAACCCAAAGCAATCTACATATTTAATGCAATTCCTGTTAAAATACTAGTAGTATTTTTCACAGAACTAGAACAAAACAAACCTAAAATTTGTATGGATTCACAAAAGAACCCAAATAGCCAAAGCAACCTTGAAAAAGAAAAGAAAAGCTGAGGAATCACAATTCCAGACTTCAAGTTATATTACAAAGCTCTAGAGATCAAAACAGTATGGTACTTGCCCAAGAACAGACATATAGATCAATAGAATAGAACAGAAAACCCAGAAATGAACCCACAACTATATGGTCAATTAATCTTCAACAAAGCTGGAAATAATATCCAATGGGAAAAGACCACAGTCTCTTCAACAAATGGTGTTAGGAAAACTGAATAGCCGCATGCAGAAGAATGAAACTGGACCACTTTTTATCATCATACACAAAAATAAATTCAAAATAGATTAAATAATGTGAGACCTGAAACCATAAAAATCCTAGAAGAGATCACAGGTAATAATCTCTTTGACATTGGCCATAGCAACTTCTTTTTAGACATGTCTCCTGAGGCAAGGGGAACAAAAATAAAAATAAACTATTGGGACTACATCAAACCAAAAGTTTCTGCACAGCAAATGAAACAATCAATGAAACCAAAAAGCAACCTACAAAATGGGAGAAGATATTTGCAAATGACATATCTGATAAAGGGTTACTGTCCAAATATATGTAAAGAACCTATAAAACTCCACACCCAAGAGATGAATAATCCAATTTAAAAATAAGCAGATGGGGGATCCCTGGATGGCTCGGTGGTTTAGCGCCTGCCTTCGGCCCAGGGTGTGGTCTTGGAGTCCCAGGATCGAGTCCTACATCGGGCTCCCTGCGTGGAGCCTGCCTCTCTCTCTGCCTGTGTCTCTGCCTCTCTCTCTCTCTCTCTATGTCTATCATGAATAAATAAATAAAATCTTTAAAAAAAATGAGCAGATGACATAAAAGGACTTTTTTCTGATGAAGACATGCAGATGGCTGACAGACACATGAAAAGATGTTCAGCGTCTCTCATCAATGGGGAAATACAAATCAATACAAATCAAAACTGCGATGAAATATCACCTTTCATCTGTCAGAATGGCTGAAATCAACAACACAAGAAACAACAGGTGTTGGTGAGGATGGGGAGAAAAGGTCAACCCTCTTGCCCTGTTGGCAGGAATGCAAACTGGTGCATCCACTTTCAAAAAGTGTGGAGGGTCCTTGAGAAGTTAAAAATGGAACTACCCTATGACCCGGTAGTTGCAGTACTAGGAATTTACCAAAAAAAAAACCCACAAAAATACTAACTCAAGAAGACACCTGCGTCTGATGTTTATAGCAGCATTATCTACAACGGCCAAGTTATGAAAACAGCCCAAATGGTCATGAACTGATGTATGAATAAAGAAAATGGGGTATCTATACAGTGGAATGTTATTCAGGCATAATAAAGAATAAATCTTGCCATTTGCAATGATGCAGATGGAGAAAGTATTACACTAAATGAAATAAGTCCGAGAAAGACAAACATCTTATGATTTCGCTCATATGTTAAGAAACAAACAAATAGGGATGTCTGGGTGGCCCAGCAGTTGAGCACCTGCCTGAGGCCCAGGGCGTGATCCTGGGGTCCTGGGATCAAGTCCCTGCATGGAGCCTGCTTCTCCCTCTGCCTGTGTCTCTGCCTCTCTCTCTCTCTGTGTCTCTCATGAATAAATAAATAAAACCTTTTAAAAAACAAAGAAACAAACAAACATAGGGGGATAAAAAGAAGGGCAAACCAAGAAACAGACTCATCTGTGGAGAACAAACTCATGGTTACCAGAGGGAAGGTGGGCAGGGGGGTGGGTTGAATGTGTGTTGGGGACTAAGGGCACACTGGCTGCGATGAGCACCACATGTTGTATGTAAATAATGAATCACTATATTCTACACCTGAAACTAATGCTACCCTGTGTGTTAACTAACTGGAATTTAAGTTAAAACTAAAAAAATAAAATAAAATAGGATGCGTATTTGGTGACAGGACAGACCAAGGGAACATAATTGAAAGTCCAAAATAGGTCCATATGTATACAATTAAATGATTTTTGACAAAGAATGCCAAGCAAGTCAATGGGAAAAAGAACATTTCTTCAACAAGTTTTCTAAAATAACTGTATATCCATGTGGGGAAAAAAAAGGAAAAAGATTCGTGTTATACCACACACACAATTACTTCAAAATAAATCTTAAGAACTGTAAGAGAGAGAATATCTCCATGACCTTGGCATAGGCAAAGATTCTTAGCATAGAAAAAGCATTAACCATAAAAAAATTGATAATTGGATTTCATTTAAAAAAAAAAAGAATCACTTTCTCATCAAAAAAATTCCATTAAGCAAATAAAGGCAAGATACTGACTGGAAAAAAATAAGCACAACATTTCTATCTGAATCTATGTCTATATCATCTATATAGTGTATATATGTCATACATATAAAATATATATTATATACATATATTTTATATACAACTCAATTATAAAAAAAATAAATAGCCCAAATTGTTTTTTAAAAAGCAAAAAAGTATAAACAGATGTATCACAAATGAAGATATACAAATGACTGGGTGACGGGCACTGAGAGGGGCACTTGATGGGATGAGCACTGGGTGTTACTCTATATGTTGGCAAATTGAACACCAATAAAAAAATAAAAAATAAAAGAAGATATATTAATGGCTAACAACCACGTGAAAAATGCTCAACACTATTAATCACCAGAGTGATGAAAATTAAAACTAATTTAATTTAGGGGCACATGAGTGACAAAGTCGTTTAAGCATCCACCTCGGTTGTCGCTCAGGTCATGACCTTGGGGTTGTGAGATCAACCCCATGTGGGGCTCTGTGCTCAGTGCAGGGTCTGCTTGAGATTCTCTCTCCTTCTCCCTCTGCCCCTCCCCCTGCTCACTCTCTCTCTCTCTCTCTCTCTCTCTCTCACTCTCTCACTGTCCCTCTCTAAAATAAATAAATCTTTAAAAAATCTAGTTTAGTTTAAAGCAATAATATACCACCACACGCCCCTAGAGTTGTCAAAATGAAAAAGATCACAGCCCTGGATGTGGGAGGGGATGTGGAGACGCCAGAACTCTTAGGTTGCAAGTATTGCAACTATTTTGAAGACGGATTGAGAGTTTAACCTTGAGAGAGTTAAACATACATCTTATGACCCCAAAATTCCACACCAAGAGAAATGAAAATATATGTCCATGATAAACCTTGTGAACAACATTCATAGGAACTTTATTCACAATAATCCCAAACTGTAAGCTGCGCATCACAAGGAGAATGGATAAACTATGGCAGATTCATATAATGAGCCATTATTCAGCAAGACAAGATTAAAAAAAACCCTACTAATGCATGCTATCAATGTGGATACATCCCAAAAGTATTACACTGAGTGGAAGAAGTCACACGCGCACACACACACACACACACACATGCACATACTATCTGATTCTATTTATGTGGATTTCTAGAATTTGCAAAACTAGAGTAGAAAAGAAATCAAATCAGTGATTTGTTGCGAAGGAAGAGCTTGAGCGGAAAGGGGCACAAGAGAATGTGTGTTCCTGAAAGTGGGTGTGGGTTACACGAGTACAGGCATTCGTCTAAAATAGCTCAGACTGCACGCTTAAGACCTGGGTATTTTGTGTTCGTAAATTATATCTCCATTTATTAAATCCACCATCTTTACAGTATTCGATTTTTTTAAATCCATCATTTTACATTATTCAAATCAGGCTGTGTCGCGGCAACATACAACTCGTAACTCTTAGTGGCTCAACACACCTAACGTTTAGCTCTTCCTCAGAGTCGCTGCAGACCTGGGCTGCGCTCCCTCAAAATTGTGTCTCTGCCTCCTACGTGGAACCTCCTCTAGCTTCCTCGGCAGGAGAGGCTGGTGAGCCACGCAGAGGAGTAAACCGCCTCAGCCCGTCCAGGACGTGTCCCTTCCCTTCACATCCTATTGGCCAGGATCTAAATATGGTCCTGACTAAATGCAAAGGACCGGGGAGTGCAGGCTCCCAAATGCCCATAAAAGGAAGGATTACCAAACACTGAACCCTAGAAATGCCTGCCCCAGCCCTGTCCTTAAGGCTCTTCCGTTTTAGGAAAAAAAGAATAAAATCTAACTTTCCATACACTTATTACCTCAATCCTATTTCCGTGCCCAGATCTCATCTTAAGAAACGAGATACCCACCTTTTCACAAGGATGATTCAATAAGTGATCCATTCGTTCCCCTTCTTCAAACGTGGCTGAGCCAGTACTTCCCGGTGGACAGAAGTAAAGAACTCTGTGAAAATGCAACAACGACCACAAAATGAATTTGTGAAATTAACTGAGGGAATCAGAGCAGACACGGAATGACAAGTGACTGACAAACTAATCTGGTCCAAAATAAATTATGATTGAGAATAATGGCCATGCTGTGCTCATGCTGCCGTGGAGAAATCAGGCATTATAAAGGGGGAAAGAGGATGCTTATTTGGCCCAAAGTGACAGTTTGACGCTTGTCAAAAATCATCTTCATGGCCTAAGACTTTCTGCTTTTGTAGGTGCCCTAGAGAAAGGTTCCCTGTAGCACACACAGAGAGAAAAAAGGAGAGACAAAGACGGTTTTGCAATTCCTTCTTCTCTTTGAAATTTCCCCAAAAGGGCTTGAACACTAAAACAATTAGAAAAGGAAAAAACCGTTTGGCAGATCAAGAAGGTGAGACGTCAGGGACTCTATTTTTTAACTGTCTGAGAGACACTGCTGATTAATTTTGGCTGAAACTTGGGGTGGGGTGGGGGAATCAAGCATATTTTCCAAACCAAGATGTGGAATTTTCTGATCAGGTAAGCACCTTTAAAGTTCAGTTTTGCCTAAAACAGTCAGAAATTAGATTGTATAACCATTCCCACAAATTGCTCAAGGGTTGCCTCTCGTCCAGTCGGGCAGGGACTGAGGTTGCATAATAGCCGAAGCCCTGCTCAGAAAGGGGATACACGGAATGCTAATACCTCTCAAGAATTTCCATCCGCTCGGGAAGAGAGATGTAGGCTGATTGCAGGATGGGTTAAGAATGTGTAGCATATAAATATATCATCAGTGTTGTTGATCTAGTGCCTGCCTCCACTTATTCTGGAAAATTGCAGGAGAATGATTGCAGGGTGCCAGAGAAAGGCTGTCAGCTGCGAATCGGTGATTGGCATGGCTCGCTTGAACGTGTTCCACCAAAAACAAGCTAGAACGGTCAGGCCTAACTTTCCGTTGTTGGGTCCCGTAGTTGGCGCACCCTACTTAGACTTTTGACTGATATACAGGTCAGGACTATTTCTCTTCTAAGTGAAAGATAACACGACCCAAAGTGTCTTATGGGGAAAACGAGAATTTATCGAATTCACATATCTGAAAAGTACAGGCATAGAGTGGCAGGTAGAGCTGTATCCGAGCCCTCAAATGATTTGCACTCATTCTCTTCAAAATTTGCCTCTATTCTCTTCAGTACTGTTTAATGTCAGTTCCTTCTGATGCCAATACAATGCCAGCAGCCCCACATCTACCTTTTTATGGTTTCAAGTCTGATAAATACTCAGGAGTTTATTTTCCAGTAGCTTCTGCGTAGGTTCATACTCTTGGACCAACATCTCCCTCTTGATATAATGAAATGATTATTGTCGCCAAGAGATATAATTATGCTGCTTGGCTAGATTTGGCTTGCATGGTAACCCCTAAACCAATCACCTAAATCTATTAAGATTTGGTAGTAGTCTGACTAGTTCAACCAGTGTCACACGGTCCATCTCTGAACTGGATGGAACCCCACTGAACCACATGCCCTATGAGAATGGGGAGAGAAATAGTCTCCATCGGAAATTCTAGGTACTTATCAGAAGCAGCAAAAATGGACTCTGAGTAGAACAACAATAACAACAAATATAAAAAAAAATGGCTTCCAATACAACGGAAACAATCAGTGTATTTCAATATTATATAACGGAGACACTCTCACAGAAATTAAGGGTCGGTCTCATACGTAATTCAGAATATTGTAGATTTTGAGGGTTGGGAGGTACATCAGATGTCATAAAATCAATTCCAAATTCTGACAAGTTGCAGCTGAATTTTAACTTGGTAGTTGAGTTGAAAGAGTATATGGAGGAGTGCCTGCTGGGTTAGTTGGTGGAGAGTGCAACTCTTGCACCTGGGGTTGTGGGTTTGAGCCTCACACTGGGTGTAGAGATTACATAGAAATAAAATCTTTTTTTTAAAAAACAGCATACGGTACCCTTAGGAGATCCTTGTACAGCCTAGGGTTCAAAATCTATTTCTTGGGTAAGTTAAAAAATGAATGAAAAATATTTACAGAGGTCCTTGGTTCAATCACAGATCTCCTTCTCTCTTAAGGATTTAACAAAATAAAAGGCTCTTTAAAAACAAGAATACACAGACAGGTCAGTTCCAGCTCCAGTAATGGTACAACAGTGAGATTACTAACCCTCCCACAAATAACAAGTATAAACTCTGGACAAATGTAAGAAAAACAACCGTTTTAAGGCACTAAAGAGCAACAAAAAGCAGGAATAAACTGGAAGAGAGACAGCCCTCAAAAAATGGGTGAAATCACATGTCCTCCTATTCTCAAGGATCCTACCAAGTTTTCCAAGCTCAGGATATAGCACCCAGGTAGCAAGTGGATGTCTTACCAGGCTGAAGAGTCAGAGGTTGGCGTTGGGAGCTGCCAACCACAACTGAAAAGGGAGGCAGAGTGGGTCCCTTGTTTCTGTACAATTGCCTTCAAAATCTTAGATGGCTCCTAAACTTCATATGTAAGTAACCGTGCTCCCGGGAGCCAAGCATATAGCAACTGCCGGAAAGCTAAGAGCTGAGCACAGTTTGGCAGCTGCTGGTGCTGGAGAGACAAGTTTGAATTTCAAATCCCACCAAGTTAGAGGAGCTTGTTCAATATCTTGAGCTATCCACTGAAATCTGAGAAGGCCTGCATCTTTTTTAAGAATAAAAACTATATATTAGGACCAAGGACTATATCCTAGGAATAATGAAAAATCTGAAATAGACCTGCTGTAATAAACAGCTTAGATGCTTAGAACCAAGCATCAAGATTATGCCCCAATAGTTAACTTCCTATTACAATAAAACCTAACAGTTTTCAGAATAGGATAACAGAATCTAGAGTATCTATAATTTACCATCTACAGAGTTAAATATATAATAAAATATTACTAGACATGCAAAGAAGTAGGGAAATGTAACCAATAATGAAAAGAAAATAATAATTAATAGAGACAGATCTATAGATGAATCAGATGTTGAATTTAGCAAAGAGTTTTTAAAAACTACTATAAATATATTTAAATTTATAGGAAGGGGCAGCAGAGTGGATCAGTTGGTTAAGCATCCAACACTTGATTTTGGCTCAGGTCATGATCTCAAGGTTGTGAGATCGAGACCCATGTCAAGCTCTGTGCTGGGTATGGAGCTTGCTTGATTCTTCCCCCTATGTCCCTCCCTCCCTCCTGTCATGCATGTGCTCTCTCTCCCTCTTTAATAAGCAAACAAGCTAATAATTAATTAACAGGAAATTACAGAGATTAAAAATGAATAATGATATATTTTTGGAGGGATATGAAAATGCCAAATATCAGCACTATTAGAACTGAAAAACCACAACGGCCAAAATGAAAAGTGTATTGCACAGGTTTAGTATCCAACTGAACAATTGAGAAGAAAAAAAAATCAGTAAGCTTAAAGACAAACTAGTAGAAATTATCTAAACTGTAACCAAGAGAGAAAGAAGGGTTCTTAAAAAAAAAAAAAAATAGAGTCTCAGCAAGCTGTGGAAAATTTAGGCACAGTATAATCTAACTATTGAAAACCAAAGGTAAAAAATCTTTAAAACAGAAAGAGAAGGGAGACATATATTATGTGCAAGGAAACAACATAAGAATAACAGCTAATTTCTCACCAGGAATAATGGAGGCCAGATGACATCTGGAACGATATGTTTATAGTAATGAAGGGAGGGGGGGACACTGTCAATACTGAATTCTATATCTAGTGAAATATCCTTCAAAAGTGAAGGTAAAATAAAGACATTTACAGCTTAACAGGAAGGGGGGGCAATTTATTGCCATAGACAAGAAATGCTAAAGAGAAATGATACCAGATGGAAATTCGAATCTACAGCAATGAATTAAAAGCACTGGAGATGATAAACACGTGGATAACTATAAAATCATGTTTTCTTTCTTGAATTATTAAAAAACATAAGGCAGATATAACCTGGCTGTGCTTTTCAAGGTATTCACCGGCCCATGAATCAAACTTTCCACTGTCACTGTGTCTTGAAAATTGTCACTGTCTAGTGTTCCCTAGGTCCACGTCTTCAACTAATAAGGTTACTAACTTTGCTTATATATCTCTATTCCTAAAAGAATAAAATAAAAACCATTCAAAGATGCCCCAGTGCTATGAGATTCCACGATTCTTCAAGAACATGACTACATGGACAGGAACCAAAAGACAACACACAGAGTAAGGATCTCACTTGGACAACTGTCTGCACCACACTCATGTCTTAGAGGTGACTCCATGGGCTAAAGGCCTAGAAGTAGGAGAAATCCAGGGAGTGAGCCAAACCAGATTTCTCAAGAATTTCTAGTGTGGACTCTTCAGGGTCACTCACTTAACACTCAGCATTTTCTGAATACTCACTATGTAGCAAGCATTGCGATTGCACTCCACAGGATGAAGACCCGAAGCAGTCACAGTCTTGTCCTTATCATCAGTCTTACGGGGGGATATGACCACAGATGAGTCTAACGGGAGACAATAACAGTAATATTGATGAAAACAAAATTATAAGAATGATAGCTACCATGACGTGAGCAAGCACTGCGCTAAATGCTTCATATGCACCAACACAACAACCTCCCGAGAGAGGAGTGACTAGTTTCCTCATTTCCACAAATGAGGAAACTGAGGCCCTTGATGTCTCCTGGATGGAATATGCCAAAACTGGAATTTGAAGACCAGTGCTTGACTCTGAGGCCCATTTGCTGATAACTGTAAATTTGTGGGAGGTGCCAATAGAAAATGGTGGGATTTGAGGATGGAGAATGCTTCTTCCCGGAAGTCACAGGAGCCTCCCTGGAGAATGGGCATGTGAATGGCCTTTGGTGGTAAAATATGGACTTGCACAGTCTGGCTTTCATGAGGAAGGAATACATTTTCAGGAGTGTCAGGTTAAGAAGTGCTGCTGGGCACTGAGGACGTGCCAAGCTTTGAACTGGACAGCTCGGAGCCTCGGGACTGCAACAGTTGAGACCCCAAAGGAGACCCCAGCCCCTAGTTTACACAAGAGCAGTTAGGCCCCAAATGAATCATGATAAATGAGAATCGGAGCCCAATTAATCTTTTGATCTGATGGTAGCCATTTGTGAATAAAAACATGCAGGCATTTTCTTCCCTGCTGTGAAACAAGATTTGTGGAATCTGAATAAACTTGTGGAGTGCAAACAGTTTGGCACAGCCTTTATTCCCCAAAAAAGAAATGACTAAGCAAACAAACATGAAGGAAGAGAAGACTGCAAAGCCAAAGGTAGTAATTTAACCATCACTCTCACAAACACCAGCCAACCGGGTCAAATGTCCGCAACCGCAAAATCATGCTAACTTCCAACTCTTATGTTTTCATGTAGACAAATCCAGGAACCCACAGAGGAAACCGGAAGCTATCTGACACCCTCCTGACATTTCCCACGTCACATCAAATGCCAAGTCCTAGCGATATTGGTAAATTTAAAATACTTCTTTCTTTCCACGTATCTACAGGTTCCTCCCTCCCTCTCCATCCCTTCTGCCACTGTCCAGCCCCTAGATCTCTGAACGCCACACCTTCCTACATGATTTTCCTGTTCTCGTTTCTTGTTCACTTCCTACTTTCCCCATCCTCTGCTTCTGCCAAGTTGGCCTTCCACAGATGTACAATGATTCCGTTTTCTGTCTAAAACCCCTCAGCAGCTTCTCATTGTGCTCAAGGCAGATTTCATGTCATGACCTATGAGGCCTTCCATGACCTTTTCCTACCTGTTCCTCATGCTACTCTCCACCCACTATCCCAAGACACCCCAAGACCCCTTCAGCTCCCGTTGCACAACCAGTTGTTTCACACCATCATAATGTGCACACATGGTGACTTTTCCCAAGAGAGCCTTTCCTCCCGTGTCCACCTGAAGAGCTGAGCTCTAGCATCACCCCCTCTGGGTAGGCTGCTGCAGGTTATCATCAGTCCTAGAGACTTCATTGCATCTTCCTCTCTAGGTGTCTGCTATACCACCAGAGCACATGTCATGCTCTAGCGCAGCTAGCACACATGTCAGCATATGGGCTGATGCTTCCTGAATAAGCGAGTACACTTTATCCTTTGCTTCTTCCTCCTGACCATGCTATATTTTCTTCCCACCCTTGGTAGCTCCAGCATCCCTTTCTGATCATGAGTTACCTCCCATCTGACAGCCTTTGAGAAACACTTCTATCTCCTCTCTCCAGTCAGGCATGAGTTTCCCACAAGGCACACATGTCCTCCCTCTCATTGCTGCTCATCTTCATTTGGTGTCGCTGCTCACAAGTGATGGCAGAGGAAGCATTATCAGGGGTCATGAGTGAGAATTATTGGTGTCAGTCAGTAGAGAACATAGCCTTAAAAAAATGAGCTTTCTGACAACCAGATATTGCTGGAGAATCATGGAAAGAGTTTCTCACGAATTCTTGGAGGTGCCCTGCTCATCTTGTCAGCTCAAACCAATTCAAGTCAACGTATTCCTTCTGTGCCCTTGTGAGGTGTCAAGGATGGGATAAAAAGTTCCTGCCATCCCCAAACTTCCACCCTGAGAAGAAAATAAAATAAAGTAGTATTGCCAAGGTTACTTCAAGGATACCAGTAGCTTTTAATGAAAAGGGGCTCTGTGTTTAATTTTTCAGAAAAATTGAGTTAAAGCTGAATAAACTTATTTGTTCTTGGACTTACTGAAGCTTTTTAAATGACGATAGAGAAATCAGCATTGTGGTAAAATAATAGTTTTCTGACTCTATCCCCCCACAGAAACACTGGCTTTGACCACCCACGAACAATAGTACTTCTGTGGGAGCCTCGGAGTCCAGTAGAAGGGTCCCAGCATCATGCTGGAGCAAAAAAATCCAAGAACAGGTGCATTGAAGAGGGTGAGGAGAGCCATTTCACTTTACTCATGTTACCCTTTATTTAAGGCATCATAGTTCAATGCCAAGAGAGGTCTCCTCAGCCCATGATATCTCCCACAGGGGAAGGTGAGAGTGCCTGGCTCTCCCAGCTGTGCAGGATGCTGCCCATGAGGCCCACGTTGTTCTTACCGCACCCAGAACACTGAGGGGGTCAGCAGAGTTGAATAGTCTGGGGGCAACGAGGAGCAAGGAAAGGTAGGGCCTTACAGGGCTTCAGAGCCCCAACGTGGAACTCAACCAAGGGTTGCAGTTTGTACTAATTGCCTCACAGATTCTACCAAAAAGCCCACCCACAAACTTCAGAGGATGTAGACCCACTTACACAGCCTATGGGCACCACCAGCAGCACTCTGCATGACTCTCCCCCGACCAAGTAGCCAGTGTCCCATGCATGCCCCATAAGAGGTGTGTGTGAGCCTCTGAAGATCACACGTGAGCAGATGAAGACAGCGGCTCAACTTTGCTGGATTGGAAGAAGGTGCAGAAATGTTAATACCTCAGCGCATGCCTCTAAGAAGTCTCTCAGAACCTTGACTCACTTTTTGAGATCTGGAGAATGCAAAAAACCCTAACAGGCTTGATTCCATAACCCTGAGATCATGACCTGAGCCCAAATCAAGTCAGACACTTAGCCAACTGGGCCATCTGGGCACCTCTGTCCTATTACTGATTTCTGTTTCATACCATTATGGTCTGAAGAGATACCTGATATCATCCCAGCCTCCTCAAATTTGTTAACACTTGTTTTGTGTTTTAAAATATAATTTCTGGGATCCCTGGGTGTTGCAGCGGTTTGGCGCCTGCCTTTGGCCCAGGGCGCGATCCTGGAGACCCGGGATAGAGTCCCACGTCGGGCTCCCGGTGCATTGAGCCTGCTTCTCCCTCTGCCTGTGTCTCTGCCTCTCTCTCTCTCTCTGTATGACTATCATAAATAAATAAAAAATAAAAATAAAATAAAATATGATTTCTGCTGGAGAATGTTGCATGAACACAGGAGAGGAATGTGTATTCTGCTGCTGTTGGATGGAATATTCTGTATGTCTGTTAGTTCATTTGGTCTATAGTGATATTCAAGTACTCTCTTTCCTTATCAATTTTCTGTCTGAATGATCTATTTATTGTTGAAAGTGGGGCATTGAAGTCCTCTACTATGATTGTATTGCTAATTATCCCTTCAGTTTTGCTAATATATGCTTTATATATTTAAATGCTTCAATATTGGGTGCATATATATTTATAATTGTTATATCGTTTCAATGAATTGACAGCTTTATCTCATGTGACAGTTTCTGATTTAAAATCTATTTGGTCTGGGGGGATCCCTGGGTGGCGCAGCAGTTTGGCGCCTGCCTTTGGCCCAGGGCGCGATCCTGGAGACCCGGGATCGAATCCCACATCAGGCTCCCGGTGCATGGAGCCTGCTTCTCCCTCTGCCTGTGTCTCTGCCTCTCTCTCTCTCTGTGACTATCATAAATAAATAAAAATTAAAAAAAAAATCTATTTGGTCTGATATAAGTATAGCCACTTCTGCTCTACAGGGTACCATTTGCATGGAATGTATTTTTTCATTCATTCACTTTCATCTATGTGTTTCCTTACAATTAAAGTAAGTCTCTTATAGACAGAATACACTTTTGGACCTTTTTAAAATTCATTCAGTCACTGTATGTCTTTTGATTAGAAAATTTAATCCATTTACATTAAAAGGATTGATGATTAATTATTGATAAGTAAGAGCTTACTATAGCCATTGTGTTCATTGTTCCTTTGCTCTTTCTTTCTCTCTTGCTGTCTTATTTTGTCGTTTGATGAAATTTTGCCTTGGCATGCTTTGTTCCTTTTCTTTTTCTATTTTATATATCTAGTAAAGGGTTTTCTTTTCTGTTTCTTTGTTCTGTAAAGTTGCAGGATACAAAACCAACATACAAAAACCAATTGCACTTCTAAAAATGAATCATCTGAAAAAAAGAAATTTAAAGAACAATCCCATTTATAACATCAGCATCAAAAACAATAAAATACTAAGGAATAAATTTAATCAAGGAAGTGAAAAATCTGTACAATGAAAACTATAGCATAATGATAAAATAAATTAGAGAAAACAAAAATGAATAGAAAGATATCCCATATTCATGGATTGGAAGAATTATTAAGATGTCCATACTTCCAAAACCATCTATAGATTCAGTGCAACCTCTATCAAAATTCCAATGCCATTTTTTACAGAAGTAGAAAAAAATATTCTAAAGTTCATATGGAAGCACAAAATATGCTGAAAGCTAATGCAATCTTGAGCAAGAAGAGCAAAGATACAGGCATCACACAAAAAGCTACATAATCAAAAGGGTATGGTGCTGGCATAAAAACAGACATACAGACCAATGGAACAGAATAGAAAGCTGGGATATAAAATCATTCATGTTTGGTTAACTGATCTTCAGCAAAGGTGCCAAGAACAAACAATGGGAAAAGGATAGTCTATCCCAAAAAAATGGTTCGAGGAAGACTATAAAGAAGAATGGAAACTGGACCCTTAACTCACACCATATATGAAATAAGACCTGAAACCATAAAACTACTGGAAGAGCACTTAGGGAGAACGTCATTGACATTGGTCTGGGTGATGACTTTTTGATATAATCCCAAAAACACAGGCAAAAAAAGCAAAAATAAACGAGTGGGACTACGAACTAAAATTGTCCTACATGGCAAAGAAAACAATCAACAGAGTGAGGAGACGACCTACAGAGTGGGATAAAACACTTGTAAATTATACATTTACTAAGGTGTTAATATCTGAAATATATAAGACACTCAAAAACTCCATAGCAAAAAAAAAAAAAAAAATCAAACAACAAAGGCTATGAATAGACATTTCTCGAAAAAAAGACAAACAAATGGCCAACCAGTATACAAAAAGGTGCTCAAATCACTAGTCATTATAGAAGTGCAAACCAAAACCAATGACATATCACCACACATGAGGCTGTTAGAGAAACTCAAAAGGTAAGTGTTGGCAAGAATGTGCAGAAAAAGGAACCCTCCTAACTCTGGGAAACGAACAAGGGGTGGTAGAAAGGGAGGTGGGCGGGGGGATGGGGGCACTGAGTGGGGCACTTGATGGGATGAGTACTGGGTGTTATGCTATATGTTTGCAAATTGAACTCCAATAAAAAAAAAAAAAAGAAAAAAGAAAAAGGAACCCTTGTGCACTGTTTGTGGGAATGTAAATTGGTTCAGCCATTATGGAAAATATTACAAAGTTCCTTAAAAATTTTAAAATAAGACTACCATATGATACAGCAATCCCAGTTTTTTTATATATATCCAAAAGAAATAAGTCACTGTCTCCAAAAGATATCTGCACATTGCTGTCACCCCTGTTCAGAATTGCAGCCTTATTCAAATAGCCGTGATGTGGAGACAACAAAGAGTCTAATGAACGATGGATAAAGAAGTGCGACATGTGGATCTAATACACATATATTATATAATTTAATATCATTCAGCTTTTAAAGTGGAGGATATCCTACCATCTGTGATACAGTGTTTGGACCTGAAGCATATTATGCTGAGTGAAATAAGCCTGGCAAAGAAAAACAAATCTTGCGTGATCTCATTTAAATGTGGGATCTAAAAAAAAATATATTCTGTATGTTGGCAAATTGAACACCAATAAAAAATAAATTTATTATTAATAAAATAAAAAAATAAAATAAAAAATAAAATAAAATAAAATAAAATAAAAAAATAAAATAAAATAAAAATAAAATAAATAAAATAAAATAAAATAAAAAAATAAAATAAAATAAAATAAAATAAAATAAAAAAATAAAATAAAATAAAAATAAAATAAATAAAATAAAATAAAATAAAATAAAATAAAAAAATAAAATAAAATAAAATAAAATAAAATAAAATAAAATAAAATAAAAAATAAATAAAATAAAATAAAATAAAATAAATAAAATAAAATAAAATAAAATAAATAAAATAAAATAAATAAAATAAAATAAAATAAAATAAAATAAAATAAATAAAAGCAGAGAGTAGAACGGTGGTTGCCAAGGATTGGGGAATGGAGGCGGAATAGGGAGATATTGGTCGAGAGGTGCAGAGTCTCAGTTACGCAGGATGAACGAGTTCTGGAGGCCTAATGTACAGCGTGGTGACTGCAGCCAGAACCACTATGTCATATACTTGAGGCTCACTAAGAGAGTAGATGCTAAGTGTTTCTCACCACAAAAAAAAAGCTAACTATGTAAAACAACAGATATGTAACTTAGCTCGATCGTGGTAACCATGTCAGGATTTGTCCATACATCGGAACATCGCATGGTGATCCTAAGTATATGCAGTTTGTGACTGTCCATTCTAATTCAATAAAGCTGGAAAAAAATGCCAGTGGCTACTGTGAGTCTCTATGAGAGGGTCCAGTTTGTGGTGTTCTCCTGTCTCATGAACACGGAAAGTCATCTGGGGACCGTGTCGTCACCAAATACACGGCAAGGATCACGGCTGTAGGTCACTGCGACACAACAGCCCGGGGCACTAACCGCAGAAGAGGCTCGGCGGAGGGAAGTGGCCGGCAGGTGCCTGTGCAGGGCGGCTCGCACCAAGCGGTGTCCAACCATCCGGGCTGAGCAAGAGGTGAAAAGTATCCAGACCCACGTGAGGACTCGCACCGCAGCCCGGAGGTGGGAAGCGCCGCTGTGGGGCTGGAGAAGCACCAGCCGCTCCGCACGTGGCCGTGTCGTCTCAGGGTCCAGTCAGGGAGGCGAACTCAACAGGCAGTGGGGACCGGCCACAGGGGAGTTTGAGTTTCATCGTCGCCTTGTCGCGCCCAATGCCGCAGAGTGGATCACATGCATTCATCTATTATTTTGTCAAGAATTATTTATTTGTCTATTTGTTGCATTGATTTATAGCACGTGAGCCGGGCAGGGGCAAAGGGAGAGGGGGAGAATGTCAAGCAGATTCCCGGCTGAGGACGGGGCCGGCCCAGGGCTGGAGCTCACGACCCTGCCGTCGCCGCCTGAGCCAAAATCACATCAGGGGCTTCTCCAGTTGCACCGCCCAGGCTGCCTTCATTCACCGTCTCACTCGGCCCCCACCTGTGAGCATCTGCAAGGTGTGCAGCTGCAGGGAGGGCGGAGGTGGGGCAGCCCGTGGGGGAGGCTGGGGACCGGCACTGCCCAGAGGCTCCGTGTGACAAGGAGTCAGGCCACCGCGGGCCTGCACGGCTGCCCAGAAGCCTGTCCTACCAGCGCCACAGCCACGGCCTCCCAGGCGCCCCGAGCCCGCGACGGCCGGACGGGCCCCCACCGTCTGGCACATGGGCTGGGATAAGATTCGGGCAGTGGCTCATTGTCACCGAGGGGACCACCTGTTGAGATAAGTGAGCGCAGACTTGCCTGAGAGTGAAGAGGCCTGGGGGGGCAGGGGGGACAGAGTGGGGGGCCCACGGGCGCCCCGGGTGATGGCAGGAGTGCCCACGGCCAGCCGCGGCCCACAGGCTGCCAAGGCGGGTCACCGGCCAAGGACGCTAAGGCTGCCCCAGGGGCCAACGGCTCCTTGGGCCCAGCGTGGCCACCAGCACCCCCCCGAGCGCCACCAGGGCTCCCCACGGATGCCCGGGGCCCGGGGCGGACCCCTGGGGCTGCAGCAGCACTCGAGGAAGCCCCAGGCCGCTGGGCTGAGCTCCAGAGGGAAGGCGGCCTTCGGCCTCGCACCTGTGCCCTGGGGGAGGCTGTGCCTGCACCCCTCCTGCTCCCCACGGCCCCACTGGCCCCCCCTGTGCCAACAGAGCCTGCGCTGCCTTCGGAGACCAGCTCAGGTCCAGCAGCTCTTGGAGCGCACCCGGGTTCCGCAGCTCAGAGCTGACCGCGAGCAGTCCACACAGCGACGGGTCCCCTCGACCCCCGGGTTGGCCCATGTGGGGTGTCTCAGACTAGAACCAGCCACCTGGCCCCGCTCCTCCAGCCTCCTATGTTGGACCTGGATCCTGCGTGGACACGAAGGTACAAAGCTCTGATCCTGAATGAGAGCATCCTCCCGCCACCTGTCACCACGAGATGGCCTTGGCGGTCCCCGGAGGAACATCTCCTTGGCCTTGGGAGCGGTGCCCTTCAGGAGCATTTTGAAATCTCACCCCTCAGAAGCTGGAGGAAACGATTGTTTTTCATCATAAGCAAAGTATCGGTGGCTGTGGAATTGTTTAACGGCTACAACTGTGGTTTGGCCCCAACTGTCTGATATCCCTGGGCAAGTTCATCTCCAGGGCCCCCTTTTCTAATCTGCACAACGGGGCTCTAGCTGGAGGTGACCACGTCCTGTTTTAGTGCTCTGTGGCCACCTTCTCCATCCTGCTTTTCTCTGTTTAGCTTTTTTTTTTAGGATTTTATTTATTTGGGAGAGAGAGAACGCGCATGAGCAGGGGGCTGCAGAGGGAGAGGGAGAAGCAGACTCCCCGCTAAGCGGGCAGCCCGATCTGAGGCTTGATCCCAAGACCCCAGGACCCCAGGATCACGATCTGAGCCAAGGCAGGTGACTAACTGAGCCACCCAGGCCCCCCTCTCTGTTTAACATTTTTGTTCCAGTGTCCAGTTGATGACTGGCCATCACATATAGATTCCAAGGAGATAACACATTTGGAAGAAGATAGGCGTTGACCTGCTCCTGCAAAGCGTTCCCACGCTCTCCGCCTAGGCCGGAGGTCTCCCCTTCTCCCCAGGTCACTGGAATAAATGTGGTTACACACACATAACACCCTGGGCTGTGCGTGTGGCAGGCACAGTGGACCACGGCCTTGCACTCCCTTCGATGGCTGGTGAAACCCCTTCGGGTTTGGGCAGTTTTCCTTTGCAGGACAGCTGGGGCAGACGTGGATTCCAAACCTTCCTGCACAGATTTCGTCCTAAAGCATTTGCTTTCCAAGCAAGGCCTTAACGCTCAAGATGATTGCCCTCAGCTCAGAGTTGGCTCTCAGCCTGGATTTTGTCTCTCTCACTGTAGGTTTTCTGAAATCCACAGCAATTATTCTCAAAAAAAAAAACAAAAAACAAAAAAACAAAAAAAAAACCCCTGCAGTTGTTCATTCTTCCTTCCACCAAAGTCCTATGGTTATAAAAGGGGTTTGAGAATGGGCAGCACCGTGATGCACCAGCCCCCAACGGCCAACCTAAGTCACCTGCTAGGTTTGATCAGAGGAATATCGCCACCCCCAGCTCCAGGTCCCTGAGGATCTAGAAGGTTCTTTGCAGCATTCACGCGTCCTTCCCCTGTTGTACTCCACTCTCCCTCTTGGAGCTCTCCCCTCGATAACCCAGGCCTGAGCCAATCACTATATCCTAGTTTTGGCTACAGAAATGTGTTCAGCAGTGAGCGCACCACCCAGCTGGAGCCACGGTGATATTATGGCTCTGTACAGGTAAACGCAATGGTATTTTGTCTAAAAAAGGTCACCTGCCTCTCCCTGCCTTTGGAGCATCTCCTTAAAAACATAATAGATAGGTCCGATCTTGTCAGCTAAATAAGCCCAGTCTCTAGACCGTAGTACCAGGTCACAGGCCTTCTGACTCTGTGAACTATAAACAAATTCCCCCAAAATTGACTCGGGAGTCCCCTAAAGGTGTGCAGAAGGCTGTCACAAGGTATATGCACTTGTTTCTCAAGGAAACAAAAGAATCGTTCATTTTTATTTTATCCTTCACTGGGTAAACTGTGCAAAAATCTGCCCAGATGTGTGGTCTTGCGTGGACTATACCTAAGTGCATGTAAGTTCATGCATAGTCAAGAAAAAGTCAGGTTTAATCAAAACAGTACGGTCTTGGCGCAAAAACACACACGTGTATTAATGGGACAGAATAGAAATCCCGGGAATAAGCACACATGGATGTGGTGAGCTGATCCAAGACGGAGGAAGCGGGGATCCCTGGGTGGCGCAGCGGTTTGGCGCCTGCCTTTGGCTCAGGGCGCGATCCTGGAGACCCGGGATCGAATCCCACATCAGGCTCCCGGTGCATGGAGCCTGCTTCTCCCTCTGCCTCTCTCTCTCTCTCTCTCTCTCTCTGTGACTATCATAAATAAATAAAAATTAAAAAGAAAATTAAAAAAAAAAAAGACGGAGGAAGCAAGAATATACAGCGAGGAAAAGACCATCTCTCCCATAAACGGTGCTAAGAAAGCTGGGCAGCTGCATGCAAAGGAGTGAAACCAGACCACGTCCTTACTCATACACAAAAATAGATTCGAAATGGATTAAAGGCCCAAATGTGATACCTCAAACCATAAAACCCCCGGAAGGAAACACAGGCAGTAATTTCTTTGCTATCAGCCATAGTAATGGTTTTCTAGATCTGTCTCCTGAGGCGAAGGAAACAAAAGCAAAAATTAAATTATTGGGACTACAGCAAAATAAAAAGCTTTTGCTCAGTGAATGCAACCTAATAACGGGAGAAGATATATGCAAATTATTTTTGATAAGAAGTTCATCTCGGGCAGCCCCGGGGCTCGGCGGTTTAGCGCCGCCTTCAGCCCGGGGCGTGATCCTGGAGACCCGGGATCGAGTCCCGCATCGGGCTCCCTTCACGGAGCCTGCTTCTCCCTCTGCCTGTGTCTCCCCCTCCCTCTCTCTCTGTGTCTCTCATGAATAAATAAATAAAATATTTAAAAAAAAGTTAATCTCATATTTAACACACTTATACAACTTAACACCAAAAAAAAAAAAAGGAATAATCCAATTTAAAAATAGGCAGAAGACCTATTGAAAAAGAGACTAAGTGAGGTTTTTTTCTCCGCCCCCCCTTGTCTGTTGGCAGGGAGTGGGGAGGGGGACTCTTTGTTGGAAGGATTTTTAGGTTCCCCAGTAGCCCTTTTGCTGGAAAAGCTGGCACAAGGCTCTCCCTCTTCTCCGGATCTGAATCTGGAAGGATGAGCTGCAGTCGTTTCCACGCCCTGACGGGAGAAGCTGCCTGGGAAGGAGCCAGGAATCTGGGGGGAAGAAGCAAGACCATGATCTTACCTGAATCCCTGGGTCCGGCCGTGTCTGACTATCCCTGAATTTTGCTATTTCGTAAACCAAAATAGTCCCTTGTTCCTTGAGTAAATTTGGTCCAGTTTTCTCTCTCTTGCTGCAGAAAGCGTCCTCGCTGATATAACGCCCAGTTATAAGCATTTTAAGTGTTTTCCCACATCCTGAAATAGAGCCGCGTTCTAATAAACACCCGAGGCCCCGAGTCAGCAAGGCCTTCACCTCCTGCTCAAATCCGCCAGACGACGCTCACACCCAGCGAGGGGGTCTCGTGGCCCGGCAGGCAGCCCACTCCGTCCCCGCGCGGCCTTATCCCCCTACGAGCCCTTCCTCGCGCCCCCGTCTTCCTCCATCAAGCCAAACGTGGGACCACAGATAACAGGAGCGCGCCACTCTTCCTTCAAGGGCTCCTAAAGCAAAGGCAGGTCTCGCGTTTCCCTAAATCAACACACTCTGCCCAGGCTGAATGCACTGTGTGTGCACCTGGTACACAATCATCCTTTATTTAAAGCCGAATCAATAAATGGGCAGTGACTCCTTTAACGAAGGCCAATGAGACCTCGTGTTGCCTTAGGATGGTGCTGCCGGTCTCAGCGCCCTACAGGTGGCATCCTACAGGCGCACCGGGCCTGCGGCCTTGGGCTGTGCTGGGCGATTGCCTGGAACACCGTGGCTCAAGGATGGAACAGAAGATGTTGGAAGATTGTGCTTTGTGTGGGAGGCCGGAGGGCACTGGTCTCCGTCCTAGTCCAAGCACAGAGAAGCTCCCAAGCGGGCCCAACGCACCCGCTGTTCAACACACCAGGGGCTGTGCAGAGGTGGAGCAGCTGCCCTGGGCCTCTGTGCATTAAGGAAAGAGGAAAATCAAAAAGGGTTTATTTTTTTTTTTCCAAAAAGGGTTTAATTGATGACGAATACAAGCTTCCGAGTCCGATTGATTTACTCTTTGAGCTTGAGCCAGAACACAACCTCTCCCACCCGCTCCTTCATCGGGGGAAACTACTACCTGCTCCGGGTGTACGGGTACTCAGGCCCTCGGACCGTTATCCGGCTCACCACGTCGGAAAAAATACTAGTGTTAGTTGTTCCAATAGCATCACCATTACTGTCATTGCTTCTGGCTTCTTGCGGTTTCTGGCCCAGCAAGCGCCCCTCTCGGGGCATGAGTTTAACGGCCCACCTGTGGGAGAGGAAGAAAATACTGCCAGCGACTCCGAAGACGTGTCTGCAACGCTCTTGAGGTTGGGTCTTACTTCTTGTTCCCCCTAAGGAACATCCTGAGCTGATCCCAGAGGGCGGTCAGGAGGGCCGACATCAAGCCCTTCCTAACACGCGCACAACCCAACAGAGATGGGGGATCCTCGGAAATGGGATCATCGAGGTCAGAGGAAGACAGAGGCCTCGAGATGACTGTACACCTGTGGCCCCTTCAAGGGCGCTAAGGGACAGTCGTCCCCTGAGACCCTCATCCACGCGTAGTGTCTTCTCCAAGGTGGCCCCACGGTGGGACGGGGGGTGGAGGAGCAGAGTCCCAGTGCAACCGCTAAGCAGCCGCACATCTTCCTGCCTTGGGCCTGTTGCCCGAGCAGCACTTGTGTCTGTGGTGCCCGTTGGCCGCCACGGCCAGGACTCGTGCCCAGCGGCACCCGTCTGCCCCGGGGGAGCAGCCTCCTAGCAGCAGAGGACTCCACAGTCCCCTCTGGCCGGGTTACCCCAGGCTTCGGGTCGCCCGCGGGGTCCTCAGAGCTTCCCCACGGCCTCCTGGACGGGCCCACACGTCTGAACACGTCCACTCCATCTCGTGGACTCGTTTGCCTTGACGTGGTGGGGACAGCGGAGAAAACGGGAGCAGACGTAGGGGTAGTTCTGTTTGGAGGGTGTCGCCTGACAGGAGACATCCCAAGCGCCAACTGATAGGCCGTTGGCTGATGTCGTAACTGCTGTCCCTAGAGTGGTCACTACAATAGCACAATTATGCTAAATAGTGTGTAAAAAAGAGAGCTAGAGAGCGCTCGAGCAATGGAACACCCTCGTGACACGAGCCCGCGGGTCCCTGTGCTGAGATAACTGACCCCAGGACCTCCGAGCCAGGCTCGAGGCAGGTCGCTGTCTGCGCGGGGCCGCGCCCGGGGCCCCCTCGCCGGTGCAGGCGGTGTCGCCCGGCTCCGTGTATCGGGGGTACCCTTAGGCCTCACACTCACTTGGTACAGACGATGCGAGCTGGAGTAAGAAAAGCACAGATTCCTTCAGGTGACGGGAAAATGCTCGGAAAAAAAAAAAAAAGTCTTTAAATAAGATGCTGCCTTTGGCTTTTCGGGTAATACACGCGACCCTGGGGCACCTGCTGCCATCGCTGCCTTCTTCCCGTACAGAGTTTAATTCTCAGTAAAAGAACATACTAGATCCTAAATGATCTTCCCTGTCCCACCCTCAAGTCACTCAAAGACCAACTTCCCGTTCTTCCCATTCTTCTCCTTGAGTCCAATAAAGGGAAGCGCCAGGGCTGCAGTGCCCCCCCACCCCCACCCCCAAATCCCAGGCATCCGCCCTTGGGGCTTTTCCTGTGCTTGTTAATCGGCCCTCCTGGGGCTTCCCCTTCCTCCGCTGGGAGAGCGCAGACTCCCCTCCGGGTGCTGGGTGCTGGGTGCTGGGTGCTGGGGCTTCTCATGGAGGCTGCAGCCCATTCACTTAACTCGGCAGCGAGCTGTCTTTTCCAGAAACAACCGTTTCGTTCAAGTGGAGTAAATGGTGAGGGCAAGGGGCAAATACATCCTCCCCGTACACACCGCGGCCTCCACAGGCCTCCACGCTGAGGAACACAGAAGCAGCGGGCCCTGGCCCTGGGCCCTCCGACTCCTTGTCCCTGCACTATCATCGTCCCGGGTCCCTCCAGCAGCCTGAAACCCGTTTCTTCCTTAGGACCCCAAGGGACTTCTGAGCTCTGAAAGGCCAGATCCCAAAACCCTCAAGCCAGACAGAGTCCCCCTGACCCATGGGGGCACATCGCGTGCTTTGAATTGCATGTACCGGCCCCGACTAGAGGCAAGGGCCCTGGAGCCCGCTCGGGTCTGTTTCCTGCACCCCACGCTCACTTGGTGGCCACCTGCACACACGAACGGCAGAGCAGAGCTCTACGCCCAGGTGACGTTCGTGGCCCGATTCTTTCCTGTAAACCTGGGCCCCGGAGCCAGAGATCCGCAACTCTAGCCCGTCATTAAAATACATCGTGGCTTTAAAAATATCCGATCCCAAAAAAAAATAAAAATAAAAATAAAAATAAAAATAAAAATAAAAAAAATAAAAATATCCGATCCCAAGGCGCTTCTTTACCATTTATTATTGCTTTGACCAATCCAAACAAAACACTCTTAGCATGGACATAAACACGTATACAGAGAGACAAAATGTCAATATTTTGAAAATGATTCAAAATGTCTGAATCTATTTTGTCTATTTTGTCCAGCTGCACCTCTTTTCTTCTTTGCCTGTTGCCCTTCTGATGTTTTCACCCATTTCTCCTTTCCCGCCAGCCCCTCTGGCGGCCACGGACGTGTTCTCTGCATCCATGAGCTCCTTCGTGGTCGTGGTCGTTGCTTGTTTTTGTCTTAGATTCCAAAGATAAGCGACGCCGTGCGGGGTACGTGCTTGTCTGCAGACTTCACACGGCGCAGTGCCCCGGGGGCCCAGCTGTCGCGGGGCAAGACTCCATCCCTGTGGCCAGCGTTGGGCCGTCCCTGAATCCGCTCACCCGCTGACGGGCCCCGGGTCGCTTTCTAGAACTCGGCTACTGCAAATAACGCCGCAACGAACGCGAGGGTGCATGTAGCTTGTTTAGTTGCTTTTTTTTCCTTTTTTTTTTTTCAGACACATATAATTCCCAAAAGTGGAATTGCAGGATCACATGGTACCTCTTTTTTGTTTTTGTTTTTTTTTTAATTTTTTGACCAGACTCTACTGTGTTCCAACAGGGCTGCACCAGTTTGCGTTCCCGCAACTAGGCACAAGGTCCCTTTTCTTCCACGTGCTTGCCAACTCCTGCAATTTCTCTGTCTTTTTGGTAACAGTCGTCCTAACAGCAGTGAGGTGATAGCACATTGTGGTTCTCATTTGCATTTTTCTTATGATGAGTGTTGTTGAGCATCTTTTCACGTAGCTGGGGCTACCTGGACGTCTTTGGGAAAATGTCCATCTATTCAGAGCTTCTGCCCAATTTTATTTTATTTATTTATTTATTTATTTATTTATTTATTTATCTATCTATCTATCTATTTATTTATTTATGATAGAGAGAGAAGCAGAGACACAGGCAGAGGGAGGAGCAGGCTCCATGCAGGGAGCCCGACGCATGGAGTCCATGCAGGGACTCGATCCCAGGACTCCAGGATCCGGCCCCGGGCCAAAGGCAGGTGCCAAACCGCTGAGCCACCCAGGGATCCCCTTTCTGCCCAATTTTAACTGAATTATTTGTTTGGCTATGGAGTTGTATAAGTTCTTTATATATTTTAGATATTAGCCCCGCTTCAGATATGTAATTCGTAAATATTTCTCTCCCATTCAGTTAAGTCAACTTAATCTTGCTATGGTCTCCTCGGCTGTGCGGGAGCTTGTCACTGCTCCACTTACTCATCTTTGCTTCCGTCGCTTTTACTTTGGTTTCAAATTCAAGAAAAATCACCTCCAAGACTGATACTGAGTTGCTGACTGCCTATGAAGAGCTTCATTGCTCCGGTCTTAGGTTCAAGTCTTTAAGACATTTTTTAGAATTAGTTTCAGAGGTAGAATTTAGCAATTCCTCAGGTTGCATACAACACCCAGTGCTCATCACATCCGGCGCCCTCCTTCATGCCCATCGGCCAGTTATCCCTCCCCCCACTCCCCTCCCCTCCAGCGACCCCCAGTTTGTTTCCTGGAGTTCAGCGTCTCTTGTGGTTTGCCTCCCCCTCAATTTTCATCTTATTTTGTTTTTCCTTCCTTTCCCCTGTGATCATCTGTTTTGTTTCTTAAGTTCCATACGTGAGTGAAACCATATGGTATTTGTCTTTCTCTGACTCGCTTATTTCACTCAACACAATAACCTTTAGTTCCATCCACGTTGTTGCAAATGGCAAGATTTCATCCTTTTTAATGGCTGAGTTACATCCCATTATATGTGTGTGTGTGTAATATCTGATGTGTGTATATATATTACTATATTATGTAATATATAATTATATATAATATAATACATTAATAGGTTATATATTATATTAATATATAATTATTATAATATAAGTATAATATATTATATTATAATATAATTATTATATATTATAATAATTATATATAATATATAATTATTATGATATAATTATATTATATTATAATATATTATTATATAATATAATTATATTAATTTAATATATTAATATAATATATTGCTATAATACAATATATTATATTAATTTAATATATTAATATTATATTTATTATATTTAATATATTAGTATGATATGATTGTATTATATTAATATATAATTATATTAATTGTATTAATTATATATTAATTATATAGTATATATAGTATATATATACTGAATCTGTACATTGCTTAGGGTAGTATGGACATTTTAACAATATTGACTCTTCTACTCCGTGAACATGGACTATCTTTCCATTTATTTGTATCTTATTTAATTCCTTTCATTAATGTTTCACAGTTTGCTCTGTATAGGGTTTTCACCTCCATGGTCACACATATTTATGGGTATTTTATTCTTTTTGATGCACTGTAAATGGAATTGTTTTGTTCTCTGATAGTTTGTTATTAGTGTATAGAAACAAAATAGACTTTTGTGCATTGATTTTGTATCGTGTAATTTTTTTTAATTTTTTTTTTAATTTATTTATGATAGTCACACACACACAGAGAGAGAGAGAGAGAGAGAGAGGCAGAGACACAGGCAGAGGGAGAAGCAGGCTCCATGCACTGAGAGCCTGACGTGGGATTCGATCCCGGGTCTCCAGGATCACGCCCTGGGCCAAAGGCAGGCGCCAAACCGCTGCGCCACCCAGGGATCCCCTGTATCGTGTAATTTTTATTGGGTTCATTAGTTCTAAGAGTTTTTTGATGGAGTCTTTAGGCTTGTCTATAAGTAATGTCCTCTGCGAATAGTGACATTTTACTTCTTTCTTTTCAACTTGGATGCCTTTTATTTCTTTTTCTTGACTAAATACTCTGGCTAGGACTTCCAGATCCTTTCAATGTTGAATAGAAGGTGACGGGCACTGAGGGGGGCACTTGACGGGATGAGCACTGGGTGTCATTCTGTATGTTGGCAAATTGAACACCAATAAAAAATAAATTTATTATTAAAAAAAAAAAGAAGTGGCAAGAGCAGACATCATTGTCTAGTTTCAGATCAAACCTTTGAGGAAAGGCTTCCAGCTTTTAACTGGTGAGTTTGATGTTAGCTGTGGGCTTGCCGTATATGATCTTTAATATGTTAAGGTACATTTCCTCTATATTCACTTTGTTGACAGTTTTTAACATAAATGGATATTGAATTTTGTCAAATGCTTTTTATGCACCTGTTGAGATAATCATGGGTTTTATCTTTCATTTTGTTAATGTGGTGTATCAGATTGATGGATTTGTGGATGTTGAAACATCTTTGCATCCCTGAAATAAATCCCATTTAATCATGCTGTATGATCCTTTTAATGTATTGTTGAATTTAGTCTTGGTATCAGGGTAATGCTAGACTCATAAAATGAGTTTGGAAGAGTTCCCTCCTCTTCTAATTTTTTGAAGACTTTGAGAAAGATTGGCACTAATTATTTTTGAACGTTTTATAAAATTCACCAACGAAGCCATCTGATCATAGACTTTTGTTTGTTGGGAGATATTTCATTACTAATTTCTTAGTAATAACTTTTCTGTTCAGATTTTATATTTCATTATAATTCAGACTTGGTAGGTAGGTAGGTTGTATGTTTCTAGGAACTTACCCATTTCTTCCAGGTTGTCCAATTTGTTGGCTTATAATTGTTCATAATAGTTTCTTATGATCCTTTGTATTTCTGTAGCGTCAGTTAGAATGTCTCCTCTTTCATTTCTGATTTTATTTATTTGAATTTCCCTTTTTTTTCTTGGTGGCTTCTGTACCATTTAAATTAGTTTTAAAACCATTAATGCCTGGAGGTGAGCCCAGGCAGTTTTTAAAGCTCAGCATGTGATTTTAGTGGTTATCAAGTTTGAAAGACTGGTCTGGGGTTATAGTTTCCAGTAGTGGCTACATATTGGAATTGCCCAGAGATCATTTAAAAATTATTACTCATAGGAATACGTGAGACTCATCAAGTCACAATCTCTGCAAGTGGGTTGGGTTTTTGAAGCTCTCAGATGATTCTAATGAGGACAGATTTGTGAACCACTTGTCTAGGCAAATCCCTTCAGGAAACGTATAGAGAAACCTCATGGTGATGCCCCTCAGTTGCCAACTTTAGGAAAATAACTCTCCTACCTATTGACAAATGTCCATTCTTATAAAATCCACTGAACTTAATTCTTCCCTAATAATTATCTCCTTTAAGCTTTATTGAGAAGTAATTTATAAATATAATTGTTTATGTTTAAAGCACACAACATGATGATTTGACATACATACACATTCCCAAATTATTACCAAGATCAAGATAATTAACACATCCGTCACCTCACATACTTAACATAGTTAGCTCTTTTGTGTGTTGAGACTGATTAAGACCTATTCCCAGTAAATTTTAAGTGTACAATATCTTATTATTAACTACAATCAGTGTGCTGCGCATTCGATTCTCAGAACTTGTTCTTTTAACTGAAAATTTGTACCTTTTGGCGTAAGTCACCCTATTTCCTCCCTAGCCCAGTATCAGGCAACCACTGTTCTACTCTCTATTTCTCTATGAAACTGGCTTTTTTTTTTTTTTAAGATTCCAAATATAAGTAATACCATATGGTATTTGTTGACATTTTCTGTCTGGCTTATTTTAGCATAATTCGTCTGGCTCATTCTAGCGTAATGCCCTCCGGATTCATCCACGTTGTCACAGATTCTTTTCTATGGCTGAATTATATTCCATCATATACATATATCACATTTTATTTATCCATTCGCCTGTTGGTGAACACTTAGGTTGTTTCCACATCTTAGCTATTGTGAATAATGCTGCAATAAAATGCAGATATTTCGTTAAGATACTGATTTCAGTTCCTTCAGATACATAGCCAGGGTGGGATTGCTGGATCATATAGTAGTTCAATTTGTAGGAACTAAAATTTTTAGGAACTTTTTTCCCTAACAGCTGTATCAATTTACATTTCCACCAACAGATATAAGAAGTTCCTGTTTTCTACATCCTTGCCACCACTTGTTATCTCTTGTATTTGCAATAATAGATATCCTAACAGGTGTGACCTGATATCTCATTGTGGTTTTGATTCCCATCTCCCTGATAATTAGTAGAATGTTCGGCACTTTTTCACGTGTATATTGGCCATTTGTATGTCTTCTTTGGAAAAATATCTATTCAGGTCCTTTATCCATTTTAAGATTGGATTATTTTTGTTTTGTTTTGTTTTACTATAAGTTGTATGGCTCCTACTTAACATCATCCATCTCTGTTTCTGGGGTAGACAACCCCTCATCCAGATTGTTCAGCTTATCTCTGCGGCCCTGAAATCTTTCTAATCTTTCTTAGATTATTTCTGGCAAACATGCAGAGACACACAAACAGATACACGCATAGTTTAGAGAGAATTTTACACTCTGATGAAGACATTTGTTTCTCGTCCACCTTTGTAGGCATGAGGTGAATATCTGAGACCAATGATGAAGATACATGCCTAATACATAGATCCTTACCTGGCCAGGGTGTGGAAGAGGGAGGGGCAGGGGATAATTGTGTAGGGGGCTTCAACTAGATATGTAATATTTTATTTTTAAAAATCTGAAGCAAAATTTGATGAAATGTCGTTAAATCTGGTGGGTTCACAAGTGTTTATTCGCACTTCTGTGTTTGAAATATTTTATTAAAAATTTAGGGTTCATCATAGTAATGTTTTTAGAAAGTGGTTAGGGTATTATGCACAGAAAATATTACCTACACACTAGTTATTGAACAACACAGGCAAATTTTCTACTTCAGTCAACAGGTTTGGCATTTTTTTTTGTTTGTTTTTAGTGAGGAAAGTGGCTCTAGATCTGCGCTGTCCACATATGGCTATTTATATTAAAACTAAAATTAAATAAATTTTATAAATTATATATATTTATATATAACTTATAAATTTATATTTTATTTAATATAAATTTTCATTATATTAATAAATATTTAATAAATATTAAAATAAATAAATTTTATATAATTTAATATATATTATTTATATATGAAATTTATAAATTTATATATATTTATATTTATATAAATAAGTTCTTCAAAAAAAAAATAAATAAAAATAAATAAATAAGTTCTTCAGACACACTAGTCATATTTCAAGTTCTGAATAACCACGTGTGGCTAGTGGCTACAGTATTAGCACAGCAGCACAGATTGTACAACATTCCCTTCACTGCAGAAAGTTCTATTAGACATTTCTGGTCTGCATAATAACCTATAATTATATGGCAAGATGCAAATGACTTTTCTACAATTAACCTCCATCCTTCTTCCCTCCATATTTGAACCGAAGCGATTCGTGATTTAGGATGAATCTGCAAATGAGTGATTCAAGTCAATACGTGGTAAATCTATTGTTTTCAATCTTCCTAGAAAACAATTACTAAATCGAAAAATGACTCTATCTGTACATCCAGAACTGTACTTTTATATGACTTTGGTGTATAAGTGTATGTCTAATGGCAAAAAAATTGACCACTGACAAATACTTTTCAATGTCTAATATTAATTAATTGGAGGGACCCACTGATATTTCAAATGAGGCAATAAGTCAGGGAAAAAAAAAAAGTCAGGAAAAATGTCTGCCCAGAGAGTCAGGACAATATGATTTCAGATTTTTCAAATTACAAAGCCAAATAGGTTTGTTTTAGCAGGTAAAATAAAACTAAAAACCGTGTAGAGAACAATCTAATCATCTCTCTCCCCTCAAATCTACACGTGTGACCCCATCAAACAGCATGGAAGTGCTCATCCATACCTTCCTCTTTGTTCATGCAAATATATCAAAGCAACAATACACATATAGAGGATTTTTTCCTACCAAAAGGAGCCATATTATACATTTTACTTTGTCATTTTCTTTCTTTCTTTTTTTTTCACTTACCAATATGACATGACATCCTAATATGTCTGCAGACATCCTATAAATTCGTTTTTCCCTAATCCCTTTCTGCATATACACAGATGCATCTACACGTCTATTCGCACGTGCGTGTGTGTGTACCCCCAAGCGCACGTGTATGTGGCTGCACGTGCCTCCTTGTGCGGATGGATGGGCTCTCGTGCGTGTTGGGCAGGGGCAGCAACCAGCAGCATTCCCCTGCTTTGGCCTCACCCTGTTTCTGTGCACCCCGTTCCTCTCCCGACTCTTCCCTCCTCACATCCACCCCAACTCCAGATAATCCATGTTAGCGGCGTCCAGCTTTCTTCCACATTTTTTCCACACTCATAAAACACACATTCCAAAACCTTTATACATTCTTTTGTTTGTTTGTTTTTGGTTTTGTCTCTGTCATTGCCATTTTGTTTCTAGTTTGGGCCCACTAAAAATTCAACAAAACGAATATTCTTATATCTTCATTTTTCAGTAGTTGTGTTTTCATTTCTACAGGGAGCGTCTCCGGAGAATTACTGCTGCACTAATGGGTATGTGTATTGTTTTTTATTTTGGGAGGTGGTCTGGAGAAATACATTAAAACTATCTCCTATTTGCCAGTTATGTGTGGGCATCCCTTTCCAATACTTATTCAACAGCAAAAAAAGTATTTTTCCTTAAAGTTTTGCCCATCTGGGGATCCCTGGGGGGCTCGGTGGTTGAGCGCCTGCCTTCGGCTCAGGATGTGATCCTGGAGACCCGGGATCGAGTCCCACGTCGGGCTCCCCACAGGGAGCCTGCTTCTCCCTCTGCCTGGGTCTCTGCCTCTCTCTGTCTCTGTGTCTCTCATGAATAAATAAATAAAATCTTTTTTAAAAAAAAAGTTTTGCCCATCTGATGAATGTAAATGATCCTTTAAATAAATATGTTATTTTTGTATACAAATAGGCCTCTATTTTCTGGTATAGATTTTACATATCCTGTCATGATTAAGGTCTTCTCCATCCTCAGATTATATAGTTTTTGAGATTTTCTTAAAATTTGTCTTACATGCATCTTTAATCTCCCTTGAATTTATTATTATGCACAAGGAGAGCTGAGGTCCAACTCTGTTTTCTTCCAGAGGGATAATATGTTTCACCAGCTCCATTTATTAAACAACCCATTCTCTTCACCACTGAATCGAATCCTCCTTTTCCTATATAAAATTCTCATATACCCTGAGATCTAGTTCTTGATTGTCTATTTTGTTCCACCAACACGTCTTTTCCCATGCCAACGTCATGTGAACTCCACTACAATGATTCTATATCCGGTTCTTGTTTCTAAGTAAACATTCTTCTTTTCGTGGCTCTTCTTGAATATTTTTTATTCTTTATAAATTTCATGCCCTATTTTTTTTAATTTACTATTTATGATAGTCACAGAGAGAGAGAGAGGCAGAGACATAGGCAGAGGGAGAAGCAGGCTCCATGCACCGGGAGCCTGATGTGGGATTCGATCCCGGGTCTCCAGGATCGCGCCCTGGGCCAAAGGCAAGCGCCAAACCGCTGCGCCACCCAGGGATCCCCTTCGTGCCCTATTTTATCCTAAATAAAACAAAGTCTAAACATACAAGCAGACAAAAACCACTACAGAGACCATAAATACATGTTAATTTGGAGAGATTGTTTTCGTAATGAAACTGAGTTATTCCATTCAAGAGCATGCTCTTTCCATTTGCTTAGATCTTAATCTAGACTTTTTTTCATAAATCCTATATTTTACTTATTTTTCATGAAGTCTGATTGCTGTAGTCAAATCAACTGTCATACCAGGGAATAAGCTTGGCAAAGCGGTCGTTGAGGATGCATCGAAGGTGGAGGAGTGGATATCACTGTAGAAGTCGCAGGAGACAACCGGATCGCTGTAGCCTAGGATGCCCTTAGGGGCCCTCCGATGCCTGCTTCACCTCCTTCTTGATGTCGTATTTGACAGCTTTTTCTAGGTGGTAGGTCAGATCCATAACCAACACAATGGAGAGAGGGCCATGGAAGGCCATATTAGTGAGCTTCCCATTCAGCTCAGGGATGACCTTGTCCACAGCCTTGGCAGCACCAGGAGAAACAGGAGTGATATTCCAGGTAACCAGCTTCCCAGAGGAGCCATCTGCAGCCTTCTGGGTGGCAGTGATGGCATGGACCATGCTCATGAGTCCACCCCCAATGCCAAAGTCGTCATGGATGACTCGGTGTGGGGGGGGGGGGCCAGCAGTTGGCAGTTCAGGAGGCGCTGATGACAGTCCTAAGGGGGTTGTCATACTTGTGATCTATGCTTATCACAAACTTGGGGGCATTAACAGAAGGGACAGAACTGATTACATTTTTGGTTCTGCCCTTCACGTGAGCCCCAGCCTTCTCTAGTAAGGAAGGCACCACTTGTCTCTACGACATATTCAGCTCTGGGATCTCACCCCTGGATGATGGACATAGGCTTTCCTTGATGATGAGCTTCCCATTCTCAGCCTTGACTGCTCTACTGAGCTTGTCATGGGGAGAATTATACTGGAACTTACAGACCCTACAGTTGAGATCAACAAGAGGGTCCTTGTTGGCAACAATATCCATTTTGCCAGAATTAAAAGCAGACTTGGTAACCAGGTACCCAATACAGCCAAATCCATTCACCCCAACCTTCACCATCGTATCTCATCGTGTCTCTATCCAACCAGGGGGAGAGAGCATAGATTTACTAGTATTTTATTTATAAGTTTTTATTTATTCAGTAAATGAGACTGATATTATTTTATTTTCTGTATACTTAATGTCTGGTTTTAACATTAATTTTATGTTGAATTCATCAAATGAGCTGTAGAGCTTCCATATCCCATCTTATCCTACATCCCCATGGTATAGAATTTTGCTGACCTAAAGTATACCTCATGGACCAGCAGCAAGGACATCAACCGGATGTCGAGCTCATTCCCTGGAACCTGCTAGAAATGCAAAATCTCAGGCCATGACTGCAGACCTATGGAATTAGGTTTTGCATCAGAAACAAGGTCCCCAGGTGAGTCGTACGCGCAGTAAGATTGGAGGAGCTTTGATCTAGAGTCGTTTAAACAGCAATGGAATTCTCTTTTCCTTAAAGTGTTATATAGAACTCGGACATGAAGCCAACCAGTCCTGGTAACTTTTTATACCTATTTTGATCTATGCTCATTGGTATAGTTAAGGTTTCTACTTCTTGAGTAAATTTTGGCATTTCGTATTTTGTTTTGTTTTGTTTTTGCATTTTGTATTTTGTTAATAAACCATCTGTATCCCCTGAGCTTTACAACTTTGTCGCATAGAGTTGCATTCTTATACTACCACTTTATTATTATTTAATATCTTCCATCAAGGGACAATGGCTGGCTCTCTTCTCATCTTACTTTTATCAAGCTTACAAAAGCTGTATCTATTTTCTTGTTCTTTTCAGAAAACTAGCTTTTGGGTTCAGTTAGTAATGATCCTTTAGTTAAAACCCGACGGGCAGAGAGGGGCCTAATACCTCTCTTCAACTGATGAACCGCACTGAACAGGGACATACCTCCACCTACGCCGCCTTGCTGCGTACTCAGTCATATTCTAAATGTCAGGTACGGCCTCGCCGGTATCGTTCACTAAATAACGTTTTGAGCATTTGTATTTTGCTTTGCAGTTTATAAGGCCTTTCATACCCTTTATCTCATCTGAGATTTACGTTTAAAAGGGTCTATAATAGATCATCTTGACCAAGGGGAATAGTTCCCAACTTGATTTTCGTATACTGAGACCAGCTGGGGCCCTCAGATCGCTGTTTCTCCAAAGGGCCAACCAGGGAGAGCTCGTATTGAGGGGAGAGCTAAGAAAGCAGGTATTCCCTCAGATAAAGGGAGAGGCATGAGCTGAGATTTTAGCCACGAACAGATAAAAGAAAATGACAAATTTCAGATAATCCTCTTAAACCAGACAATTATGTGAAATGCACTGGCTTTTTTTTTTCCCACCTTCAATTAAGGAGTCAAGGTTGTGTTTGCACTTTTAAAACTGTCTGAAAAGTTATTACTGATGCACTCTCATCTCTTACTTTTGCAAGTATTCTTTTTATTTTTTTAGAATACAATTTAATGTTTAATAACAGTTCACAAAGAATATAGGAATAAAATAGAAGGTTAACACAATTATTTTCCTTACAAGAGATGAAATATATTTTATCCTTCTATTTAGGTTTAATAATCAATGTAAAACTTGTAACTGTAATGTATCGATGTTATTATATTCAAAAATTAGCTGGGCTTTGCTCTAAGACTAATATCCATAAATAAATTTTAAAAATACCAAACACACAAGAGTAATAATTTTAAAAATCCCTTGGAATACATAAATTAGATGACCATTAAAAATTCCAGAAAATGATGTCACCAGTGGCTTCCTTAAATAATATGCTTGCTTGGTGCATTTTAAGAAGATTTGTTTTTACTAAAATCTGATTAATGTTTATTGCATCGAGATTCAGTTATCTATATATTTTTTTAAAAATAATAAATTTATTTTTTATTGGTGTTCAATTTGCCAACATACAGAATAACACCCAGTGCTCATCCCGTCCAGTGCCCCCCTCAGTGCACATCACCCAGTCACCCCCACCCCCCGCCCTCCTCCCCTGCCACCACCCCTAGTTTGTTTCCCAGAGTTAGGAGTCTTTATGTTCTGTCTCCCTTTCTGATATTTCCTACCCATTTCTTCTCCCTTCCCTTATATTCCCTTTCACTATTATTTATATTCCCCAAATGAATGAGAACATATAATGTTTGTCCTTCTCCGACTGACTTATTTCACTCAGCATCATACCCTCCAGGTCCACCCACATCAAAGCAAATGGTGGGGATTTGTCATTTCTAATGGCTGAGCACTGCTGGGGATTTACCCCAAAGACGCAGGTGCAGTGAAACGCCGGGACACCTGCACCCTGATGTTTCTAGCAGCAATGTCCACAATAGCCAAACTGTGGAAGGAGCCTCGGTGTCCATCGAAAGATGATGGATAAAGAAGATGTGTTTTTGCAAGTATTCTAATCGGATAAGGATTTCAAAACCTGGATGACTGGAAGCTTTTGCACTGAAATTGGCCCAAGTCTGGTATAATAGCTGAGAAAGTATAAAACGTAGTTTATTGAATTTGGGATTTTTAGTTCACCGATAGACCAGTCGTATGTTGATCACCGTGGAGTTATTACAAAGACGCTGCCGAGCCCTTTGCAAAATTAATTTTAACTTTTCCACTGACCAGAGATCTTAGATCTATAATCATCTTTTTATAAGCATTCACGTAAGCAAACACTTGAGCAGCCTGTTGTGGTGTATTCAGGTGTCCTGTAAGGACCGAGACCAGAAACCATCTTAACCTCACATTCCTGGCAATACGATGCTTAGGACATTTTTAACCTCCAATAAGTAATGCTGAGTACTGAAAAAGAGAAAATAATTCTCCATCCTTCCTACCTCAGAGAAGAATTGATCAATTCACCTACTTAATGTTTTTCCCCTCTAAGCAAAATGTTCCCTTCCTCAGTTCCAGGGTGCAAAGTGAATAAGAGAGATGAAATGATAGAAGTAATGACATAACGTCCACTGCATTTTAGTGTTGGGAATAAAACGCTAAAGGACGAACCTTTTGACATTGAAATCTTCCTCGGGGAGAAGACTGTTCATTATGAACAAATGGAAAAAAGTAAAATAATCAGTTTTTTAAAAAAAAAAAAGATTTTTAATTATTTATTCCTTTTTAATTCCGTTGAATTTTTTTCTTCCGGAAGGAGTGTAAATTTAAATCCAAATTACCCTATAATATTAATTCATTTCTCCTCTGACCTAAAGTCCTAGAGAAATAAGATACATAGACATTACACGATTGCTCTGTTCTCAAAAATGTTGTACAAAGTACCTGGAAAAGTACAAAGTTCCATTCAAGCAATGCCTCTCAGAAATTCACCCCCCACCCCGCCCCCCCGCCCCAGCCCTCAACTCCACGGCTAAGGACTTGCCCTGGTCCTGAGGCCCCTCAGTCAACCTCAGTCTAGTTGTGGGAGACAGACCAGGAGAGCCGAATTCAAAATAAGGAAAATACAGATATCTAAATGGATATGACCTGGTTATTTTGGGGAAACTTGGTAGAAAAGTGAATGTAATTCAGGTGCAGGACACCCCATTTTAAGAATGTCGAAGGGAGGTGCCTGGGTGGCTCAGCCGGTTGGGTCCAGCTCTTGATTTCGACTCAGGTCATGATCTCGGGGTCCTGAGATCAAGCCCCACCTTGGGCTCTGTGCTCTGCAGGGAGTCTGCTTGAGATTCCCTCTTTCCCTCCCCCTCTGCCCCTCCCCACAGTGCTTGTGCTCCTCCCTCTCCAATAAATACATAATTCTTAAAAAAAAAAAAAAAAAAAGAATCTCAAAGGTCAGGCTGAGGGCAAACCAGATAAAATAAAAGGAAGGGAGGGCAATGAGAGTGTGGTTAGAGCCTGAGAGAAAAGAATGCAGGTAACACCCAAGTTCTGCGTCACTGGAGCAAAGGGCCAACTGGTGGGATGCAGGTGAGGAGGACCCCAGAGGTTCCACGGTCAGTTTGGAAGCCGTCTCTGACCTACATCCACGCATTGATCCCCAAAGAAACCCAGAGGCGGTGTACTTTTCAGATGAGAGGAGGCAGGTACAAAGAGACTAAGTGATGGGCGTCAGGTCACGTGCCTAGGAAACGGCGGAGCCGGGATTAGAACCCAAGAACCAAGCCCAGACTCTTAACCTCTGCACCACTTGGCATCTCTGTGGAAGATGGGTTTTAAGGGGGAGAAGACTGGAGGAAAGAAGCAAGACCCGTTTGGTACCTTGCTGCAAAGACCAGGTAAGAACTGACAAGGCCTCGACGACGCAGGGGCACAGGAACATCGTATGCGAACATATATACGGGCACGCGCAGGTCCCATGTACATATAGGATCGTGATCAGGGCTACGCACGCTGCACTCAAGACCCCCTGGGTTAAACTAAGATTCTGGTTCCACCGGCTTACCAGCTCTAGGGTTATGGGCAAGGCACTTCTATGTGCCCCAGTTCCAGGAATAGCAACAGCATCCAGCTGACCAGGTTCTCTGAGGATTGAATGAGATTGCACGGACTACACTTAGCCTAGTGACTAGGAGTCGGGGCTCCGTTCGCCCCTATTAGGATGTTACAGATTGCGGAGACAGTAATGGACCTTCACGTTTTATTAAGTAGGTACAATTAGGGTTTGGGGATTTGGGCCCAGGGGAAGGGGTCATGGAGAAGGAGGCAGAGGGGATTAGAGGTTTTCATCGCCAGGTACTGAGTGAAGAAGCTTATGGAAAACGGAGAGGACTTCCTTTCCTTTTTGACTTTTTTTTTTTTAAGATTTTATTTATTCGTGAGAGACAGAGAGAGAGAGAGAGAGAGAGGCAGAGACACAGGCAGACGGAGAAGCAAGCTCCATGCAGGGAGCCCGATGGGGGACTCGATCCCGGGACCCCAGGATCAGGCCCTGGGCTGAAGGCGGCACTAAACCACTGAGCCCCCCGGGCTGCCCTTTGACATTTCAG